>NC_079191.1:277912635-278215850 GCF_029499605.1 Hyla sarda | reverse complement strand
ATTCACATGGGGGGGGGGGGCAAACCTCCAGCTGTTTCAAAACTACAACTCCCAGCATGTACTGACAGACGTTGCATGCTGGGAGTTGTACTTTTGCAACAACTGGAGGCACACTGGTTGGAAAACCTTCAGTTAAGTTCTGTTACCTAACTCAGTATTTTCCAACCAGTGTGCCTCCAGCTGTTTCAAAATTACAACTCCCTGCATGTACTGATCGCCAAAGGGCATGCTGGGATTTGCAGTTTTGCAACATCTGGAGAGCTACAGTTTAGAGACCACTGCACAGTGATCTTCAAACTGTGGTCCTCCAGATGTTGCAAAACTACAAATCCCAGCATGCCCAGACAGCAAACAGCTATGTGGGCATGCTAGGAGTTGTAGTTTTGCAAGATCTGGAGGGATATAGTTTAGAGACCACTGTACAGTGGTCTCAAGCTGTAGCCCTCCAGCTGTTGCAAAACTACATATTCCAGCATGCCCAAACAGCTGTCTGGGCATACTGGGAGTTGTAATTTTGCAAGATCTGGAGGGCTACAGTTTAGAAACCACTGTATAGTGGTCTCAAACTGTAGCCCTTCAGATGTTGCTAGGCTTCCATAGGATCCTGGGAGCCAGCCGCACGTCATCGCCGCCCGCCGATCTCCACCGCCGTGATTTAGCGGTACGTCATGGGTCCTTAAGGGGTTTAGGCCCAAATGGGCTGAGTCCTTAAGGGTTTAAAATTGTCATATTCTGACCCCTATAACTTTTCTATTTTTACGCATACGGTGCTATATGAGGGCTCATTATTTGCGCCCTGGTCTGTAGTTTTTATCGGTACCATTTTTGTTTTGATGGATCTTTTTATTAGCTTTTTATTATAATTTATATGGTATATGAAGTGACCGAAAATGCACAATTTCCGACTTTGGTATATTTTAATAGTTATCACATATATTTTAATAGTTAGCACATTTACGGCAGTACCACATCCGATTATTTTTATTCTTTATTACATTATTTTATTTAAAAAATGGTAAAAGGGGGGTGATTTAAACTTTTAATAGGGAAGGGGTAAATGAACATTTATTTTTACACTTTAAAAAAATGTTTTAGCCCCCACATATACTGATCAATGCTATGCCATAGCTTAGCATTGATAAGTGTTACCGGCGCTCTGCTATTCCTGCCTGCTCAGCAGGCATGGAGCAGTAGGTCACCAATCAGACGATGGGGAGGCAGGTGAGGACCCTCTTGTTGTCTGGAAAGCTGATCGTCACATCGCGATTTTGTCGCCATAGTCCCGATTAGCTCTGTTCAGCTACCGTGATTCTTTCACTTTCGTTTTAGATGTTGTGATCAACTTTGACTGCGGCATCTAAAGGGTTAATGCATCGACCCAATCGGCGGTGCCCGGCATTAGCCGTGGGTTCTGGCTGCCCGTAGCAACCGGAACCCACCGGGTTTAACCCGTTCTCCACTGGTGAGAATGGTTTAAACCCGGTAAACGCGAACAGGGCGTACAGGTACGCCCTGAGTCATTAAAGGGGTACTCTGCCCATCTTATCCCCTATACAAAGGATAGGGGATAAGATGTGTGATCGCGGGGGTTCTGCTACTGGGGACCCCCGGGATCTTGGCTGCGGCACCCCACTATCATTACTGCACAGAGCAAACTCGCTCTGTGGGTAATGACGGCGATACAGGGGCCGGAGCATCGTGACATCATGGCTCTGCCCCTCGTGACATCATGATCCGCCCCCTTAATGCAAGACTTGTATTGAGGGGGCGGACCATGACGTCACAAGGGGCGGAGCCGTTTTGTCACGATGCTCCGGCCCCTGTATTGCCTGTCATTATGCAGAGTGAGTTTGCTCTGTGCAGTAATGACAGTGGGGTGCCGCAGCCGAGATCCCGGGGGTCCCCAGCTGCGGGACCCCCGCAATCTGACACCTTATCCCCTATCCTTTGGATAGGGGATAAGATGTATAGGGGCGGAGTACCCCTTTAAGTAACAGGACGTCAGGGCGTACCTGTACGCCCTGCGTCCTTAAAGGGTTAATATACGTGCACATTTGCATATATTTAATTTGGGAAGTGTGCGCATTGTGCTTACTACCAGCATGCACATATATATATATACCGTATTTATCGGGGTATACCACGCACCGGCCTATAACACGCACCCTCATTTTACCAAGGATATTTGGGTAAAAAAAGTTTTTTACCCAAATATCCATGGTAAAATGAGGGTGCGTGTGTGCGCGTGTATACCCCGATACATCCCCAGGAAAGGCAGGGGGAGAGAGGCCGTCACTGCCCGCTTCTCTCCCCCTGCCTTTCCTGGGGTCTAGAGCCCTGCTGCCGGCCCTTCTCTCCCCCTGGCTATCGGCGCCGCTGCCCGTTCTGTCCCCCTGACTATCGGTACCGGCGCCCCATTGCCGGCTCCGGTAGCCAGGGGGAGAGAAGCGGCGCCGACAGCCAGGGGGAGAGAAGGGGCAGCGGCACCCATTGCCGGCGCCGCTGCCCCGTTGCCTCCCCCCATCCCCGGTGGCATAATTACCTGGGTCGGGTCCGCGCTGCTGCAGGCCTCCGGCGTGCGTCCCCTGCGTCGTTGCTATGCACGGTGTGGCGCACTGACGCCATGTGCCGCGCCGTGCAGCGCATAGCAACGACGAAGGGGACGCACGCCAGAGGCCTGCAGCAGCGCGGACCCGACCCAGGTAATTATGCCACCGGGGATGGGGGGGGGGGCAGCGGCGCCGGCAATGGGTGCCGCTGCCCCTTCTCTCCCCTGGCTATCGGCGCCGCTACCGATAGTCAGGGGGACAGAACGGGCAGCGGCGCCGATAGCCAGGGGGTGAGAAGGGCCGGCAGCAGGGCTCTAGACCCCAGGGAAGGCAGGGGGAGAGAAGTGGGCAGCGACGGCCTCTCTCCCCCTGCCTTTCCTGGGGCGGTATCGGCGTATAACACGCACATAGACTTTAGGCTAAAAAATTTTGCCTAAAAAGTGCGTGTTATACGTCGATAAATACAGTATATATATTTCAGTGTTCCCTCACGGACATATTTGATCAATGTCCTATGTGTATATATTTTTTTCATGGGGGTTTCTGTGGGGGTTTTTTTCAGATTTTTGTGCTACATTTACAATAATTAAATTATGTATCGATATGTACTATACAAAGTTTTTACCATGTAAAACTATGGTGCCCCTAAAAACAACAGCTCCACACATTGTGCACTACCGAATATAATAATTCTACTACAAACTGAGCCTCCAGAATATAACACTGCCATACACTATGGGGAAGATTTATTAAAACCTATGAAGAAGAAAAGTTGCCCAAGGCAACCGATCAGATTGGTTGGACCAGTTTTGATAAATCTCCCCCTACGTGCCACAGAATATAACACTGCCACACACCGTGCAACCAGATTACAACAATGTCACACACTATGCCCCCAGAATATAACACTGCCATACACTGTGCCCCCTATTAACACAGCTACACACAGTGTGCCCCTGAATTTTGTATTTCTACATACTGCATTCCCAGAATATAACACTGCTCTGAGCTGTGAGGCTTACCAGAGCTCAAACCCACCACATTTTCTGTGCTTAGTAAATATGTTGGGATTTTTTGAAAATGTCATGGGCAGACACCCCCTTTCCCGGCAGTCATGGCTCTTTTTCAGGTTTTCAGAGTGAAATGGAGAGTGGGCGGAGTTTTGAAATTTTTGGCCGCAAATTCTGGTACAGACACAATTTGTAGCGCAATGCGCCAAATTCTTGCGCACAACCCGACAAAACAGGTTAGGTTTACAATAGTAAATCAGGGCCACCATATAATACTGCTTTACATTGCACATTCAGAATATTAAACTGCCACACACTGTACCCCATGAATATAAAATTGCCACAAACTGTGACCCTTGAATATGGTACTACCACACACTGTGGCCCCAGAAAATAACATTGGCACACACTGTTCTCCCTAAAAAAAAAACAATGACCCAGATTTATCAATCTGCCTGAAAGAAAAACCTGTCTGGTTTGGCCCTAGGATGTGTGGGTGGTCCTACAGAGTTCAGGCCAATGGTATAGAAGAGTAGTGTAGAAGAGTAGTGCAGTTGCCTATAGCAACCAATCAGATCGCCTTTTTAAAAATGATATGAAACATTCTGATTGGTTGCCATGGGCAACTGCACCACTCTTCCTCTGCACAGGGTTTGATAAATCTCCTCCAATAAGTCACATACATACACAAACTGCCAATCACTCATATGATAGCCTGGGGGACGTAGGGTATGGGGAGTGTAGCTGTGCAGTAATTTAATGGTGCTTGTTAACCCTTGCTATTCGTGACACCAGGGTGAGGGCTCCTCAGTAACACTTGTCCTACCGCCACCCTTCCCAAGAGTGATAGGGAGGTATAGAAGAATAGACTGTCCACAACCGGAGAGTTTTCTGAAACAGTATTAACTTTTACTGAAGGTTTTCTGCAAGCTTCAATAACATAACAGTCTTTAACCCCTTAAAGGGTTACTCCGGTGAAAACCTTTTTTTCTTTTAAATCAACTGGTGCCAGAAAGTTAAACAGATTTGTAAATTAATTCTATTAAAAAATCTTAATCCTTCCTGTACTTATTAGCTGCTAAATACTACAGAGGAAATTCTTTTCTTTTTGGAATTCTCTCTGATGACATCACGAGCACAGTGCTCTTTGCTGACGTCATTATAATAACTCTTTATTTATTGTTGTCCTTAGTGGGATTTTAACCCAAGGCCCCAGCACTGCAAGGCACTGAGCCACCATGCTGCCCTTAGCATACATCTGCTATGCACGGTTGCTAAAATGGACAGAGATGTCAGCAGAGAGCACTGTGCTTGTGATGTCATCAATGTTCCAAAAAGAAATGAATTTCCTCTGTAGCATTCAGCAGCTAATAAGTACTGGAAGGATTAAGATTTTTTAATAGAAGTAATTTACAAATATCTTTAACATTCTGGCACCAGTTGATTTAAAAGAAAAAAGGTTTTCACCGGAGTACCTCTTTAAGGACACATGACATACTGGAACGTCATGTGTCCGCTCCCGATCTATAACGCGGGGCCACGGCGTGGCCCCATGTCATAGTGGGTCGGGCCCGGCCTCTAACATCGGTCTGTACCCGTGGCTAATAGCCCGCGGCATTGATCACGGTGCCGTGCGCTATTAACCCTTTAGACGTGGCGTTCAAAGTTGAACGCCACGTCTAAAGCGAAAGTGAAACCATGCCGGTTAGCTCAGTGTGCTGTTTGGGATAGCCGCGGCGAAATCGCGGCATCCCGAACAGCTTACAGGACAGCAGGAGGGTCCCTACCTGCCTCCTCGCTGTCCGATCGCCGAATGACTGCTCAGTGCCTGAGATCCAGGCATGTTCAGTCAAGCGGCAGAATCATCGATCACTGGTTTCCTACGAGAAACCAGTGATCAATGTAAAAGATCAGTGTGTGCAGTGTTATAGGTCCTATGGAAAATAAACATATATGGTATCGCCGCGTGTGGAAATGTCCGAATTATAAAAATATTTCGTTAATTAAACCGCACGGTCAATGGCGTATGCGCAAAAAAATTCCAAAGTCCAAAATAGTGCATTTTTGGTCACTTTTTATATCATGAAAAAATGAATAAAAAGCGATCAATAAGTGTTATCAATGCAAATATGGTACCGTTAAAAACTTCAGATCACGGCGCAAAAAATGAGCCCTCATACCGCCCCATACGCGGAAAAATAAAAAAGTTATAGGGGTCAGAAGATGACAATTTTAAACGTATTAATTTTCCTGCATGAAGTTATGATTTTTTCCAGAAGTATGACAAATTCAAAC
The DNA here is from genome assembly GCF_029499605.1 of Hyla sarda. NCBI lineage: Eukaryota > Metazoa > Chordata > Amphibia > Anura > Hylidae > Hyla > Hyla sarda. The sequence continues at coordinate 278,209,996 of NC_079191.1, read as the reverse complement.
CTATATAAGTAGGGTATCATTTTAATCTTATGAATCTACAGAATAAAGATAAGGTGTCATTTTTACCGAAAATGTACTACCTAGAAATGGAAGCCCCCAAAAGTTACAAAACTTCGTTGTTTATTTTCAATTTTGTCTCACAATGATTATTTTTTCCGTTTCACCGTAGATTTTAGGGCAAAATGACTGACGTCATTACAAAGTAGAATTGGTGGCGCAAAAAATAAGCAATCATATGGTCTTTTAGGTGCAAAATTGAAAGAGTTATGATTTTTTAAAGGCAAGGAGCAAAACACGAAAATGCAAAAACGGAAAAAACCCCGATCCTTAAGGGGTTAAAAAGTAGCTCCCACCATCCTTTTTTTGTTTTTTTGTTTTTTTCTATCCCTGCCTATTACCCATCTATCCCTAACCCCCTCCCTGCTTTTATTGTTTTTATTTTTTACCATGTTGAAAATTACTTTTTGTCTGCCTGGTAGTGTGCTCACTACCAGGCAGACTTCCCCAGCAGGGATGCCTGCTGGGGAGGGCGACTTCCGCCCTTAGTTCATCTATGTAGGGTGCCTCAGGCTGTTTCACCACTACAACTCCCAGCTTGCCCTGACATCTATTGGCTGTCAGGGCAAGCTGGGAGTTGTAGTGTTGAAACAACTGGAGGCACCCTGTGCCAAAAACAATTAGTTAGGGCCAAGGGCGCGGTGCGGCGCTACCCCGTTCCCTCTGTCTGTTCCCCGATTCCCCACCTCCCGTGTTAAAATGCAGAACCCCGCTCTCCCCTAAAACAGATTCATACCTACAGCCAGAAAGTCCGGTGTGAGGTGAGATTTCCGAACCCATGCACAGGGCAGCAGCAGCGGCAGCGTCATGTGCAGGAGGAGTGGCCGGCAGTCCAGGGAGCCAATGCGCTCGCTCCCTGCCTGTCTGATTGACAGGCAGGGAGCGAGCGCAGGCTGAATGAATTAGGACCGATGCCCGGCTTACATCAGTCCGAATTCAGGCGTGACGTCATGCCAGCCTGCAGCCGGCCACTAGGAGGGAGACCCCTAATGGCCGGTTTTCAAACGTTAATTAAAGCCTTTTAATAAAAAAAAATAATGAAAATGTATTAGAGATATGTTGTAGTACATATGTACTACAACATAGCTAAAAAAGTTCATGACAGTGCCCATTTAAGCATAACAGCTTTCCTTGGAGATTGACAAAGGTTGGGACTTTAGCATTTAGAGTCTTTAAGTACTGTGCGTTGTTCCACTGGATTTAGTTGCGGTCCAGTAGTCACACTAGCATTAGCGGGGATTTAGATTTGAACTCACGGTTTTTGTTCTGCTGAGGCCGGCAGGTTTTTGAGGCCTAGCGTTTCTTTGAAAGTTGCGCAGATCCGTCCTGCTAGTCCGGCATCCACGAGAGCAGCAACCCAAGAGAGCGATAATTGGACGCAGCTCCCTTATATGGGCAGGGGCTGGACTAGTGCTAACTGGTCCATACTGATGTCAATCACCATTATAGAGATTTGTGGGTAACACCTGACCCAAGGACCTCCTAAGTAGGGATCGACAGATTATCGGTATGGCCTATATTATCGGCCGATAATCACGATTTTGGGCATTATCGGTATCGGCAATTACCTTGCCGATAATGCCCCGCCTCCGCACCGCCACCGCCCCCGACCCGCCGCACCGCACCCGCCCCCCCGACCCACCGCACCGCGTCGCTCCCCCACCGTAGTGCTGGGCGGTATACCGGTATAGATTTTTGCCCATACCGCTATACTGGTAGGGCCCCTCCCCCGCCCTCCGAGTCAATAAAAAAAAATTAAACTTACCCGTAATGGGGGTGATCCGGGCCATCCATCCTTCCTGTAGTGTCCGGCGGCATTCCGGGTGGAGGGTGAACCGGTCCGGGCTGTCCTTCTCCGGGGGTCATCTTCTCCACTCCGGGCAGGCTATACATTCCTATATAATATATATATATATATATATATATATATATATATATATATAATTATTAAATATACACATATATTATCATTAGAGAAAGACTTGAGGGGAAGGCGATTAGGGGCTGTCCCACCTGAGGAACCCTACCTGAACGTAGTTACTCTAAATTTGGGGACCTCTACACTGGGTACGGTATGCAGCTAACCATTATTTTTAAAATTAATTTGTTGGTTGACGAAAAAAGTTTTTTTAATATTTTTACTACAGTAGGTTGTAGAGCAACACTTCTAAGTAACCTAATGTTATTATGGAGTTGTCACTCTACAGCACTGTTCCCTAACCAGAGGCTGTTGCAAAACTACAATTCCCAGCATGCCCTGAGAGTTGTAGTTTTGCATCAACTGGAGCTCCACACATTGGGGACACTGGTTTACAGAGAGTCCAGATACAGTAGTAACTAGGACCGTGTATGCAGCGGAAGAGCCCGACCAGTACTCACCAAAGTACTCAACAAAGGCTGCTGGAGGAGCCCGGGTCAGGAGCAGAGCCAACACCGCACACAGCCCCCACATCCCGCACACTGCCTGCACTACATCCCGGACACTACCTGCACTACATCCCAGATACTGCCTGCACTACATCCCGGACACTGCCTGCACTATATCCCGGACACTGCCTGCACTACATCCCGGACACTGCCTGCACTATATCCCGGACACTGCCTGCACGACATACCGGACACTGCCTGCACTACATCCCGGACACTGCCTGCACTACATCCCAGACACTGCCTGTACGACATCCCAGACACTGCCTGCACTACATCCCAGACACTGCCTGTACGACATCCCGGACACTGCCTGCACTACATCCCAGACACTGCCTGTATGACATCCCAGACACTGCATGCACGATATCCCGGACACTGCCTGCACTACATCCCAGACACTGCCTGTACGACATCCCGGACACTGCCTGCACTATATCCCAGACACTGCCTGCACTACATCCCAGACACTACATGCACTACATCCCAGGCACTGCCTGTACGACATCCCGGACACTGCCTGCACTACATCCCAGACACTGCCTGCACTACATCCCAGACACTGCCTGCACGACATCCCGGACACTGCCTGCACTACATCCCGGACACTGCCTGCACTACATCCCGGACACTGCCTGCACTACATCCCAGACACTGCCTGTACGAAATCCTGGACACTGCCTGCACTATATCCCGGACACTGCCTGCACTACATCCCAGACACTGCCTGTACGACATCCCGGACACTGCCTGCACTACATCCCGGACACTGCCTGCACTACATCCCGGACACTGCCTGTACTACATCCCGGACACTGCCTGCACTACATCCCGGACACTGCCTGCACTACATCCCGGACACTGCCTGCACTACATCCCGGACACTGCCTGCACTATATCCCAGACACTGCCGGCACTACTTCCCGGACACTCGGCCTGAACACGACTTCAGCGTGCATCACCCTCCATAAAGCTCCTGCAGGGCCCTGGGATATGGGGCCAAGCCGCCACTGCCACCAGGCTGTGAGATGCTGGGCCGAGCCGCTGCTGCTGCCTGATTCGGGTGTCGTCGTTGCAGGTAATTTCCGGTTTCTGGCCTGCTTCTGGCACGGCCTCCTTCCCTGCACTCTGCTTTTGAGGATCGTGAGCCGGTGTTATGATATTTCCGCCGAACAACAAATCGGTGTGCGATTATTCAATAACGTAGATTAATCATCGAAGCCCTGCTCACATGCATACACAAACTGATAAAAACAGATAGATATATGCTGAGGAAAAAGTTGCCCAGTTGCCCATAGCAACCAGATTACTGCTTTTATTTTTTCGAGGCCTTGAAAAATGAAAAAGAGATCTGATTGGTTGCTATGGGCAACTGGTCGACTTTTCCTCTGCACAAGTTTTCAGGAATCTCTTCCCCAGTTCTTACCTTGGTCACCCCAAATATTCAGACTCTTGAGAACTTTTGGATCACATGATCAAAGGTTCTGTTCTCACTGTGACAATAAGACTGACGCTAGGTTTCCACTTGGGTTTTTTTCTGGTAGTTTTTGGAATACTACACCTGGAGTTTTTGAGCCAAAGTCAGAAGTGGATCCATAAGGGAGGAGAAGTGTAAGTCCTTCCTTTATATGTCCTATTCCTTTTGAATACATTTCTGGCTTTGGCTCAAAAACTGCAGTGACAGATATCCAAAAACTGCCAGAAAAAAACCAAGTGGAAACTTAGCCTAAGGACAGAGGCTCAGATATATACATGGCCGGCACAGCAGTGACTAGTAATGTAACCACACTAAATGCTATGTGCAAAGAGAGTGAATGTTTCTAGAGCACAGAGGTCTGAAGCCTAGGCAACTATTTGTCAACAAGGGAAAAAATATGCAAAAAATATGAATTTTGACATGCGCTACAAAGTTAAATAGGATCTTTGAGATGGCAATACTCCTTTACACGGACAGGATCCTGCGCAGATTTGATGCGCTGGATTTGTAACTGCAGATTAGAAGTTGTGCTCAGTCATTTAGTTTACATAGAAATCTGCAGAAAATCCTGCGCATCACATCTGGGTAAATCATGCCATAGAATAGATCCTATACTGGATTGGGGTCTGGGCTTTTACTAGGTCATTAAATATACTCTGGGTCAGTATACTCAGGATTAACCTTAAAGGGGTACTCCACTGGAAAACATTTTTTTCTAAATCAACTGGTGCTAGAAAGTTAAACTTATTTGTAAATTACTTCTACAGTGACCCCCCAACCTACGATGGCCCCTACATACAATCATTTCAAGATACGATGGCCTCTCAGAGGCCATCGCATGTTGAAGGCAGCATCAATATACGATGCTTTTGTATGTCGGGGCCATCGCATAAATGGCTATCCGGCAGCGCAGACTGCTTCAGCTGCCACCGGATAGCTGTTTACGGTGCCCTGTGTGGTCCGGTGATGATCACTTACCTGTCCTCGGGGCTCCGGCGCGTCCTCTTCGGGATCCTCTGCATCGTCAGCGCTCTCCATCGTCGTCATCACGTCGCTGCGCACGCCGTCCCGTCATCCAATAGGAGCGGCGTGCGTAGCGACGTGATGGCGGCGACGTGAGAGCGAGGATGCCGGGGAAGCAGAGGTCTTGCCAGAGCGTCAGGGACACCACGGGGACGCAGTGACAGCGATGGAAGGCGACATCCCGGGCAGCGGTGATGAACGGTAACAGTCCGGAGCGGCGGGGGACAGGTGAGTACCAAGTACCAAGAGTGGTCTTCAACCTGCGGACCTCCAGATGTTGCAAAACTACAACTCCCAGCATGCTGGGTGTTGTACTTTTGCAACATCTGGAGGTCTGCAGATTGTAGACCACTGTCCTATACTTTACATTGCACGGATCCCTCAACATACGATGGTTTCAACAAATGATGGTCCATTTGGAACGGATTACCATCGTATGCTGATGGACCAATGTATTTCAAAATCGTTATCCTTCCAGTACTTATCAGCTGTTATATTCTCCACAGGAAGTTCTTTTCTTTTTTAATTTCCTTTCTGTCTGACCACAGTGCTCTCTGCTGACATCTCTGTCCATTTTAGGAACTGTCCAGAGTAGAAGCAAATCCCCATAGCAAACCTCTCCTGCTCTGGACAGTTACTGATATGGACAGAGGTGTCAGCAGAGAGCACTGTGGTCAGTCAGAAAAGAAATTCAAAAAGAAAAGAACTTCCTGTGGATCATACAGCAGCTGATAAGTACTGGAAGGATTAAGATTTTTTGATAGAAGTAATTTACAAATCTGTTTAACTTTCTGGCACCAGTTGATAAAAAAAAAAAAAAAATGTTATCCGGTGGAGTACCCCTTTAACCCCTTAACGACGCAGGACGTATATTTACGTCCTGCGCCGATTCCCACGATATGAAGCGGGATCGCGCCGCGATCCCGCATCATATCGCGTCGGTCCCGCCGCTCATCAACGGCCGGGACCCGCGGCTAATACCACACATCGCTGATCGCGGCGATGTGCGGTATTAACCCTTTAGAAGCGGCGGTCAAAGCTGACCGCCGCTTCTAAAGCGAAAGTGACCCGGCTGCTCAGTCGGGCTGTTCGGGACCGCCGCGATGAAATCGCGGCGTCCCGAACAGCTGCCAGGACACCGGGAGGGCCCTTACCTGCCTCCTCGGTGTCCGATCGGCGAATGACTGCTCCGTGCCTGAGATCCAGGCAGGAGCAGTCAAGCGCCGATAACACTGATCACAGGCGTGTTAATACACGCCTGTGATCAGAATGAGAGATCAGTGTGTGCAGTGTTATAGGTCCCTATGGGACCTATAACACTGAAAAAAAAGTAAAAAAAAAAGTGTTAATAAAGGTCATTTAACCCCTTCCCTAATAAAAGTTTGAATTTCCCATAAAAAAAATAACAGTGTAAAAAAATAAATAAATAAACAAATGTGGTATCGCCACGTGCGTAAATGTCCGAACTATAAAAATATATCATTAATTAAACCGCACGGTCAATGGCGTATGCGCAAAAAAATTCCAAAGTCCAAAAAAGCGTATTTTGGTCACCTTTTATACCATTAAAAAATGAATAAAAAGTGATCAAAAAGTCTGATCAAAACAAAAATCATACCGATTAAAACTTCAGATCACGGCGCAAAAAATGAGTCCTCATACCGACCTGTACGTGGAAAAATAAAAAAGTTATAGGGGTCAGAAGATTACATTTTTAAACGTATAAATTTTCCTGCATGTAGTTATGATTTTTTCCAGAAGTGCGACAAAATCAAACCTATATAAGTAGGGTATCATTTTAACCGTATGGACCTACAGAATAATGATAAGGTGTCATTTTTACCGAAATATGCACTGCGTAGAAACGGAAGCCCCCAAAAGTTACAAAATGGCGTTTTTTCTTCGATTTTGTCGCACAATGATTTTTTTTTCCGTTTCGCCGGGGATTTTTGGGTAAAATGACTAATGTCATTACAAAGTAGAATTGGCCACTCAAAAAATAAGCCATAATATGGATTTTTAGGTGGAAAATTGAAAGGGTTATGATTTTAAAAAGGTAAGGAGGAAAAAACGAAAGTGCAAAAACGGAAAAACCCTGAGTCCTTAACCTCTTAAGGACCCATGACGTATACATACGTCATGAGTCCCGGTCCTGCGATATAACGCAGGGTCACACGGTGACCCCGCATCATATAGCGGCGGGCCCGGCTTCATAGTGAAGCCGGGACCCGCCTCTAATAGCGCGCGGCACTGATCGCTGTGCCGCGCGCTATTAACCCTTTAGCCGCGCGCCTCAAAGCTGAGCCGCGCGGCTAAAAACGAAAGTGAAAGTTGCCGGTTAGCTCAGGGAGCTGTTCGGGATCGCCGCGGTATAATCGCGGCATCCCGAACAGCTGTAGCACAGGAGGAGGTCTTCTTACCTTCTCCTGTGCTGTCCGGTCGCCGAATGAATGCTTCAAGCCTGAGATCCAGGCTTGAGCATTCAATCGCCGAAAACACTGATTGATCCATTCCTATGGAGATGCATCAATTAGTGTAAAAGATCAGTTAATGCAATGTTATAGCCCCTTATGGGAGCTATAATATTGCATAAGAAAAGTGTAAAAAAAATCATTAACCCTTTCAATTATCCCTTCCCCTAATAAAAGTTTGAATCACCCGGCATTTCCAAAAATAAAAAAAACATCATGTAAATAATAATAAAAATAAACATATGTGGTATCGCCGTGTGCGGAAATGTCCGAATTATAAAAATATACTGCTTTTTAAACCGCTCGTTCAATGGCGTACGCGCAAAAAAAATTCAAAGTCCAAAGTAGCGCATTTTTGATCGCTTTTTATACCACAAAAAAGTGAATAAAAAGTGATCAAAAAGTCTGATCAGAACAAAAATGGTACCGACAAAAACTTCAGATGACGGCGCAAAAAATGAGTCCTCAAAGCGCCCTGAACACAGAAAAATAAAAAAGTTATAGGGGTCAAAAGATGACCATTTTAAACGTATAAATTTTCCTGCATGTATTCATGATTTTTTTCGGAAGTGATACAAATTCAAACCTATACGAGTAGGGTATCATTTTAACCGTCTGGACCTACAGAATAAAGATAAGGTGTCATTTTTGACAAAAAATGTACTGCGTAAAAACAGAAGCCCCCAAAACTTACAAAATAGTGTTTTTTCATCAATTTTGTCGCACATTGATTTTCTTTCCCGTTTCACCGTAGATTTTTGGGTAAAATGACTAATGTCATTACAAAGTAGAATTAGTGACGCAAAAATTAAGCTATTATATATAATTTTAGGTGAAAATTTTTAAGAGTTATGATTTTTTAAAGTTAAGGAGGAAAAATTGAAAATGAAAAAACGGAAAAAGCCCGGGTCCTTAAGGGGTTAATCTGGTATACTCAGGGTTATTGTCTTGCTGGAAGGTGAACCTGGTAAAATGAGGGTGCATTCACACCATAGTTTATGTATATGGTTTTAGATTGTTGTAAGAGATGAGCGAACTTACAGTAAATTCGATTTGTCACGAACTTCTCGGCTCGGCAGTTGATCACTTATCCTGCATAAATTAGTTCAGCTTTCAGGTGCTACGGTGGGCTGGAAAAGGTGGATACAGTTCTAGGAAAGAGTCTGAGTCTGCACCTGAAAGCTGAACTCATTTATGCAGGAAAAGTTATCAACTGCCGAGCCGAGAAGTTCGTGACGAATCGAATTTACTGTAAATTCGCTCATCTCTTATTGTCGCTGTATTCATAGGCCAGCTCACCCCGCCCATCTACATCACCCAGGTCACCGTTTCCACACACAAGTTAGTAACCCATCTCTCTGTGTACAGAACTAGGGGCGGGGCAGTTGATGCAGCACTCCTATTGGTCAGCGGTGGTCAGCATCCGTCGCGCTGCATTCTGGGAACACTCCCGCTTTATTTCCAGTTTTTCGTATAATATAACGGGGCGACACCGAGCAATTGTTACCGGTCTTATGAGGAGAAGGGAAGCTCACAAACACAGGTATAATGCGGTTTATCTGCCAGTCAGCCCCGGCCCCACCCACTACCTCCAGGATGCCGCAGCAGGGGCGGGGGTTGTCACGTGACGAGCCAGAGTCTCTCTCTCTTTGGGCGTGGCCATCCAGCGCGTCTGTGGCAACCGGCGGTAGGTGGGGTGTAAGTGGTCTCCAGCTGCCGGTGAGTGTAAGTGCGGGGAGGCCGGAGTGCGGGCGGCATGGACGAGTTTCAGACAGCGGAGGAGGTGAGTGTGGGCTGGGGCGGCTTCCCTGGAGGTCTCAGCGGGGCAGCAATGTGACTACCACTTCCCCTGGGATCATTATGTCATATTGCGGCCTTCCAGGACCCTGTGTACATGTGGCGGTAATGCGGTGTGTGCTGTACACTGACGTCTGGTGTGTGGGTAACATATGTGAAGCCCAGTGACGGCTCCGTGTCATTGAATTGAGTGCAGGGTCTTTGTGTGGTTCATTGTTGTGGATCTGCGTTACCGGAGCCTGTGTGTACGAGCCTGTACAGTGCGGCAACCGCAAGCTCCCTCCTAATCCTTCTGCCCTGCCCTATACAGTTCACAATGACATCTAGGGGCAGTAGAATAGGGGGTGGCATGGGGCATTGCTGCCAGCTTTGCTTGGCTACCCCCCCACCCCCCCAATCATCTCAGTGACCTCTGATTCTTCATAGTGTTATCATTTATTGGGGTCCAGGTAGGGAGACCCCACTGATCTCTAGAATGAAGGAGTAAGGACATGGCCTCCGCACCGATCTTTACTATGCCATGAATTGCCATAAAAATGCCCCAATGCCATATCTTTTCTACTTTAGTACATTGCTCTGAGAAGAGAATCTAGTGCAGTGTTTCCCAACCAGGGTGCCTCCAGCTGTTGCAAAACTACAACTCCCAGCATGCCCGGACAGCCTTTGGCTGTCCGGGCATGTTGGGAGTTGTAGTTTTGCAACAGCTGGAGGCACCCTGATTGGGAAACACTGGTGTAGTGTCTGTAGTACAGGAGCGGAGGACTGTGGGGCTCCACACATAGATGATGTAAATGTCACGTGGGGGGTTTATGTAGTGATAGCTGCCCTGTGCTGACAAAGCCGACTGATCCTGGGGGATTTGTTGTCAGGACCGATCACATGGTCAAGCAATCTGTCTTAGGCTGGGTTCACACCACATTTTTTCAATACATTTCCCGTATCAGGTATCTGGTTTCCTCAAAACCTGACTAAACTTTATCAAAACGTGTGTTGAAAACCATATGTGGTTTGAAAAATGATGTCCGGTTGTATTCGTTTCTTATGAAAAAAAAAGTGTGTGTTTTTAACTTTCCAAGAAAGAAACTGTGCAAAGTGAAAAACCGTATGGAACCGTACGCACATACCCGCGTCATATCGGGTTGGTCCCGGCGGCTGGGACCCACTGCTAGTACAGGACATCGCCGATTGCGGTGATGCCCTGTATTAACCTAACCCTTCAGATGCGGCGATCAAAGTTGACCAACGTGCCTGAAGTGAAACTGAAAGTATCCTGGCAGCTCAGTCGGGCTGTTCGGGACCGCCGCAATGAAATCGCGGTGTCCCGAACAGCTTACAGGACACCGGGAGGATCCCTACCTGCCTCCTCGGTGTCCGATCGGCAAATGACTGCTCTGTGCCTGAGATCCAGGCAGGAGCAGTCAAGCGCCAATAACACTGATCAATGGTGTGTTAATACATGCCAGTGATCAGTGTAAAAGATCAGTGTGTGCAGTGTTATAGGTCCCTATGGGGGCTATAACACAGCAAAAAAAAAAAAAAAAAGTTAAAATAAAGTGTTAATAAATGTGATATAACCTCTTCCCTAATAAAAGTTTGAATCACCCCCCTTTTCCCATAAAAAAAAGTGTAAATCAAAATAAACATAATAATGTACGTGTGTATGTGCGTAAATGTCCGAACTATAAAAATATATCATTTAAACCGCACGGTCAATGGCGTATACGTAAAAAAAAATCCAAAGTCCAAAATAGTGTATTTTTGGTCACTTTTTATACTGTTAAAAAATGAATAAAAAGCGATCAAAAAGTCCGATCAAAACAAAAATGGTACCGCTAAAAACTTCAGATCACGGCGAAAAAAATTAGCGCTCAAACCGCCCTGTACGAGGAAAAATAAAAAAGTTATAGGGGTTATGAATTTTTCCAGAAGTACGACAAAATCAAACCTATATAAGTATGGTATCATTTTAATCGTATGGACAGAATACAGAATAAAGATAAGGTGTCATTTTTACCGAAAAATGTACTGTGTAGAAAGCCCCCAAAATGTAAAAATTGTGTTTTTTCTTCAATTTTGTCACACGATGATTTTTTTTTCCGTTTTGCTGTAGATTTTTGGGTAAAATGACTGACGTCATTACAAAGTAGAATTGGTGGCGCAAAAAATAAGCCATCATATGGGTTTTTAGGTGCAAAATTGAAAGAGTTATGATTTTTAAAAGGTAAGGAGGAAAAAGCGAAAATCCAAAAACTGAAAAGGGGTTTAAAAAATAAATAAAAATATATACGTTTCAATACGGGTTTTCACCCGGACCAAAAAACTGTGGTAGGCTACGGTTTTTGGTGCAGGAAAAAACTGACAAAACCTTACAGGATGCAAAACTGACACAACCGGATGCATCTTTTGGCATACGGTTTTCAATGGAGATTCAATGCATACGGTTTTCAATACGGTTCTGTACGGTTTTCAAATTGAAAACTTATACGGGAACTGTATTGCAAAAAACATGGCGTGAACCCAGCCTTACGGCAGAGGAGAGCTAAAACCTTGCGCTCCCGTATGCCTTTCTTTGCGCTCCCGTATGTAACTCATTTCAATGAGCCGGCTGGATTGAAACATTCGGTTGGCTCATTTTTGCGCATACGGCGCAAAAATGAGCTGACCGAACGTTTCACTCCGGCCGGCTCATTGAAATGAATTACATACGGGAGTGCGAGGTTTTAGCTCTCCCCTGCCGTATGCGCTCCCGTATGGGAGAAAACTAGAAATGAGTGAACTTACAGTAAATTCAATTAGTCACAAACGTCTCGGCTCGGCAGTTGACTTTTCCTGCATAAATGAGTTCAGCTTTCAGGTGCTCCCGTGGGCTGGAAAAGGTGGATACAGTCCTAGGAGACTCTTTCCTAGGACTGTATCCACCTTTTCCAGTCCACCGGAGCACCTGAAGGCTGAACTAATTTACGCAGGATAAGTCATCAACTGCCGAGCCGAGAAGTTTGTGACGAATCTAATTTACTGTAAGTTCACTTCATCTGTAGAGAAACCGTGATGTGAACCCAGCCTTAGGATTGTGCTATGTATTAAGCATTACGGGTACAAGCTGTTCTTTATAGGGTATAGGGGTTGAGGAAAGGAATAAGCCCTGGTAGGTGTAAGGCTGTGTTCACACTGAGGAATTCACAGGGAATAATTTCAGTCAGGAAATTGTTGCCTTCTGTCATTTTATCCATCAAGCAGAATTTCCACGCGGGAAAGAAGAGGAATGAAGGAGGAGGCTATTTAATTCTACTTTTATGAATTTCATGTGAAAACGATGTCAGGCGGAATTTTTTTTTACCATTGACTTCATGAACATGTTCTTTCTTCAAGCGGAACTGAATTCAGCATCGGAATTCAGCGAGCAGATTTTACAGAAAATACATTGAAGGGAATGGGAAATCAATTGCTGAAACAGCTAGCGGAATTACTGGAGGAATTCCTCAGTGTGAACGTACCCCAAGCGGAGAACCCCTTTACTATCTCAGAAGTTAGTGTTCTCTACAAGCTGTGTACATGATGGAGAACACTGCTGTCCTGTCAGGGCAGGTGATGGAGCTTTATGGGGCACAATGAGAAGTCAAGCAGGAGGTTGTTAGGACTTGTCTACACCGCAGTAGTGCTACACAAGCTGTTATAATGAAAAGCATAACCGTTGCCTTGTTTATTTCTTGTAGCCTTTGAGACTTTTGCCTGGAGGGTCACGGTAGTGCTGGGCGATATGACCAAAAATGAGTATCACAGTATTTTTCTAAGGTATCACGGTATTTTTGTGATAAAGAGAAGAGCACCAGGCACTGTCTACTCGACTGTGAGTCAAATTATCCTGTCCGGACTATCCGGGGTGTGTGACCTGCTGCACTATGTGCTGTGGGGAGCGTCTACGTCTATAAAGGACAAAGTCTTTCATACAATAGCAAGTAGAAATGAAGGTAGACGGACGACTCACCCAGGTAGCAAAAATATCTTCTTTATTCAAGGCTTGCAGCTTAAAATAACAGCAGGTTCAGGGGGGTCTGTCAGCAGGAACGCAGGGCTGTGGAGTGCAACGACCGTATCGCTTCGGACTGAAGCTTCTTCCGGCCTCCAACAGGTGTTCTACGTCCTGCTGTGATTTTAAAACCAGGTATGTGCGGAAGGGGGGAGGGGCCTTCACCTAGACAAAAAATCACTTACGTTCTGACATAAATGTTAAAAACATTCTTGGCGAATTTACAAAAATGGGCTAAATTCTGCCCTATCATTAAGTCCCGCTGGTCCGAGGGCTCCAGTTCTGAGTATCCAGCGGGTTTCCATTTGTATAAGAGTATTTTCTCTATCTCCTCCTTCTTTCGGGGGAGGGATGCGCTGGATCCCAAAGAACTTTAGAGCCCTGGGATCATTATCATGCTCTTCCTTCATATGTTTCATTAGTTTTGGGACTCCTTTCCCTGATTTCAAAGAATAAATGTGCTCTCTGTATCTGGTAGACAATTGCCTTTTCGTTTTTCCGATATAAAATCGGGCACAAGGACACATTAACCCATACACTACATGTGTGCTTTTGCATGTTATAACTTCTCTGATAGTGATATCTCTTCCTCCTAGGTTTACAAAATTCACTTTCATATTCTGAGAGCAGTGTGAACATTGACCACAGGCGTAATTGCCTGGGGGAAGGGAACTGGTCAGCCAATCTTTGCTATCTTTCTGTGCGATTTCTTTGCGTTTTTTAATTTTTTTTAATATTATCTCTAATCGTGCTGTTTTTCCTAAATGTTATTAAAGGTTTATTTTTGGCTACTGTTTTCAGATCTTCATCTTGTTCTAATATTTTCCAATTATTATGTATAGCTTTAGTGATTATATTATTTATGGGAGTATTGGCAAATGAGAAGGTGAATCTTTTATTTTCTATTTCTTGGATATTAGATGTTTTTTGTTTGTTAACTAACAGATCTTCTCTTTTCTTTTCATTTGCTTTCTCGTATGCTTGCTGTATGAGTTTTTCAGGATATCCTCTTTTTCTCAGCCTTTCTTTTAATTCTTCTGCCTGTATTTCGTATTTATATTCATGTGTGTTAATACGTTTTAGCCGAATAAATTGGCTGTATGGCAGACCCTTTTTTACATGGTGAGGGTGGGAGCTTTTAAAATGGAGTAAAGTATTTCTTGCTATTTTCTTTCTAAAGCCTGTCACTGATATCATGTTGCCTTCAATATTTATTTCTGTATCAAGAAATTCTATACTTTTGTTACCATATACTGCTGTAAAAAACATGTTATAGGAATTGGCTTCATTTAAGTATTTCACAAATTCATGAAACTTTCCTTCTGTGTCACTCCACACTATTATAATGTCATCTACGTAACGCTTAAAGAAGCGCACGTATTGCAGGTAGGGATTATTATCAGAAAAAATATATTGGTCTTCAAATGCAGCTAAAAAAAGTGTTGCGAATGTACAGGAAACCGGGGTCCCCATCGCGGTACCAGTACATTGCTGGTGCCACTGGGAGTCATATTTAAACGTATTATTTGTTAGTACGAAGTTATGTATACTGAAGATTACAAAAAAGAAGCTCTTAAACAGTTAAATAACACCACTACATATACCAAATTAAAAGGGGACCCCACATCTAAAATTATTAGTGCACTTAAAACATTTCTTAGGATTCAAGTAGACAAAAACATTTTGAGTAAAAAAACTGCAGAAAAATTGCTTCCAACTGCCCCCAAACCAGCTAAGTGGTACATCATACCAAAAGTACACAAAACACTCTGCCAACCCACAGGTCGCCCCATCATAGCGGGCATAGGGTCCAGTACCGAATACTTGTCCCAATACATTGATTGGTTATTGCGTCCCATGCTGACCAGCACCAGGACATATTTAAAAGACACCACCCATCTGATAACCTCCATCCAGTCTTTTCACATTCTACCACAAGACACCTTAGGGAGCATCGATGTAGAAAGCCTGTATACCCGTATCCCGTTGGATACGGGTATACAGGCCATCCGATACTTCCTAACTAAAACAGGTAAAACTAACCATTTTGTTAATTTTGTATGTGAAGCTCTTCACTTCGTACTAACAAATAATACGTTTAAATATGACTCCCAGTGGCACCAGCAATGTACTGGTACCGCGATGGGGACCCCGGTTTCCTGTACATTCGCAACACTTTTTTTAGCTGCATTTGAAGACCAATATATTTTTTCTGATAATAATCCCTACCTGCAATACGTGCGCTTCTTTAAGCGTTACGTAGATGACATTATAATAGTGTGGAGTGACACAGAAGGAAAGTTTCATGAATTTGTGAAATACTTAAATGAAGCCAATTCCTATAACATGTTTTTTACAGCAGTATATGGTAACAAAAGTATAGAATTTCTTGATACAGAAATAAATATTGAAGGCAACATGATATCAGTGACAGGCTTTAGAAAGAAAATAGCAAGAAATACTTTACTCCATTTTAAAAGCTCCCACCCTCACCATGTAAAAAAGGGTCTGCCATACAGCCAATTTATTCGGCTAAAACGTATTAACACACATGAATATAAATACGAAATACAGGCAGAAGAATTAAAAGAAAGGCTGAGAAAAAGAGGATATCCTGAAAAACTCATACAGCAAGCATACGAGAAAGCAAATGAAAAGAAAAGAGAAGATCTGTTAGTTAACAAACAAAAAACATCTAATATCCAAGAAATAGAAAATAAAAGATTCACCTTCTCATTTGCCAATACTCCCATAAATAATATAATCACTAAAGCTATACATAATAATTGGAAAATATTAGAACAAGATGAAGATCTGAAAACAGTAGCCAAAAATAAACCTTTAATAACATTTAGGAAAAACAGCACGATTAGAGATAATATTAAAAAAATTAAAAAACGCAAAGAAATCGCACAGAAAGATAGCAAAGATTGGCTGACCAGTTCCCTTCCCCCAGGCAATTACGCCTGTGGTCAATGTTCACACTGCTCTCAGAATATGAAAGTGAATTTTGTAAACCTAGGAGGAAGAGATATCACTGTCAGAGAAGTTATAACATGCAAAAGCACACATGTAGTGTATGGGTTAATGTGTCCTTGTGCCCGATTTTATATCGGAAAAACGAAAAGGCAATTGTCTACCAGATACAGAGAACACATTTATTCTTTGAAATCAGGGAAAGGAGTCCCAAAACTAATGAAACATATGAAGGAAGAGCATGATAATGATCCCAGGGCTCTAAAGTTCTTTGGGATCCAGCGCATCCCTCCCCCCCGAAAGAAGGAGGAGATAGAGAAAATACTCTTATACAAATGGAAACCCGCTGGATACTCAGAACTGGAGCCCTCGGACCAGCGGGACTTAATGATAGGGCAGAATTTAGCCCATTTTTGTAAATTCGCCAAGAATGTTTTTAACATTTATGTCAGCACGTAGGTGATTTTTTGTCTAGGTGAAGGCCCCTCCCCCCTTCCGCACATACCTGGTTTTAAATCACAGCAGGACGTAGAACACCTGTTGGAGGCCGGAAGAAGCTTCAGTCCGAAGCGATACGGTCGTTGCACTCCACAGCCCTGCGTTCCTGCTGACAGACCCCCCTGAACCTGCTGTTATTTTAAGCTGCAAGCCTTGAATAAAGAAGATATTTTTGCTACCTGGGTGAGTCGTCCGTCTACCTTCATTTCTACTTGCTATTGTATCACGGTATTTTTATTTTTTTTACATTGAGACTTGCATTGAGGTGGCGTAGCGGAACTAAATGGGCTTTTGGAACTAAATGATCTGACCACTGGGGCAGTGGAGTACCCTTTTAAATAGATGTAACAAACAACCCTACAGCCTCCAGCTGTTGCAAAACTACAACTCCCAGCATGTTGGACTATATAGTAGTGTATAGTATAGGTCAGTGTTTCCCAACTAGGGGTGCCTCCAGCTGTTGCAAAACTACTACTCCCAGCATGTTGGACTATATAGTAGTATATAGTATAGGTCAGTGTTTCCCAACCAGGGTGCCTCCAGCTGTTGCAAAACTACAACTCCCAGCATGTTGGACTATATAGTAGTGTATAGTATAGGTCAGTGTTTCCCAACTAGGGGTGCCTCCAGCTGTTGCAAAACTACTACTCCCAGCATGTTGGACTATATAGTAGTATATAGTATAGGTCAGTGTTTCCCAACCAGGGTGCCTCCAGCTGTTGCAAAACTACAACTCCCAGCATGTTGGACTATATAGAAGTGTATAGTATAGGTCAGTGTTTCCCAACTAGGGGTGCCTCCAGCTGTTGCAAAACTACTACTCCCAGCATGTTGGACTGTATAGTAGTATATAGTATAGGTCAGTGTTTCCCAACCAGGGTGCCTCCAGCTGTTGCAAAACTACAACTCCCAGCATGTTGGACTATATAGAAGTGTATAGTGTAGGTCAGTGTTTCCCAACTAGGGGTGCCTCCAGCTGTTGCAAAACTACCACTCCCAGCATGCCCGGACAGCCGTTGGCTGTCCGGGCATGCTGGGAGTTGTAGTTTTGCAACAGCTGGAGGGCCTACTGTAGGTATAGTATATTATACAGACCCCTGTCCATCCCAGAACCCTGACTCACCTTCTCAGTTGCTGCAGGGACCGTCCGGGGAGGGTGGTCCGGGCCATCCATCCTTCCTGTAGTGTCCGGCGGCATTCCGGGTGGAGGGTGAACTGGTCCAGGCTGTCCTTCTCCGGGGGGTCCTCTTCTCCACTTCGGGCAGGCTCCAGCCTAGTAACGCTGCATAGACGTCGCTGCGCAGTCACGTCCGTGCACAGCGACGCACCTGACGTCACGGACGTAGCGGCGTCTATGCAGCTTACTAGGCCGGAGCCTGCCCAGAGTGGAGAAGAGGACCCCCCGGAGAAGGACAGCCCGGACCGGTTCACCCTCCACCCGGAATGCCGCCGGACACTACAGGAAGGATGGATGGCCCGGACCACCCCCATTACGGGTAAGTTTAATTTTTTTTATTGACTCGGAGGGTGGGGGAGGGGCCCGACCGATATAGCGGTACGGGCAAAAATCCATACCGTGGGAGAAAAAAATAAACTGTATCCGGTTCATACTGGTTTACCGCCCAGCACTAGGTCACGGCCCTGATAAGATTGAGTTTAAACCTTCTAACCACTACAGTATAAAGGGTGAGTCCATGGAACTGAACTTATCAGACACTTTTCACAGGATAGAGGATAAGTGTCTGATTGTGGGGTTTCCAACTACTGGGACCCCATGCGATCTCCTATTCGGCCAACTCATCCAATCACAGGCTGCAGCACTGTCCCGTCTATGCCGGTGATTGGCTGAACAGGTCGTCGCTTGCTCTCTGCCAAGGACTGGTAAGTAGCCGGGGTCCCAGCTATTGGACCCCCACGATCAGACACTTATCCCCCTATCCAACAGCTGGGACCCTGACTACTTACCAGTCCTTTAGCAGGAGGAGACTTCTGAAAATGGTGGGATTCAGCGGCGCTGACCAGGAGCAGGTCTGTTTCTTGTCAGCTCTGCTGAATCCCACCATTTCCAGAAGTCTCCTCCTGAATTGTCCTATTCGGATGGGAAGGCTGCAGACTGGATCTACCTCTCACTCCGACCACTGTTGTATGTGAGCTTACACAACCGCACTGGGTAAGGGCATTTTCCATTACATGTGTGGTAAACCTGCGGTATTACGCTATGGAGCGCTCTCTTTTCTTTTTACTTACCAGTCTTTGGCAGAGAGCAAGTGATGACCTGTTCAGCCAATCCCGGCTGAGACGGGACACTGCTGCAGCCTGTGATTGGATAAGTTGGCGGTCACTTGTGTCATTCAGGAAGGTGGGGGTTGGAGTGCAATGAGGAGGTGTAAGTGGATGAGGCCCCGGATAGGAGATCGCATTTGGAAACCCTGCGATCAGACACTTATCCCCTATCCAAGTGTTTGGTAAATTCAGTTCCCTGGATTACACCTTCAAGTGTCGTAATATCTGGCATGTACCATTTTTTCTAATATTTGGCTTTTTTTTTTTTGAGGGGCCTATCAGGTATCATGTTATGTTGGACTGTTTTATCTGTATTCTTTTTATAAAAAAATATTGTTATATTTTGAAATGGTCTAATTGTTTGGGATGTGCTGGTTTATGTGAACCGTCTTCTCTTGTTTGTAGTTCTTAGTGTAATGCGACCTGCTTTCCTCTGGGCGCTGCCCACCCTATCGTTTGTTGCTGATGGCAACCATGACGTCTTGCTAGTCCTGACTGGTTTGCATCCAGCCCAGTGTTTCTGTTCCTGGTTGTATGGGTTATACCATGGCTACATAGGCATGCGGTGTGCTTTGTTTACAGTTACCATGGAGATAATGGAGCTGCTTTACAGAGCTGTGAAGCCTGTTATACAGACAAATAATACAGCTAAAACAGGTTTATTAAATGCTATGCTATGGTTACAGTCATAATGGGAAAAAATATTTTAGTGCTTGGCATATCTCGCATAAGGGGACACTTTATTTCACAAGGGGTTAATAGCAGGGTGGGGCAAACATTTGTGTGGGGAATGGAAGTCAATTTCTTTATGTAGCTCTGAGCATCTCCTAGAGAGTTGTGTGGTTCTGGCGGTCTCAGTATACAGTGGTTAGTACCTAAAAGAGAAAGTCGGAGAAAGGAAACTGGTGACTTAGCTGTAGGGTCATGGGTATTGTGATTGGTAGGGGTCTGAATGAGGACATAATTGTCCCTGGAATAAATGGAACGTACCACGCCTGCTTGACCACCATTGTCATCCATTGTGTACAGGGCCACCGAACAGTACATCACTTCAGCAGCACCATGGAGAATGAATGGTGGAGTGGCCAGGCATGCACTGTATGCGCCGTTTATTCCACGGATAAATATATCCCCAGTGTTGGGATCAGTGGTCGGACTCCTACTGATCACCCTGTTATCCCCTATCCACACTATAGGGAATAACCTTAATGAGATGGGAATTCCCCTTTTAATGGAGTATCCTCCTTTAAACAGCTGAGCAGTGGGGTGCTGGATAGTTGGCCTCTACCAACATGGGAACATGTGACCATACTAGTTGACCAGAATTGTCTCAGCATTTGATTAGATGCTTTGAGACTCACTTGTAAATACCTTGGTTTGTCATTGTGCCACTGGTGTGACGGCTTAGGTGACATCATTTCTCTGTATACCTCCATCTCCTATTTTTGTTGTTTTTTTTTCCCCTCCCTCACATCAGGAGAGGGAACGTCGTCGTGGTGGAGGCCACCCTATTAAGGAGGTGGGTCCCTCAGAAGGCAGGGACAGCTGGAGGGAGGATTGGTAATAGAGGGCACTTTCCCCTTTCATTTTCCTGCTTCTTAGTTATTTGTCATCTTCTGAAGCGATTGAGGGGTACCACAAACCCCATCTAACCGCCACATCTATTCACTACCCCCTAGTAGTATCATATTGCTATTAACATGCTAGTCGTACTTAGGGCTGGGCGGTATACCGGTTCATACCGATTACCAAAACTTTTGTCCTGCACCATATGAATTTTAACCCATACCGCAATACCGGTTTGGCCCCTCCCCCTCGGGAATGAATGAACTATCAGCCCAGCGCTGCACTGTCCCCACATCTGGGAACTAATCATATGTGACCCGTGAGCGCTGTTCTGCCCCCCCCCCCCAAATTAATTATTAGCCCAGTGCTGCGCTGTCCCCATCGGAGTAAATACTCACATATCACCTGCAAGCGCTGCCCTCCTCGTCCTCCTGTTAGTTGCGGCCGCCGGCGCTGACACTCTCTACCAGTGGTCTTAAAACCTCCAGATGTTGCAAAACTACAACTCCCAGTATGTCCAGACAGCTGTTGGGCATGCTGGGAGTTGTAATTTTGCAACATCTGGAGGTCTGCAGGTTGAGAACCACTGCTCTATGCTGTATCCCTATGCCCGGGCTGCAAAAGGTAAACAAAATAAACTTTAACTCCCCTTCCCCGTGAGACATGACCAGCTTCCTAGGGAATGGAACGTCGGACAGCCGTCAGCCTATCACCGGCCGCAGCGATGTTCCGCCTCGGCCGGTGATAGGTTGAGCCCACTGTCATGTAAGAAGCCGTCTGCGGCCAGTGATAGGCTGACGGCTTTCCGACGCTCACGTCCCCAGGAAGAGCGTAAGGCCAATGTAGGAAAGTGCGTTAAAGTTTATTTTTGTTTACCTTTTGCAGCCTAGGTATAGGGATACAGCTATAGAGTGTCAGTGCCAGTGGCCGCAACAAACAGGAGGATGAGGAGAGCAGCGCTTGCGGGTGACGTGAGTAGATCCTCGATGGGGACAGCGCAGCCTTGGGCTAATAATTAATTTGGGGGGGGGGGAATACCGTTATATACCATGGAACCGCCATGAGTTACAAAAATACCGCGATACACATTTGGCCATACTGCCCAGCCCTAGTCATACTTTGTAATCTATCTCCATGTATGTCCCCACCCCGTCATCCATTGGCACATGTCTTTGGAGAGATTTTTTGTAGTGTGCACACATTTTTTGAGGTGATTAATTTTCTTTTTTTATACTATCAGTAAATAAAGGTTATGCTTTAGCCCATTGCTATTTACAATAGAGGTCTTTTTCTCTGCTCGGTGTTTGTTTGATTGCACAATACTGATCATGGATTCTATTCGGTGATACCCCTACCAATCTAATATCGACCCCTTGTAAAGGATATACTCCTAACATCTTGGTGTTAGAATCCACAGGACACCTTCAAAGTTCCATGCTTTAACGGGCCAGAACTGTTTTGGCACCATGGGTAGGATCTACACGATATTAAATGGGGTTTCCAGGTTGACATGATTGGTTGCTTATCCTCATACATCTTTATGAATAGCAGCAATTCTCTTTTTCAGATCCTAAGAGTTCTTTAGCATGAGGGGCCATATTGAACTTCCATTGACCAGTATTAGAGAGTGTGATAACCCCAAATTTGGAACACCTGTGACCTTGTAACACTAACTAGTCACATGACACAAGGGAGGGAAATGGCTAATTGGGCCCTCATTTTTGTTGCCAAGGTTTAGACATTAACGCCTTAAGGACTGAGGGTTTTTCGGTTTTTGCACTTTAGGTTTTTTCCTCCTCACCTTTTAAAAATCATAACCCTTTCAATTTTGCACCTAAAAATCCATATGATGGCTTATTTTTTGCGCCACCTAGTGACATCTTCGCAGTGACATCAGTCTTTTTACCCAAAAATCTGCAGCGAAACAGAAAAAAAATAATTGTGCGACGAAATTGAAGAAAAAAAACGCCATTTTGTAACTTTTGGGGGCTTCCGTTTCTACGTAGTACATTTTTCAGTAAAAATAACACCTTATCATTATTCTGTAGGTCCATTCAATTAAAATGATTCCCTACTTATATAGGTTTGATTATGTCGGACTTCTGGAAAAAATCATAACTACATGCACGGAAATTTATACGTTTAAAATGGTTATTTTCTGACCCCTATAACTTTATCTTTCTGTGTATGGGGCGGTGTGAGGGCTCATTTTTTGTGCCGTGATCTGATGTTTTTAGCGGTACCATTTTTGTATTGATCGCTTTTTATTCATTTTTTCATGTAAAAATTTTTATTTTGGACTTTGGAATTTTTTTGCGCATACGCCATTGACCGTGAGTTTTTTTTTTTTTTATGGGAAAAGGGGGGTGATTTGAACTTTTATTAAGGAAAGGGTTAAATCACATTTATGAACTTTTTTTTTTTTACACATAAAAAAATAAATAAATAAAAAAAAAACGCATACGGGTCAAAACTGAGCCGACTGCACTCACCGTTTGACTCCGGTCGGATCACTAAAGTAATTGGAGTCACGGGCTGATCCGGCCAGGGTACGGGAGCACCCGGTTTGCACCTCCCCCCCCCCCCCCCCCCCGCCAGATCCGGCACCCGTATGTACAAAACGTGGTGTGAATGCACTCTCAGTCAGTCGTATGAGTTCTTATGTAACGTTGTCGTTTTTTTTTTTTCCCCCAGTCTTCATTCGTTGTAGATGAAGTGAGCAACATCATTAAAGAGGTCAGTTGTCACCATTTTGTAAAACTGTATATTGACTTGTGTAACATTCTTCAAATGCATTGTGTGTAGATTCTATAATGATTTGTAATGCTTTGTATTCAGTCAATAGAAAGTGCCATCGGTGGAAATGCTTATCAACACAACAAAGTCAACCAGTGGACCACCAATGTTGTGGAACAAACTCTGAGCCAACTTACAAAACTGGGGAAGCCATTCAAGTACATTGGTAGGTGGATTGTTTTCACTTGACGGGTATTTATGTGGCACAAGCCACATTTACTTGGTAATAGTAGGTAAGGGCCACAAAGTACTAGCAAGTCAATTCATGTATTTTAAGACTGTAAGGGAGCCGTGAGTGAGGAGTATTCAGCAAGATATGGCTTTCATTGATTCTTTTTTTCTTGGAATTACCAGGGGATTGTCTGACCCCACAAAGTTCTTGTCCATGGGCTCAGGCTGGCATAAAGATTGGGAGGGGCTGGAGTTACACTGACCTGCTCTGATCTACTATGGAGTCTATCCCAATGATGCCCGATCCCAGCTGAGCAGCACTTTCTGCTTTTGTCTCAGCCACATCAAGTACCTGCTCAGCCAGTCTCTGACCAATGTGATTTATTTATTTTTTCCCACCACTTATGCCGTCCTTAGACCATGGAAAATCACTTTTAAAGTCTGTCTCTAGTCTTGCATGTCTGTCATTTTATGTCATAAATGTTTCTGTCTGGAGATTTCCCCTATAATGTGTGTGTGTGTGTGTGTTTTTTTTTTTTCCCCCCCCATCCAGTTACTTGCGTGATCATGCAAAAGAATGGTGCAGGTCTTCATACAGCGAGTTCATGTTTTTGGGATAATTCAACGGATGGTATGTTTATTTGTTTTTTTGTACAATCAGTTGTTCGCTTTTGTCAGTCCCTGAATGGGGATGAGAAAATAACCTATTAAGGTTCCCTTCGTTGACACTAGGCTATATGATGGCACGATGCTATGGATGGCTGCCATCCTTTAAATGTCAACTTTGTTTTTGGTTCTCAAACTATTTTGAGTTTATGTAACTTATAGCTGAAAAACACAGTGGTCAGTTTTGCAGTGCGCTCCACTTGTATTCCTGTAGCCTGTTTGTTCGGTAGTATGTACTGATAATTTGTTGACAATTTAAAAAAAAGGTCCTGTAGATGAATGCGTTAAGGGACAACTGCTGCCATAACAACTTATCCCCTATCCACAGGGTAGGGGATAAGTGTTTGATCACTGGGTTTGATCACGCTGCATCCCCGCCTCTCCCATTGAAATACATGGAGGAGGCGTGTCTGCCAGAGAGCTGGAGCCCTGTGCAGGAGATCGTGGGGGGTCCCAGCGTTTGGACCACCCACGATGAGATGCGGATCCCCTATCCTGTGGATAGGGGACACGTTGTTATGGCTGTACATTTCCTTTAAAGGGCAGCTCCCACCATCCTTTTTTTTTTTTTTTTTCTGTTCCAGCCTATTGCCAATCTATCCCTAACACCCTCCCTGCTTTTAATTTTTATTTTTACCATATTAAAAATGCTTTTTGTTTGCCTGACAGTGTGCTCACTACCAGGCAGACTTCCCCAGCAGGCACCAAGTCACTGATGCCTGCTGGGGGGGACTTCTGCCCTTAGTTCATCTACACAGGGTGCCTCCAGCTGTTTCACCACTACATCTCCCAGCTTGCCCTGACATCTATTGGCTGTCAGGGCATGCTGGGAGTTGTAGTATTGAAACAGCTGGAGGCACCCTGTGTAGATAAACCATTAGTTAGTTACAAGCGCCGCTATGGCGCTATCCCCCCCCCCCCCCCCCCGCTATGGCACTAGCCCCACCCCCCCCCCCCCGCATACCCTGTTCCCTCATTACACTTGCAGTTACTGCAGAGTCTGGCAGCGGGCGTGCAGGGACAGCAGCGTCAACGAGGCGGCGGCGATGTGCGGGAGGAGGGGCCTCCCAGCCTGTGGCCGGGGAGCCAATGCGCTTGCTCCCGCCTGTCTGATTGACAGGCAGGGAGCGAGTGCAGCCTAACTGAAAAAGGACTGATTGCCACTCCAAAATCAGTCCTTTTTCAGTGGCCGGTTTTTAAATGTAAATTAAACCTTTTTAATGAAATAAAATAAAAAAATAAAAGTATATTAGAGATATGTTGTAGTACATAAGTACTACAACATATCAAAAAATAAAGTTGGTGACAGTGCCCATTTAACAACATTCAATGGTCACTTTTATTAGGTACACCTGTTCAATTACTTATTAACACAAATAGCTAAACAGCCTATGGCAGCAACTCCATTCATTTAGGCATGTAGATGTGGCAAAGACATCTTACTCAAGTTCAAACCAAGCATCAGAATGGGGGGAAAAAGGAAGATTTAACTGACTTTGAATGTTGCATGGTTGTTGGTGCCAGACAGGTTTGTCAGAGTGTTTCAGAAACTGATGATTTTCCTGATTTTTACGCACAACATCTCTAGGGTTTAGAGACAATCGTTAGAGAAATAACCAGTTAGCAACAGTTGTGTGGATGAAAATGACTTGTTGATTTTAGGGGAGAATGGGCAAGACTGGTTTGTAATTTGTAATTTGTGTAACAACTCATTACAAGGTATGCAGAATACCATCTCTGAACGTACAACACATGGAACCTTGAAACAGATGGGCTACAGCAGCAGGAGACCACATGGTGACACTCCTGCCAGCTAAGAACAGGAAATGAACTGTACACTTACTATAGGTGGACAATGGCAAACCTGTAAGAACATAGTCTGGTGTGAGGAGTCTCTAATCCAGCTGTGACAAATGGCAGAGTAAGAATTTAGCATTCACCACATGAAATCCTTGATCCATCCTGCCTTGTATCACTGGTTCAGGCTTCTGATGTAATGGTGTGGGGGACATTTTCTTGGCACACTTTGGGCCCTTTAGTACCAATTGAGCATTGTTTAAATGTGAAAGCCTACGTGATTGTCTCTGACCATGTCCATCCCTTTATGACCACAGTGTACAGATCTCCTGATGGCTACTTCCAGCAGGATTATGCCTCATGTCACAAAGCTCACATTATCTCAATGTAAACATGACAATGAGTTCACTTCAACGGCCTCCACAGTCACCAGATCTCAGCCCTATAGAGCGGGATGTGGTGAAACGGGAGATTCCCATTGTGGATGTGCAGCCGACAACTGCGTGATCCCATTATGTCTATATGGACCAACATCTCTGAGCAATGTTTCCAGTACCTTGTAGAAAGTATGCCACAAAGAATGAAGGCTAAACAACATCCAACCTGGTACTAGCAAGGTGTTCCTAATAATAAAGTGGCCAGTGGGTGTATACTTTAAAGCAAAGAAGGCAGAGGCAATAGTAATGGGCTGTAAAGATTAGGAAAATACTCTAGCATTGAGCTATGGGGAGTAAAATGTTAGTTATATACTGTATTGACTCTGCTTTTATGTCTTTGCAGGAAGCTGTACTGTGAGATGGGAGAACAAGACTATGTACTGTATAGTCAGTGCCTTTGGACTTGCAATTTGACCACTTTCTTCTTGGTTCCAGTCATGCAATAGTTCTTTCATCCTTTATGTATTTTGCTTTGTACACACTCTGACATGTAATGCGTGTTTATTTTTTTTATTTTTTTTTGTTTGTTTTTTCTTTCACTCACAGTTTCTTTACTATGTTAGCACTTTTTTTTTCTTTCAATGTACTGAACCTCTATGTAATTTGAGGTGCTACAACCTAAAAGTGCCACTATAAAACGTAATTCAAGTCATACCTCTGATACACTAACTA
The DNA here is from genome assembly GCF_029499605.1 of Hyla sarda. Taxonomy (NCBI): domain Eukaryota; kingdom Metazoa; phylum Chordata; class Amphibia; order Anura; family Hylidae; genus Hyla; species Hyla sarda. Next base: position 278,182,855 of record NC_079191.1, on the reverse strand, counting down.
TTTCTTGTCATATTTTAGCTAATGCAAAATAAATTATTGGTTTAAACATTTTATATATTTATAAGTTGTATTTTGTAAATAGTGTAATGCACTATCCTGCAGGAGTGTGGTTTGGTTTGTCCTTTTGCTTTTGTATAAAAATGGAACATTTTAGAAAAAATGGAAAGTGTCCTACGTTTAGTTGCCAGAAATATTGGGATAATGAGTTATATTTGCTTTTTGACCACTATATCAGCAGAAGTGTCCATGTGAGAGGGTTTATCCTATGTAGGAGGTTTTGCACCAAAAAACAAGCAGAATAATGCTTAGGTGGAAAAGTTCGAGGAGTGAGTGTAATAGGTTCTTATCTCGGTGTAAGATGATGCAGTGTGACACATTGACCACCGGCAACCAGGAAGAAGACTGCATCGGAGGACTGGAGAGGTGGCATGTAAGTCTAGGTAGTTTTATTTGCCAGCAGCCTGAGAATGATGATTTAACCCCTTAACTACAATGGACGCAAATGTACGTCATGGTGCCGTAGTACTTAACGCACCATGGGGTACATTTACGCTCCATCACGAGCACCGGAGCGGTGCTCGCGTCCTGCGCGGCAAGTCCCGGCTGCTATCAGCAGCCAGGGACCCGCTGGTAATGGCGGACATCCGCGATTGCCCGGATGTCTGCCATTAACCCCTCAGATGCCGTGATCAATACAAATGACTGCATCTGCGGAAGTGTGGTACTTTGAATGGATGATCGGATCGCCCGCAGCACTGCCGCGACGATCCGATCATCCAGCATGGCGGCCGGAGGTCCCCTCACCTTGCTCCGGCCGCCTCCTGGGTTCTTCTACTCTGGTCTGAGATCGGGCAGACCAGAGCAGATCACCGATAATACTGATCAGTGCTATGTCCTATGCATTAGGGATCGACCAATTATCGGTTTGGCCGATATTCGCGATCGGCCGATATTCATGATCGGCTATTTTCGAGAAATAGCCAATAACTTATACCGGAATATTGGTATGAGCTATCGGCCTCAAAGTTCACAGATTATCTGTATCGGCCCTAAAAAATCTATCGGTCGATCCCTACTATGCATAGCACTGAACAGTATTAGCAATCAAAGGATTGCTATAGATAGTCCCCTATGGGGACTATTAAAGTGTAAACATTTAAGTAAAAAAAATTAAATAAAAAAAATTAGAAAAATCCTTTCACCCAATAAAAATGTAAAATGTCCTTTATTCCCATTTTACCCCCATAAAGTGTAAATAAAAAAAAAAAAATTATTATACAAATTTGGTATACCGCCACTTATACGGAAAAATGAAAAAGTTATAGGTAATCAAAATAGAAGGATTTTAACCCCTTCCCACAGAATGTCATATATAAACGCCGGGTTGTGCAGTGCGTTCGCGCATCCCGACGTTTATAAATGACATTCAGTAACCCGGCGATGCGCAGCATCGCACGGGTTAACTGGCAGAAGTCCCGCTGTTTCCAGCAGGGGACAACTTCTGCTTCACCCCCAGGACCATCCATTGATGGTCCTGGTCAGCGATCACTGTGATTGGTCCCTGTGGACCAATCACAGTGATCTGGGGTGAAAGTTCAGATCCCCCGCACTGCCCGCCCCTGGAAGTCGGGCAGAACGGGGGACGATGGCTGCGGGGGCTCGCGGGGACCTGCGGCATAGGGGGGGAGCATCAGGGGACCGGCGGCCTTACCTGGCGGGACCGAGGAGCAGCGGCAGGACCGGCCACATGGAGGAGCAGCGACGGGACCGGCAGGTGAGTATATGGTCCTCAGAAGCAGCAGTGAAGATCTTCACTGCTGCTTCTAGGAGTCTGAGAACTACAACTCCCAGCATGCCTAGGCAGCCTTTGGCTGTCCGGGCATGCTGGGAGTTGTAGTTTTGCAACATCTGGAGGGCCCCAGTTTGGAGACCATTGTATAATGGTCTCCAATCTGTGCTCTTCCAGCTGTTGCAAAACTACAACTCCCAGTATGCACTGACTGTCCAGGCATGCTGGGAGTTTTAGTTCAGCAACATCTGGCCCTTCAGATGTTGCCGAACTACAACTCCCAGCATGCCCTTCAGCTGTCTGGGCATGCTGGGAGTTATAGTTTTGCAACAACTGGAGACACACTGGTTGGGAAACATTGTCTGTTTCTAACTCAGTGTTTCCTAACCTGTGTGCCTCCAGCTGTTGCAAAACTATAACTCCCAGCATGCACTAACAGACCATGCATGCTGGGAGTTGTGGTTTTGCAACAGCTGGTGCACCCCCCCCCCCCCCCCCCCCTGTGAATGTACAGGGTACATTCACATGGGCGAGGCTTTTACAGTGGGTTTCTCGCATCTTGAGATGCAGCAAATTTCGGTAATCCCCCGCCCATGTGACTGTACCCTAAAAACACTATACTACACTAACACAAAATAAAATAAAAAGTTAAAAACACTACATATACACATACCCCTACACAGCCCCCCTCCCCCAATAAGAACGTCCGGTACGCCACTGTTTCCAAAGCAGAGCCTCCAGCTGTTGAAAAACAACAACTCCCAGTATTGCCGGACAGCCGTTGACTGTCCACGCATGCTGGGAGTTTTGCAACAGCTGGAGGCACCCTGTTTGGGAATCACTGGCGTAGAATACCCCTATGTCCACCCCTATGCAAATCCCTAATTTAGGCCTCAAATGCGCACGGCGCTCTCACTTTGGAGCCCTGTCGTATTTCAAGGCAACAGTTTAGGGCGACATATGGGGTATCGCCGTACTCGGGAGAAATTGCTTTACAAGGTTTGGGGGGCTTTTTCTTCTTTAAGCCTTCATGAAAAGGAAATGTTGGGGTCTACACCAGAATGTTAGTGTAAAAAAATTAAATTTTTTACACTAACATGCTGGTGTTGTCCTATACTTTACATTTTCACAAGAGATAAAAGGGAAAAAAGCCCCCCAAAATTTGTAACGCGATTTCTCCCGACTACAGAGATACCCCATATGTGAGCGCAAAGTGCTCTGGGGGCGCACAACAAGGCCCAGAAGGGAGAGTGCACCATGTACATTTGAGGTGATTTGCACAGGGGTGGCTGATTGTTACAGCGGTTTTGACAAGCGCAAAAAAAACAAAACCCCACATGTGACCCCATTTCGGAAACGACACCCCTCACGGAATGTAATGAGGGGTGCAGTGAGAATTTACACCCCACAGTTGTCTGACGGATCTTTGGAACAGTGGTCCGTGAAAATGAAAACTTGTACAGACCACTGTTCCAAAGATCTGTCAGACACCAGTGGGGGGCAAATGCTCACTGTACCCCTTGTTACGTTCCTCAAGGGGTCTAGTTTCCAAAATGGTATGCCATGTGTTTTTTTTTTTTGCTGTTCTGGCACCATAGGGGCTTCCTAAATGCGATATGCCCCCCGAGCAAAATTTGCTCTCAAAAAGCCAAATATGACTCCTTCTCTTCTGAGCATTGTAGTTCGCCCATAGTGCACTTCAGGTCAACTTATGGGGTACCTCCATACTCAGAAGAGAAGGGGTTACAAATATTGGGGGGTATTTCCTGCTATTAACCCTTGGAAAAATGTGAAATTTGGGGGGAAACACACATTTTAGTGAAAAAAAATAATTTTTTTTTTACATATGCAAAAGTCGTGAAACACCTGTGGGGTATTAAGGCTCACTTTATTCCTTGTTACGTTCCTCAAGGGGTCTAGTTTCCAAAATATAATGCCATGCGAGTTTTTTTTGCTGTTCTGGCACCATAGGGGCTTCCTAAATGCAACATGCCCCCCAAAAACCATTTCAGAAAAACGTACTCTCCAAAATCCCCTTGTCGTTCCTTCCCTTCTGAGCCCTCTACTGCGCCCGCCGAACACTTTACATAGACATATGAGGTATGTGCTTACTCGAGAGAAATCGGGCTACAAATATAAGTATACATTTTCCCTTTTACCCCTTGTAAAAATTCAAAAATTGGGTCTACAAGAACATGCAAGTGTAAAAAATGAAGATTGGAAATTTTCTCCTTCACTTTGCTTCTATTCCTGTGAAACACCTAAAGGGTTAAAATGATGACTGAATGTTATTTTGAATACTTTTGGGGGGTGCAGTTTTATATGAAGACCCTTCAAATCCACTTCAAACCTGAACTGGTCCCTGAAAAATAGTGAGTTTGAAAATTTTGTGAAAAATTGGAAAATTGCTGCTGAACTTTGAAGCCCTCTGGTGTCTTCCAAAAGTAAAAACTCGTCACTTTTATGATGCAGACATAAAGTAGACATATTGTATATGTGAATAAAAAATTTTTTTATTTGTAATATACATTTTTCTTACAAGCAGAGAGCTTCAAAGTTAGAAAAATGCAAAATTTTCAAATTTTTCATCAAATTTTAGGATTTTTCACAAGGAAAGGATGAAAGTTACCACAAAAATTTACCACCATGTTAAAGTAGAATATGTCACGAAAAAACAATCTCGGAATCAGAATGCTAAGTAAAAGCATTCCAGAGTTATTAATGTTTAAAGTGACAGTGGGCAGATGTGCAAAAAATGCTCTGGTCCTTAAGGCTAAAATGGGCTTGGTCCTGAAGGGGTTAAACATACCAATTTGGTGAAAAAGTTTGCGATTTTTTTTTTTTTAGCACAACAATAATAGAAAAGTATATTATCATGAGCATCATTTTAATCTTATTGACCCACAGAATAAAGAACACATGTCATTTTTACTGTAAATTGTAAAACATGAAAACGAAACCTTCTAAAATTGGCAAAATTGCGGTTTTCTTTTTAATTTCCCCACACAAATAGTATTTTTTTGGTTGCGCAATACATTTTATGGTAAAGTGAGTGATGTCATTACGCAGGACAACTGGTCATGCAAAAAACAAGCCCTCATACTAGTCTGTGGATGAAAATATAAAAGAGTTATGATTTTTAGAAGACGAGGAGAAAAAAAACTAGTTTTATTACCTTTTCCCTTTTGAATTCAGAATTGCACCATCTGCTATTACTTGCTGTCTGTATCCTATATAGTCCAGAATAATACTTTGTATCAGACTAGCAATGTCTTTACTTGAAAGAAACATGGTTGTCCATTAAAGGGGTAATCCAGTTCCTGTTTAGGCCAAATATTTATATAATGCCGGGGTTGTGGTTAAATGGGGGTGGGGAAGCTGTGGAAGCTGCAGCTAGGACACGCAGGTGGTAGTTAAGTATAGCTTTCTTTATTTGTTTTTTGTTTCAGCCCTAGCACTATAAAAAATAAAAAATTTCCCACACTGAAATACCCTTTTTGTGTTCACATGGAGAGATTTTTTTTTTTTTTTTTTTTTTATTCCGGCATAGAAAATCCCCAGCAGATCACAGTACAATAGATCAAGATGAGATTTTATCATGTGAAATTTGACTTGCAGTATTGATTTTTAAAGGGGTACTCCACTGAAAAACTTTTTATTTTTAAATCAACTGGTGCCAGAAAGTTAAACAGATTTGTAAATTACTAATATTTAAAAATCTTAATCCTTCCAGTACATATCAGCTGCTATATTCTCCACATTTTTTTTTTAAATTTCCTCTCTGCTGACACCTCTGTCCATTTTAGGAACTGTCCTAAAATGGACAGAGGAGGTGTCAGCAGAGAGAACTGTGGTCAGACAGAATGGAAATTTTAAAAGAAAATAACTAAGAATATAGCAGCTGAGAAGTACTGGAAGGTTTTTAAATAATAAAATTTTTTTTTACAAATCTGTTTAACTTTTTGCCACCAGTTGATAAAAAAAATAAATATTTCCAGTGGAGTACCCCTTTAACACCTTGTTGATTGCCCATATGTTTTTTTTTTGGGCAGTCACTAAAGGGTTATTAGGCCAGGCTGCTTCCTTTTTACGGCTGCTTGAGAGCCCTTGTGCTTCTGCCAAGACCAGAGAAACCTCTGCTCCTTGCAGTTTAACCCATTACATACCATGGTCAAATAATGACCATGGCATATAACTGATCTGTGGAACTCTGTTACTGCATCAGCAGCCTAGTGATCCAATCGGTGGGTGCTGCTGCAGTTTCATGGTAGCTTCCAGACCTGCTGTGTAAATGTTTGCATACAGCAGACAAAGTCAGACAAAGCTGTATACATTGCCTGCCAGCATTATGCATAATACACTGCACTACAATGTTAGTGCAGGGTATCATATCAGCGCATGTGAAAGTCCCTTTATGGAAATAATTAATAAGTAAAAAGTCACTAAATAAACTTTTCTAAACTAACTCAGGCTATGTTCCCTAACTACTCCTAACACCCCTCCCACCCTTAGAAAAAAAAATTCAGAGCTTTAAAAAGCTGTGTATGATACCTTTCTTGCTCACATAGTGAAATCTTCCAGCAGAAGAAAGCGGGCATTTCCCAGCAGGCATGACATCCATGAAGACTGCTGGGGGACCATTTCTGCTCTTACATCATTTCAGTGCTGTGATGAATAGAAGACATCAAGCTCTGTGCAGCAGCTTTCAGTCTATGTATCTTTCAGTGAGGCTCTTTGCAGCTTTCAATCAAACTCTGTGCAGAGAAACACTTCCTGAGGTTGGTCTCCTGCCATTACAAGCAGGAGACCAAATAGAATGTGTTCGGACCAAGAAGGGAGATCCCTGGTGACCAGAAGTATACAGCCAAAAAACTAACATAAAATGTTTTTTTAAATTTTTATTTTTTTATGGAAGACAATTACAAAAGTTATTTGGCATAAGGAATCAAATGTTAAAAATCATGTTTAATGACAGGCCCATTTAAGAAAATAAAAAATCCACCTATCAAAAATAAAGATTCATAAATTCCTCTTAAAAATCTCATAATTATTTAAAAAAAAAAAAACATTACTTACACGCATGCACCTGAAAATGATACCTATAATAACAATGTTTTTCATCAAAAAAAAGAGGCCCTCCCTTAGCTCTGTCAAGAAAAATAAGATATGGGTCTTGCTCCTATAGCATGTTGTTACACAATGGGTTAAATTGGAAGTATATGTTAGGAGTCCACCCAACATGTGGCTCAAAACCTGATGTTAAGAAACCCCTGGTGTGTGTGCCTTATGTCCCTTGCCAATAAGATTTGTCTCTATACAATCTGATACTGTTTAGAGTGTCAGGCTGTTTATGGGCATATGTATAGTAGCAATAACAACATTGGCCCTCATTTACTATTCTAAACCCGACCTCTTTTGTCGGGTTTTTTTGTCGCATCTTTGTCTGCGCCATGTCGCAGACATCCTGCGCCAGTCTGCGACACGATGCAACATTTTTTCCCGACGGACCCGATGTGGATTCTCCCAAACCCGAAAAAGGGGCGTTACCCGACATTTCTTAGCTTTCCCACGTATTTATTAAGGTTTCCAACCCGAATTAGTTGAATTGTTGTGGATTTTTTCCCGACAGCTCAGAGGAGTTGGAAACCAAAACCTACAAAACCCACGTGCGACAAACAGGATGCGACATAATAATAAATACCAGGGGAAAAAAGCAGTCGGGTAAGAAAGCAAGATAGACTTACAACCCGATTTTCTTAGTAAATGAGGGCCATAGTGTTATAGGGGTAAAGATTGGAAATGTCACTGTCACCCTCCGTTAAAAAGAAGCCTAATGCTCTTCAAAAGTTTTGTGAGACCATATCAGGATACTAGTAATATAATGGTGATCTTCTGCTGCCAGTCTCAAATGGTATTTCATGTGTATCAGATGTATAACAAATAAGTCAGAAATGTTCTATTCCTAGGTCTAGAGAAGTGGTTGTGCCTGCGCAGTGACCTACAGAAATGAGTAGGAATTGTGATGAAATTAGGGAATAATAATTTTTTTTCCCCATGAAACACAACTTGAGAATGCATCGTAGTCATTCTCAGCCATCTAAATATCTCTTCAAATAAAGTGTTTAGTCAAATGGCTTGGATATATATACATTTTATGTTTTAAACAGAAAAGCACAGGACACAAAAATAGAAACTTGGCAGCAAAAATAAACCATTGAAAACAATTCCTAGACATGCCGTTCCTAGACATCTTATCCCCTTTCCAAAGTATAGTTGATAAGATATCTGATCATGGGGATCCGGCCACTAGGACCCCCGTGGTCTTCGTGTGCACGCCCGGCTTTCTGAACATTATGTTCAGAACCCTGGCTTCGGGAGGCCGTGGTTATGTCACCACGCCCCCTCCAGTCATGGGAGAGGGCGTGGTGTGACGTCACAACCACTGTCTCCCGAACCCAGCGTTCTGAACAATAATGTTCATGAGGGCCCATTTTTTGCGCCGTGATATGTAGTTTTTAACTGTCCTATTTTTTTTAATGGACTTTTTGATCACTTTTTATGCATTTTTGTTTCTGCTATATAAAGTGACCAAAATGCGCAATTCTGGACTTTGGTATTTTTTTTTACGTTTATGCAATTTATTGTGCAGTTTACACTTCCGCACACGGCAATATCACATGTTTATTTTTTTTATTTTATTTATTAACCCCTTAAGGACCAAGCATTTTTCTGTTTTTACACTTTCGTTTTTTCCTCCTCACCTTTTAAAAATCATAACCCTTTGCACCTAAAAATCCATATGAGGGCTTATTTTTTGCGCCACCAATTCTACTTTGGAATGACATGAGTCATTTTACACAAACATTTATGGCGAAACGGAAAAAAAAATCATTGTGCGACAAAATTGAAGAAAAAACACCATTTTGTAAATTTTGGGGCTTCTGTTTCTAGGCAGTACATTTTTCGGTAAAAATTACACTTTATCTTTATTCTGTAGGTCCATACGATTAAAATGATACCCTACTTATATAGGTTTGATTTTGTCGCACTTCTGGAAAAAATCATAACTACATGCAGGAAAATTTATACATTTAAAATTGTCCTTTTCTGACCCCTATAACTTTTTTATTTTTCCACGTACAGGGCGGTTTGAGGGCTCATTTCTTGCGCCGTGATCTGAAGTTTTAATCGGTACCATTTTTATTTTGATTGGACTTCTTGATCGCTTTTTATTCCTTTTTTATGGTATGAAAAGTGACCAAAAATGCGCTATTTTGGACTTTGGAATTTTTTTGCGTGTACGCCATTGACCGTGCGGTTTAATTAATGATATATTTTTATAGTTCAGACATTTACACACGCGACGATACTACATATGTTTATTTTTATTATGGTTACATATTTTTAATATGGAATTTGGGAAAAGGGGGGTGATTTAAACTTTTAATAAAGAAGGGGTTAATGTGTGTGTTTTTAAACTTTTTTTAAACTTTTTTTTTTACACTTTTAGTCCCCTTAGGGGACTTTTAGTAGGAATCATTTGATTCCTCATACAGATGAATGGGATTGCATACAATCCCATTCATCTGTGTGCTCTGCGCTCGATTGATAAAGCCTGGTCCTGCCAGGCTTTATCATTCAGAGAGCTGGAGCCGACACAGGAGCAGAGGTAAGCCCTCAGGCTACCTCAGCAGTGGATCGCTCCCCCGCGATCGCGCTGCGGGGGAGCGATCCACCCCACTGGACCACCAGGGACTGTATACAGGCACCTTTAGACGCCGCTGTCAACTTTGACAGCGGCGATCTAAAGGGTTAATAGCCGGCCGCGGCGATCGCCGCATGTCAGCTATTAACGCCGGCCCCCAGCTACAGGAATCAGCTGGGGGCTGGCCGGTATGACGCGGGCTCGAGTCGGGAGCCCGCGTCATACCCCGGTAACGGCCATTGGACGAGTATAGACGTCCATGGTCGTTATCGGGTTAAATGGGAAAAAGTGTGGTTATTTAAAACTTTTATTTGTACATTTATTTAGGGGACTATACCTGCAATCCTTAGATTTATAACCCTGTTCAATGCTGTGCTATTGCACAACATTGATCAGTGTTACCTGCGCTCTGCTCCTCTAGCCTGGTAGGGACTCTCCAGCTGTCATGTAAGGTTATTGGATTCCCGTGATTACCCTGTGGTGGTCCCGGTCAGTCCCACCAACCAACTTATAGGAAATTACCGGCTTGCGGTCCTGCGTTCCACTTTAATTCTGGGATTGAAAGAGTTAATATCCAGCAGGGGTGATTGTGGTCCCTGACTGTCAATTTCAGCTAAAGGCTGGCCCGTGTGGAGCAAAATGATGTCATAATCCTGCCCTGGAGCCGCCCCTCCTTCCCTGGTTGTACTCATAGTGGGAAAGGGTTAATTACTCCTGTGTTCAGTTTGAAACAAAGGACAAGACCAGACTAACCTGTCCCCCATCTTGTCTGTGCGCCCATGTTTAGCATTAGCCTATATGTGGCTTTAATGCTTACAGGCTAGTTTTATTGGCAAGGCTGAGAGACCAGGAATACTATTCTAATCAAGCCCAAGCAGTCTAAAGGATATAAGACTATCTCTGTAAAGTTTCCAAGAAGTTTTCTATTTATGGAACAATCAATAACCTTCCAGGATGTGGGAAATAGGAAACAAATTGGTAAAGACACCAAAGAAAAGTTTGTTCAAAATGTGGCAAATAAATTACAACAAAGAACTTCAGCTGGAGTGATGGCTTCAACCCGTACCAGACGCAGCACCTTGAACAAAACAGGGCTCTATGGAAGAAAGCCAAGGAGGACACACTGCTTAAAGAAAGGCATAAAAAAGAGTGAGTGAACGGTGCCTAAAGTGACAATCCAAAATTCTTCTGGAAAATGTATACACAAATGAAACCAGAGCATGGATCTTTGGCAATCCATACCACCATGATGTTTATGTTTAATTAGGGCCTAGATGTAGATGCTACAAGACAGATCTGTTCCCACAGCAATGCTGTCCAGGAACAGGACTCCTGTCTATTGCTGGACTACCTGCTCCTGTAGGTACAGTACTGTAGTGAGCATTGCTAGGATCTGAGCCCTGAGGCATATCTTTTGAACCCTCCCATTAAGGCTAAGTTTCTACTTGGTTTTTTGTCCTGTGTTTTTGGGGTTGAAAAAAATGCCTGAAAAAACGCCAGTGCAATTTCCTGCCTCTGGTGTTTTTTCATTTGTGTGGAAATTGCACAAAAAAAAGGATGCAGTAGTGATGGAAAAAATGTTATTTAACAAAATGTATATATTTTATAACAACATTTTAATTAATAAAGTGTGTGTTTCACTATTTTCTCTATTTTTTAAATTTTTTAGGTAGTACTACTACTCCCAGTATGGACCAGACTGTTCCCTGATGGGAGTATTAGTACCTGTACTAATAGACATATCGCCCCTGACACCTGATGCGATCGTCCATAATATTGCAGAGATGCGGCTCTATACAGCGCTCGCATCTCTGCTCTGTACTCCGGCCAGTGATGTGAATAGAACATCACTCATTCATATTTTCCACCCAGAGTGGGGAATGGCCGGATGGTTTCAGCCAATCACAGCTCTGAGGGAAATATGAATGAGTGAGTGGCCGGCCGGAGTATAGTGCCGAGATGCGGAGCGCAAGGGGAAGGCCGCTCCATCTCTGCAGTAGATATGATGATCTCATCAGGTGTCAGAAGTGATAACCACTGTGATCTGTTCTTACCTGCAGGTACTACTACTTCCAACATGGAGCACACTCTGCTCCATGCTGGGAGCTGTAGTACTTGCATTAAATGGGCACTGTCATCAACCTTTATTTTTTGATATGTTGTAGTACATATGTACTACAACATATCTCTAATATATTTTCAATATTTTTTTTTTTATTAAAACCTATTAATTTACGTTTGAAAACCGGCCACTGGGGGTCGCCCTCCTAGTGGCCGGCTGCAGGCTGGCGTGACGTCACGCCTGAATTCAGACCGATTGCCCGGCCGGCATTCATTTAGCCTGCGCTTGCTCCCTGCCTGTCAATCAGACAGGCAGGAGCGAGCGAATTGGCTCCCTGGCCGGCCGGCCACTCCTCCCGCACATGTCGCCGCTGCTACTGCCCCAGCAGCACGCCGCTGCTGCTGCAGGACCCTGCGGCATGTAAGTATGTTTAGGAGGGGTACCGGGGTTTTAACACTGGGGTTGGGGGAGAGCGGAATTCAGGGTTTTAACACAGGGGGGGGGGGGGGGCAGGGTAGCGCGGTGCCGCACCCATGGCCCTGACTTATTGTTTTCAACACAGGGTGCCTCCAGCTATTTCACTACTACAACTCCCAGCATGCCCTGACAGCCAATAGATGTCAGGGCAAGCTGGGAGTTGTAGTGGTGAAACAGCTGGAGGCACCCTGTGTAGTTGAACTAAGGGCGGAAGTCGGCCCCCTCCAGCAGGCATCAGTGACGTCGTGCCTGCTGGGGAAGTCTGCCTGATAGTGAGCACACTGCCAGGCAGACAAAAAAGCATTTTTAATATAGTAAAAAAAAAATTAAAAGCAGGGAAGGGGTTAGGGATAGATGGGCAATAGGCAGGGACAGAAAAAAAAAAGGATGGTGGGAGCTACACTTTAACAGACAGATCGCAGCGAGTGTAACTTCTGACACCTGTTGCAATCTGTCTATTAATGCAGGTACTACAGCTCCCAGCATGGTGCAGAGTGTTCTCCATGTTGGGAGCAGTAGTACCTGCAGTTAAGGAAAGATAACAGCGGATGTCACTCCTGACACCCATGTGGGTGGCCGCTCTTCTATGGTCCCCTGCACTGACGTATATATACACATGTTCCTATTTCCCACAGAGAGCTGTGATTGGCTGGAACCATCTGGCCAATCACAGTTTCTGTGGGAAATATAAATAGGTGTATATATATACGGCAGTGCAGGGGACCATAGAAGAGCGGCCGGCCGCATCTATACATTATACAGGAGGATCACAACGGGATATCTGTCAATTAGTACAGGTACTACTACTCCCATCATGGAACAGTGTGTTCCATGCTGGGAGTAGTAGTATTACCTAAAATAAATCATAATAAAGGAAAAAAAGTGAAAAACATACACACGCTACATTTTTATTAGTGCTACATTTGTAGGTCCCCGCCCACCCACATAAATTGATCCGTTTTAAAAATTTATAAAAATTTTGTTATAAAAAAAGATACATTTCGTTAGATACAATTTTTTCCTTCACTACTGTATCTTTTCTTTTTTTAATGATACCCTACGAAATGTTATTAAAAAAGGTATCTCCATCACTTTTTTTTGGATCGCTTAAGTCCAAAAAAGAATAAAAACCGCCTGAAAAAACGCCAAAGTTAAAACCTACATATCGTTTTTCTTGGCGTTTTTTCACTCTAATAGACTTCTATGGGAGAAAAACACCACGATTTTGACAAAAAAATCACCAGTGGCTCAACATGCTGGGATTTAGGAAAACCGCCAAAAAAGAGTGAAAAGACGCCAAAAGGATAAAAAAAAAGCCAAAGTGAAAAACGCCATGTGAAATAAGAATTTAGCGATTTCTCATTGTTTTACAGCTAACATCTGGCCACAGCGTTTTTTGGCCAAAAAAACGCCATGTGGCAGAATTGGCGTTTTCCCCCCCCAAAAAACAAAGTAGAAACTTAGCCTAAAGGGGTACTCCGCTGCTCAGCGTTTGGAACAAATTGTTCCGAACGCTGGAGCTGGGAGCTCATGATGTCACATCCCGCCCCCTTAATGCAACTCTATGGGAGGGGGCATGACCGCTGACACGCCCCCTCCCATAGACTTGCATTGAAGGGGCGTGGCGTAACATCATGAGGAGTACTCCTTTAAAGACTGGGCTTTTATACACTGGTCCCCACCAGTGTAGCATCTGATGCTGCCCGTGTGACAGCCTCAGCAATCTGCCCTTTCAGGGCTGAAGAAGATTTCAGTTACAATGTGCACCTGCTAGCAGACGTAAATTGTAGTAAGGCTGCGTTCACACCTCGTTTTCAGACTACGGCTCCCATACCCGAGCCAGACCAGCACTAAAATCCATTTACTTTAATGAGCCGACCGGAGTCAAATAGTGACTCCCGTCGGTTAATTTTTGACCCGTATCCAGTTTTTTTACCGAACCTAAAACCTCTACGGTTTTAGGTCCGGCCAGGAAACCGGATATGGGTCAAAAATAAGGTGACCGAAGTCACTGTTTGACTCCGGTCAGCTCATTAAAGTAAATGGATTTCGGCGCTGGTCCGGCTGGGGTACGGGAGTGCCTGGTTTTCCCCTCCCCCAGCTGGATCCGGCAACCATAGCCTGAAAACAAGGTGTGAATGCAGCCTAACTTAGGTCGGAAGGGTGGACGTCACCTAGAGATCTGGAGCACCGGGCCAGTAAAAAGTGCAGCGCAACATGGGTAGGGTTTACCGAGAGTGGGTGTCATCTGCAATTATCAGACATTTATTCTGTCGTAACACAAATATATTGGAATACTATTTTGTGTAACTTACCAAAAACAGTTCCAATGTGTAGGCTGGAAAGTAGTCAAATTGGTCATCTGCCCACCTTGGTACCCCTGCTCACCTTCATCGCCTGTTGTTTATGGCTCACACCTCATGTGGCTTGAGGTGCAGATTCCTCTACATGTAGCTACAACAGTGGGGGTTATTAACTAATGTTATCCTGATCAGGATTTTTCTGGTCATGAATTCTGGTGTACAAAGCGCGTGACACGATTTGGGCACAAAATCAGAGAAAAAACAGTCAGTATCTATTGTAGCGCTGGTCTTGATTCTGTCATTGTAGTACTCTTAGTACCTCAATGACAGGATCAGGACCAGCGCTACAATAGATTCTGTTCCTACCTTTTTGCCTCTACACTGTGACAAGCTGGACGAACCGAGGCCCTTATCGGGGGGATCAAGGCTGCAGGACCTAGGGCTGTTTATGAGTAAAACGCTATATGGTGTTGTGCCCTCAGCGTAACACAACTTGGTAAGTGCCATTTTCATTTTGGCCTACCACTGAGACACACTACACTAGGGGGCGCTTGTCATTTTTTCTTTCTATTGTCTGTGAGAAAAAACAGTCAGGTTTACATTTGACTCGAAAAGTCAACCCGAAAAGGGGTATGTCCCCAACAGTTTAGGCCCCTTCCACACTACAAAATGACTCCGTTTTAAAGATCTGTACAAAGTTCCGTCTGAAAATCAGCTAAAAACGGCAGTTACAAAATCCTATACGGCCGTTAGAAAATCCCATCATAGTCTATGGGATTTTTCTAATAGCCGCTATAGCCCATACTCAATAATGGACGTTATTTTGTGATGGAAGATAGTAACGGGAGAAATAGTGCATGCCCTATTTCTCCCGTTACTATCTTCCATCACAAAATAACAGCCGATATTAATAACAGGCTATAATGGGTTAAAAAGGATAATGTAAAAATGTCATAGACTATAATGGGATTTTCTAATGGCCGTATAGGATTTTGTATCTGCCGTTTTAGCTGATTTTCAGACAGAACTTCGTACGGATCTTTAAAACTGAGTCATTTTGTAGTGTGAAAGGGGCCTTAGAAAGATCTCCAAATATTTACTAATGTTCCCACATAAAATGTGATGAATTTGAGCTGTGGAAAACCCAAGCTCAGAGCAGTTATAAAATAGAGACATGGGAAATACTGTATTAGTAAATACCAATGGAAAAAACAACAACAAAAAAACACAAAGAAAGCTCCACTTCACTCTTAGTAAATCAGGGCCAGTATGGTGGAAGTTGTAGTTTGCAGCAGCTGGAGGCTCATGGTTGGGAGACACCTCTATAGCAGATGGTGAATAATGTGCAGCACTGTGATGTAGCTTATGGCTGGAGAACATCTGGAGTAGATGGCTCTGAGTAATAAGATGCCTATGATGCCAAGGCCAGTGCCAGCTGCCCACTCTCCCCATGTAATCCTGTGCAGAGGACAGGTGTTCTCCAGGATGACGTGTGATGGAGGTGATGTCACCGGGATGGTGGGGGTTGTGCTGGCGCTGTCCCTCCTCCTTGGTGCTGATCGCTGGTGCCCTCCTCCATACACCTGGCCTGGAGAGACCCCCACACATCCTGCCATGCTCCGTGTTGCCCTGTATCTCCCTGGCAGGATGTTACTGACAGGCTCCCTATAGGCACCCGGAGGAGCCACCATCATGCTCTACCCCTTCCCCTCTCATCACCTCCCCGGATTGGGGGTGCGGCCGGCCATCTCCTGTCTTAGCCTGCTCACCCTGCTGCTCTGCTGGGATGTGGGGGGCTGCAGGAGAGTGTCCTCGGGGTCCCCTGCCCCACAGATCACCGATCTCCGCTCCCAGATCTCCGGGGTAGAGGAACTCTTGGAAGAATTCCGCAAGCAGCTGCAGCAGCAGAGGCCGGCGGAGGAGGAGGACTGGCAGCAGGACTGGCACCGGCACCGGCAGCAGCATGGACGGGACCAAGAGGAGGAGGCAGCAGCCATGCAACAAGAGCTGCAGGAAGTGGCCGTGCGACCCTTCGGGGACTCCGGGGAGGATGTGTGTAACTTCAACCAGCAGGAGGACTATATCATCCGCACCAAGGACTCGCTGGAGGCCGGAGCCACCTTCCTGAAGGCCCCGGCCGAGGTGTACACTTGGAGGCAGTGCCTGGAGGTGTGCTGCTCCCTGCCCCGCTGCTCGGCCGCCGTGCTGGAGAGGACGGGCAGAGGGCTCAGCTGCTTCCTCTTTGACTGCACCCATCATGGGCACAATGTGTGCCAGTTCTCTCCTCACAGGGACTACTCCAGCTTCACCCTCACAGGCCGCAATGTCTCCGGCAGCCAGGGTAAGCTCCAGTCCATTGCCCTGGCCATCTGTAACCCCTGGCATCCAGTCACATTCCATATGTCATCTCACCTGTGTGTAAGATGTGTGGTACTAAAAGAACCAGCTAGAACGTCACAGACACTGGATGGCATAGTAAGGCTTTATTGTCACTGCTAGTGGTACACAAGCTGAATAGTTACCGTCTGTAGAAGAGGGTACCATTGTTTCTGTTACCCTTACTGGTCACAATCTCTTAACCAGTGTTTCCCAACCAGGGTGCCTTCAGCTGTTGCAATACTACAACTCTCAGCATGCCCAGACAACCTTTGTCTTTCCAGGCATGCTGGGAGTTGTAGTTTGGCAACAACTGGAAGCACCCTGGTTAGGAAACAATTGGACAGAACCTATGCAGTTGCTTGTGAAATCTATTTAGGCCTTAGGGCAGGTTGCACCTCAAGATGCATGATGCCTAAACCATCCGTGCCATTATGGGTCCAAGGAAGGCTATCCTTTACCTCAGCTTGTCCTGCCTAGGCGGTGTCTATGGGGTGTTCACAACCTGTTTCCAGTAGTTCTTACATGGTTGGCACACCATTAGTGGCAGGAAGAAGCGGAAGAGACATAGGAATGACAGCAGCAAGGATTGGAGCAGGTAAGTATGCTTTGTTTTTTAGTTTTGCAGCACCCGAGGTCCTTTCTTAAAAACATTTTATCTCCAGACAACCCCTTTAAGAATGTTATGATCAATGCACAGCCACTGGCTCCTTGCAACTGCTTCTCTCAGACTCAATGTGGCTCTCTGGTATTCTCTGAATGACCCCTCTGAGGACTTGTCACATTATAGCGATAATAGGCACCGCTCCTCCTTAGTCACTCCTTTCACCCTTTATTTCGTTCTCAAAAATCACCAACATGCTCCTATCTAGTCCCAGATCTCCTCCACAGCAAGTCCTATTGTCAGTCATGTGCTTACACTCTTGCCAGAAAAACTAATTGCTGTATGGATGTACACCAACCCCCAATGGAAAACTAGCGCCGGCTCAGCCACCACCACATGAGATGCCAGGCACCATATATGTGGCTTTTATATGCCATTCACCTAACCAGGAGCACACTCCCATTTATTTATACATCCACCCAGGTGCTCAGTCACCCACATGAAGATCAAAACTATATATACAACGTGTATTCAAGTAGAGAAGACAGATATACTGTGTATATATATATATATATATATATATATATATATATATATATATATACAACCAAATGTTTAATGGGCACTGTCATTTGCAAAAACTTTTTATATAATGTAAATAACAACATTATCACAACCTGTCCACAGGAAAAGTTGCTGAGTTGCCCATAGCAACCAATCAGAAGACTTCTTTCACTTTTGAAAAGGCTTCTGCAAAATGAAAGAAGCGATCTGATTGGTTGCTGTGGCAACTTAGCAACTTTTCCTGTGGGCAGGTTTTGATAAATCTCCCCCTATATGTATATTTGTAATATACATTGAATTAAAAATTGTACATGTGCACGGAGCCCTGCTTGTCCTCGGTGCACGGAGCCCTGCTTGTCCTCGGTGCACGGAGCCCTGTTTGTCCTCGGTGCACGGAGCCCCGCTTGTCCTTAGTGTACAGAGCCCCGCTTGTCCTCAGTGTACAGAGTCCCGCTTGTCCTCAGTGTACAGAGCCCTGCTTGTCCTCAGTGTACAGAGCCCCGCTTGTCCTCAGTGTACAGAGCCCCGCTTGTCCTCAGTGTACAGAGCCCCGCTTGTCCTTAGTGTACAGAGCCCCGCTTGTCCTCAGTGTACAGAGCCCCGCTTGTCCTCAGTGCACAGAGCCCCGCTTGTCCTCACTGTACAGAACCCCGCTTGTCCTCAGTGTACAGAGGCCTGCTTGTCCTCAGTGTACAGAGCCCCGCTTGTCCTCAGTGCACAGAGCCCCGCTTCTCCTCACTGTACAGAACCCTGCTTGTCCTCAGTGTACAGAGCCCTGCTTGTCCTCAGTGCACAGAGCCCTGCTTGTCCTCAGTGCTCAGAGCCCTGCTTGTCCTCAGTGTACAGAGCCCCGCTTGTCCTCAGTGTACAGAGCCCCGCTTGTCCTCAGTGTACAGAGCCCCGCTTGTCCTCAGTGTACAGAGCCCCGCTTGTCCTCAGTGCACAGAGCCCCGCTTGTCATCAGTGTACAGAGCCCTGCTTGTCATCAGTGTACAGAGCCCTACTTGTCCTCAGTGTACAGAGCCCTGCTTGTCATCAGTGTACAGAGCCCTGCTTGTCATCAGAGTACAGAGCCCTGCTTTTCCTCAGTGTACAGAACCCTGCTTGTCCTCACTGCACAGAGTCCTGCTTGTCCTCACTGCACAGAGCCCCGCTTGTCCACCCACACTTGTATTTTGTTTCTATACGGAGATACACTGGCAATAGCTGTTGGGACAAGACATATATTGTTTTTTTTACCCAAAAATAAACACATTTTTTAACTAATATATATTACAAACCTACATATAATCTTATTATCTACATTGTATAAAACGTTTTTACAAATGAGGGATACACTTTAAGATAATCCAGAGGGGATCTATTCTTCCTTTTTTACTTTTTCAAACAAAATTAAACACTGTTAGATAAATAGTCTAAAGAAAGTAAAATGCAACATGCAGATAAAAAGGCCTCAATAACCCCTTCATGACCAATTCAGTTTTGTTGGTGCCCAAATTTTAAAACATGGACAAAAATATGTGAATAAAAGCAACTTTGTCTCAATTCGTAAAGGAAAGTGTTTCTAGATAAGTAAAAAGGGATGACCCGCCCCCTGGAACCGCCTGCAATTTTCAGAACATGGCCCCGACTCTTAAGGGGGTACTCCTTTGCCCCAGCGTTCTGAACATTTTGTTAAGAACACTTGGAGTGAGAGGCCGTGATGTCGTGATGTCACGGCCATGCCCATTGTGATGTCACGTCCCCTCCATTCATGTCTGTGGGAGGGGGCATGTCGGCCATCACACCTCCTCCCATAGACATGAGTGGAGGAGGGCATGGCCGTGATGTCATGATCACTGCCGCTGGAGCCCGACGTTTGTTTAAAGTGCCGGGTGCTGCGGGAGATCGTGGGGTGCCCCAGTGGTGGGAACCCCGGGATCAGACATCTTAGCCCCTCCCTAACCTTTGGATAGGATGTGCTGTAGACGACTTGCTCTCCACAGAGACACCCGAGTACCAGAGAAAGAATGGAGCTGCACTTACATAATGTGGCTTCAATGGATACTATTATTCTTCATAAAACAGAGAACAACTTCGGGATAATAATCGTTGACAGGGAGAGAGAAAAACGTAGCTTACTAGTGCAGGGGGTGTACAACTGAAAGACGACTAGTTTATCGTCATAACAGACGCTTCTTCCGGTCAGTAATACTTGGGTATCTTTGTCGCTCCCATATAGGTGAATAGAGTGTTTATTGTCTACAGCACCACATTTTTCCATAGGCCAAGTGTGGTATTGCAGCTTTACTTGATTTTAGACACTTTGAGGGTGCTCACATACTTTTGGAAACATAATTTTGGCCAGGAAAAACATAAAAGGGGCCTATAGTCACAATGTGTATGTTCTCATAATGAAATAATATTCAACAATGCACAACAGCTATTCCAACATCTGCCTAATGTCCTTACAATTAGTCAAACCTTCAATTTTCACATACTACTAGAAAGGATTTGACCTGCATTGCATGTAGTGATCTTATTTTGTAGGTGGTGATCTTGTTTGGTTGGAGGATAAGGTAAAAGTCTGTCCTGAAGATTGTAGGATCTCTATAGGGATGCATTTGTTTAATAACATATAGCTTGTCCATATAGGAATTTGTAGGCTCTTTAGTCTTTCTAGTGTAAGGGATGTATAAAACATTGAAAAATTACCATGTAAAAATTGCACGTTAGAAATGACGAACACCTTCATATTCTTTGTTATTTGAGCCATGTTTAAGGTATTGGAGTATTAGAATATATGAATTGGTTGAAACATCTGAAACCAAGTTCTTTTATAAAAAGGATTACGTACATTTAGGGGTTCCGTTGTAATAGTATTTTTCAAACCAAGAAGGTGTGGCAGGTTTATTGTTGTGGATTACCAGAGTAGACCATATTTACACGCATGGGAACGCTGCTCATACACCAAATTTAGGAATATTTGGCTCCCGTGAATTTGTTTTCGAGAATTTTAGACCTTCCCTTTTGTTACCCTGTTTATTTGGTTGCATGTTTATGTGTAATACTTTTACACATTTACAACTGTTTCCCTGGAAAATCTAAAGTGCAAACTATTTACATATGTCGGAAATGTATGTTAGGCTGCTTTCACACTAGGCTGCTTTCACACTATGAAGTTCACCCGTTAATAAACGTATGTTATTATGTATTATTAACAGACGTTTAATGACGGGTGAATTAAGGGATGCTACAGAACATTCGTCATGTACCGGACGTTTTTACACCTCTGCCTACAGACTCCCACAGCCAGGACTACTACTACTCCCATCATGGAACAGACTTGTTTCCATGATGGGAGTAGTAAATCCCTAGTAGCGGCAGTCTGCAGACAGCTGGGAGGCTAAATATACATTGTCGATTATATCGTTGTACCACTTTCCTAGGATTACAACTGCTCTGTATTACATGTTGTTTAAACTCATAAACAAGAAATTTTAAAACAAAACAGAGAAATGAGATTTATGCTGTATAATAGATGTGTATACCGTAATACCTGATGAAAATATTTTCATTTAACATATTGCAATCCTATAAACAGTGCAGTCAGTCAGGAATTCTCCGAAACGAACATTCACTTCCATAGATTCAGCAGATGGCATGGCAGATGGTGATGTACCCCATTCACAGTGCACCACTGTATGTTATGTGCAAGCTGATGTACGATACAAAATATGTTTACAATATGTTACTAGTGTTAACTGTACTTGATACTGAAGATTTACTTCAATGAAAGTAAGCCTTGCTTTTGTTTTTGTTTGAACTGAATCTGTCAGCGCTTGGACATACTCTGAATTGCTGACAGTGTTATGTAGCTGCTTTACAGTAAAGTGAATAATCTATTTGTTGCAGCTGTCCATGTTGTCAAAACAGAGAAAATTGCACTTTATATCTTCTATAAAGAGTCAAAGAGGCGTTTACCTGCCTGTCTGACATGCCTCACCGCTCCTCCCCCTTCCTCCTTGCTTGATTTATATGCCTGGCTTGGCCTCATGCACCAAACCGTGCAGTGAGTGTCCGAGACTGTCAAACACGCTGTGCAGAATAGAATATATAAAGTGCAGTTCTCTCTGTTTTGACAACATGGACAGCTACCACAAAGGTATTATTTACTTTATTGTACAAGGATCGTGTGAAAGTGCTGACATATTCCCTTTAAATGGAATCTCTCATCAGTGTCATCCGCACTAACCTGTTGGTGCAGGCTTGTAGTGTGGGTGACACTGATGATAATGATACTTACTTATCCCTGATCTGTTGCCCTGTTTGCCAGTTATCCTCCTGTTCCTGACATCACGGCTGCTGCTTCTTCAAGTGTGCTCAGAGTCAGGTAGAGTATAGAAGCAGCACCCATGACATCGGTGTGCTCCCAGGGTGCTACCTGTGCACCAAGCCTGCTGCCCGAATAAGGAAGATAATGGGCGAATGGGGCCATGAATCGGGGATGGATAAGTATCGTCATAATAAGTGTGACCCACACTACCAGCCTGTACCAACCGGTTAGTGTGGGTGACACTGATGGAAGATTCCCTTTAACATTTTTTACATAATATAAAAGTTGAAGCAATTAATAAGGAACAATCTAATCGTTATGAGTAGGGAAGTCAGTACAGAGTAACCCAATGAGCCTGTGCAGGGAGGCCCAAATAGGAAACGCAAAATAACCAGAAATATATGTGGTTTGGGATGAAGACAGGACCTTAACTTCATAGCAAATCATATATATGTATAGATACCTATTGAAATACCAAGAAAGAAGAAATAGAGGGGATGCAGCAACTGAATAAATGTGAACCAATGACAAACAGCTCCTATTTAGAGGTGTGAAGTGTTTATGGAGATAGAATCTGCTGACAGGTTCCCTTTCATTTGGAAAATAAGAAAGATTGTTGAATGATATTAAGAAAGTAGATATTAAAGAATGTGACTATTCCTCTTACAGATGCTGACAAACCACCCAACAGCAATGCTGGGCAAGATGTGGTACTTCAGCTGCCTGTCGACTGGGTTATACTGGATGGACGAGAAAGCAGTGATGACCATGCCATCGTTCGATATGAGTGGACTCTGCTTCAAGGAGACCCTTTAGTAGAAATGAAGGTATTATGGTTTAGATTATTTTTAATGTCTTAGTTTCTGTATATCGCTAGAAAACTTTTACATCAGACGTTCTGAATTATTCTGCCTGTAGAGAAATGTATAGAGATTAGCTTTCATACATGACCTGACCAGATATACCCCGGAACACATTTAAGTGTAAGAGTGGCATTGAATAAAGGATTACATAGAAAACAGGAGCCGGCACTGTGGTAACAGAAATGTTCCCGTGATGCTGAGGTTGAGACTAGTGGATGCGTGTGGACAGGTGATATGGCTGTGTTGGGGGTGCGTTCATGTGGAAAAAATGATGCAGCCAATGTGACAATAGGAGAGGGTACAAAAAACGCACTCACCTGGTTTCATGCCAAAGAAGGTGTATGTTTATTTCAAGCCGTAAATGGAAATCAAAGGATTGGGTCAGGAAGGAGAGAAAACATGAGCTCAGCCGAGCTCGTGGAACGACGGTCCCGTTTTGTGGGTTCTCCGCTTGGTCACGCCCTGGGCGTGACCAAGCAGAGAACCCGCGAAACGGGACCATCGTTCCACGAGCTCAGCTGAGCTCCTGTTTTCTCTTCTTCCCGACCCTTTGATTTCAATGTACTGCTTGGAATAAACCTACACCTTCTTTGGCATGAAACCGGGTGAGTGCGTTTTTTGTACCCTCTCCTATTGTCACATTGGCATTGAATAAAGGGAAGACCACATAATATGATCACAAATATGCTATTAGTATCAGTTTATTAAAGGACAACTGTAGTGGTCAAAAATCCCTGCCCAAATGTTCCCCAAACAAAAGTTATACAATTCAGTCAATTAGTCCTATTTACCTATATGCAGCCGTTTCTGAGATATTAGAGTTGCCAGCATAGCCCAGTAGTCCTGCGTCCGTCCCCTATTCATTACATTGCAGGCGCCATCTTGGGGACGGAGATCTCTTCCTCCCAGCAGTGTTTGTGCTCCCCCTAGCCTCTGTCAGGTCCTCCCTCTTATGCATATGCATGAGCGGGTGCTTTCTGAGGCAGCCATAGGCTCATCCTCAGAAACGCCCCTATCTGTAAGATTCAATCAGGGGGAGAATGAGGACGTCCACAGCTCCTCCCCCCTCCCCTGCTCTGTCTACACAGGACCTCACTTATCACGGGGAGGTTTCAAGTTTTCATGGGGGAAAACACAGAGCAAACCACTGAGCAGGGAGGGGAGGACGTGTGTGTGGAGGAGACATATTACACTGTACGGGCTGGTGGTGGATAGACTACAAGGAATAAATATCATACTGGAGATGATTCTATGTGTGAGGGGGGGGGGGGGAGGATGTGTGTGTGGAGGAGACATATTACACTGCAGGGGCTGGTGGTGTATAGACTACAGGGAATAAATATCATACTGGGGATGATTTCTATATGTGAGGAGACATATTACACTGCAGGGGCTGGTGGTGTATAGACTACAGGGAATAGATATCATACTGGAGATGATTCTGTGTGTGAGAGGGGGGGAGGGGGACTACTGAATGACACATGCTGGGAGTTGTAGTCCCTGTTATGTGTGTGTGTGTTTGCCAGTGTTTCCCAACCAGGGAATGCTGGGAGTAGTAGTTTTGCAACATCTGGAGGCACCCTGGTTGGGAAACACTGGTGTATGAACTACAACTCCCAGGAGACTACAGAGGTACTATAGAGGTGTTGGTGAACTACAACCCCCAGGAAACTACAGAGATACAATAGAGGTGTTGGTGAACTACAACTCCCAGGAGACTCCTGATACAATAGAGGTGTTGGTGAACTACAACACCCAGGAGACTACAGAGGTACAATAGAGGTGTTGGTGAACTACAACTCCCAGGAGACTACAGAGATACAATAGAGGTGTTGGTGAACTACAACTCCCAGGAGACTACAGAGATACAATAGAGGTGTTGGTGAACTACAACTCCCAGGAGACTACAGAGGTACAATAGAGGTGTTGGTGAACTACAACTCCCAGGAGACTACAGAGATACAATAGAGGTGTTGGTGAACTACAACTCCCAGGAGTCTCCTGATACAGTAGAGGTGTTGGTGAACTACAACTCCTTTATACACTCAAACAGCAGAAAGCTGACACGGCATGCTTGGATGTATAGTCTTACAACAGCTGGAGTCACCTCTGCAACTCCAAGCATGCACATACAGCAGAAAGCTGACAGGGCATGCTGGGATTTGTAGTCTTGCAACAGCTGGAGGCACCACTGGAATTCCCAGCATGCCCGAACAGCATATAAAATAACTGGGCATGCTTGGAGTTGTAGTTGTGAAAAAGATGGAGGGACCAATATCAGGACAGTTTTATAGACAAACAATTATGTTTTTTTACCATTTTTACTTTCACTATCCACTCTCCAGTGCCCACACTACAGTGAGCACGGAGGCAGAATGCTTCATCACTGGACAGGAGCAGCATGGGGAGGGGTAGATGAGCAGAAGGGGAGGGAGATGTGGGCGTTACAATATAATAATTTGCTCGGGGGATAGAACAGGGGGAGGGCAGCAGCTTACAGGAAGTAAGCACAAGGCATGATGGGAGATGTAGTTTTATTTTCACTTCTCCGTAATTCATGTGCTGATAACGGGAGAACGACTGGGCCAATTTTGATGGGGGAGACATCGTTGGAAAGGTCTTACAAAGACCTATTAAATGAGGTAAAAAAAAGTTTTTTGCCCAGCACTGCAGATGTCCTTTAAGTAGTCATACCAACCCTGTAGTCATGTTCCTGTATCTATTTCGTGAGGACTCTTCTGATGTGATACATTGCCCTGAATTCCAAGGGGTAATGTTTCTCCTTGAGGAGAGCTCCATAACAATGTGTGGAGACTTATAGGCCAGTAATGCTCCTTTGGGAATTCTTAGAAGAAGGGATACGTAGAGCAGCTTTCGTGCCACTTTTTCCAGGTAGCTTCACCTTAATTAATTAAAAAATAAATAAATGTTAAAAGCCCGTGTTTACTATACATGTACTAATTCAAGTAGCTTTATTCCTGTAAGTTGGCATCGGCAAACACTGCACCTGTGTCGAGAACTAACAAAAATATTCAGCCATCAAAATATCCAATTTCCTTTGCATTGCACAAGTGAACAAAGATGTTACAGATGAAAATACACCAGACCAATGAACCATAAAGATTAGGGAGGGTTTATGACAATGGGTCCTTGTGCTCTACCTGGGAACATTGCCTATTTGTTATGAGATATGATACTTTGCTCTGGAAAACATGCAGGCCAAATATAGTATTTCGTGCTATCTTTGCATCTCTTAATAGTAATAGTGCACACTGTATTCATCTATGGAGGAGATTTATCAAAACCCGAGGAAAAGTTGACCAGTTGCCCATAGCAACCAACCAGATTGATTATTTTGTGTTTCAGAGTCCTTTTTAAAAATGAAAGTAGAAATCTGTTTGGCCGCTATGGGCAACTGGTTCATTTTTGTTCTGCACAGGCTTTCATAAATCTCCCTTTATATCTTTGCTTAGTGCTGAGGTTTATGTGTGTACAGACACTGAAAATACTTTTAAGGGTATGGCCCCACATACCACTTACGCAGCGTATTTCATGCTGCGTAAAATCTGCTGCTGCAGCGGGTAATACGCTGGGTAATCCCCGATCACCATACACACAGGGCTTTCCGGCGGCAGCCCTGTGTGTGCAGTGAGTTTATGAGGCGGGGCTGCATGCCGGCGTGACTGTAACGTGTGGCCCCCGCCTCTAAAACTCACTGCACACATAGGGATGCCGCCAGAAAGCCCTGTGTGTATGGTGATCGAGGGTTACGCAGTGTATTTCCCGCTGAAGTAGCAGATTTTGTGCAGCGTGAAATATGCTGCGTAAGTGGTACGTGGGACCTTACCCTAAATCAAGTCTTCCTTCTATGGGGCTGCCTCTGTACTTTGTGATTTGACATCTACCTCTGGTATCTCCTATCTCTGGAGTTCACGGACCAGATTACCGGAGATTACCGCCATGGAACGGGACAAGGTAAGTACCGTTGTCATCAGTGTCATCTGCACTGTCGGTACCAACAGGTTAGTGCAGGTGACACTGGTGACAGATTTACTTTAAGAATTGAACACGTCACCAATTTTCTCACTAAATACCTTTCCATAGGTGCTATTAAAATGAATTTTTTACCAGATTTTAGTAACAACCCAAGTATTCCATACATACAGTGAAACCAAAGCAAAAAAAGCTAATAAATATAATTATATGTACTAATGTAAAATTAAACAGGGAAAAAGTATTGAACGCACTTACTTATATTTATTTAATACTTTGTACAAAAGCCTTTGTTGGTAATGACAACTTCAAGACGTCTCCTGTATGGAGAAACTAGTTGCATGCATTGTGTGATTGTTCAACACAAACAGTCTTCAAATCTTGAAGGTTCTGCGTGCCACTTCTATGAATCATGATCTTCAATTCTTTCCAGAGATTTTCAGTAGTATTCAAGTAATTGGCTGGGCCATTTTAGCAGCTTTATTTTCTTTCTTTGTAAATTTGCCTATTCATCCTTCCTTTAATTATGTTCAGTTTGCCAGTACCATTTGCTGAAAAGCAGCCCCACACCATAATGTTCCCACTTCCAAACTTCACTGTTGGTATAGTGTTTTTAGGGTGATGTACAGCACCATTTCTCCTCCAAACATGGTGTATATTATGATCATCCAGACATGCTCTCATCTGACCACACTATATTCTCCCAGTATTTTAATAGCTTTTCCAAATGTTGTGCAGAAAACTTTAAACATGCTTTTTATTCAGCAATGGAGTCTTGTGTGGTGAGCGTACATACAGGCCATGCCACTGGAGTGCATTACTTACTGTTTTCTGAGACAACATTACCTGCTTATTCCAGGTCATTTTGAAACTCTCCACAAGTGGTTCTTAGCTGTTGGACAACTCTTCTGATTATTCTTTTCAAGCAAGAGCACCTAGTCGAGGTGATCTTTCCACTTCCGTATTATGGCCTCAACAGTGCTCACTGGAACATTGAGAAGCTTAGAAATGCGGCTGTAACCAACACCATTGTTATGTTTTGCTACAATTAGGTTATGAAGGTCTTGAGACAGCTCTTTGCTTTTACCCATCATTAGATGTGTCTTGTGTGACACTTTGGCAATCAGACCTTTTTGTAGGCCATCAGTTGGGACTGAAACAGCTGATTTGCACTGACAAGGGTGTGATTGCTTTTTAATTACTGATAGATTTAAGCTGTTGTCTTGGCTTTCCATGCCTCTTGCACCTCCCTTTCTTTATGTGTTCAACACTTTTTCCCTGTGTCATTTCACATTATTACACATAACTTAAGTTTATTTGTTTTGGTTTCTTTGTATGTATGGATTACTTGGGTTTTTACCAACATCTGGTGATTGCAATTGTCAATAGCACCTTTGGAAATATATTAAAGGGGTACTCCGGTGGAAAAATATTTTTTATTAAATCAACTGGTGCCAGAAATTTAAACAGATTTGTAAATTATTTCTATTAAAAAATCTTAATCCTTAATCTTAATCAGTACTTATTAGCTGTTGAATACTACAGAGGAAATTCTTTTCTTTTTGGAACACAGAGCTCTCTGTTGACATCACGAGCACAGTGCCCTCTGCTGACATCTCTGTTCTTTTTAGGAACTGACCAGAGCAGCATATGTTTGCTATGGGGATTTTCTCCTATTCTGGACAGTTCTTAAAATGGACAGAGATGTCAGCAGAGAGCACTGTGGTCGTGATGTCAGCAGAGAGCTCTGTGTTCCAAAAAGAAAATAATTTCCTCTGTAGTATTCAGCATCTAATAAGTACTGGAAGGATTAAGATTTTTTAATAGAAGTAATTTACAAATCTATTTAACTTACTGGCACCAGTTGATTTAAAAAAAAAAGAAAAAAAAAAGGTTTTCCACCGGAGTACCCCTTTTAGTGTGAAAAATTGTGACGTGTTCAATACTCATTTCACCTGCTGTATTTGCACACATATAGTATGACACTTAAGTTAATATTTTGTTGGTTCACCTTCTTCCCATCCTCATCCTCATGTAAAGTACAGTGACCCCCCGACCTACGATGGCCCCAACATACGATCATTTCTCAGAGGCCATCGCATGTTGAAGGCAGCATCAACATACGATGCTTTTATATGTTGGGGCCATCGCATAAACGGCTATCTGGCAGCGCAGACTGCTTCAGCTGCCACTGGATAGCCGTTTATGGTGCCCCGTGTGGTCCGCTGACGATCACTTACCTGTCCTCGGGGCTCTTGCACATCCTCTTCGGGATCCCCTGCATCGTTGGCGCTCTCCATCATTGTCATGCCGTCCCGTCATCCAATAGGTGGTGATGGCAGCGACGGAGAGCGAGGATGCCGGGGAAGCAGAGGCCTTGCCGGAGCGTCGGAGACACCACGGTGACCCGGCGACAGCGATGGAGGGCGACATCCAGAGCAGCAGTGACGGGCGGTGACATTCCGGAGCGGAAGCTGTCCGAGCATGCTGGGAGTTGTAGTTTTGCAACAGCTGGAGGTCCGCAGGTTGGAGACCACTGGCGTACAGTATAGAGTTCCAGCGCCAGCGGCCCCCAACAAAGAGGAGGAGGGCAGTGCTTGTGGGTGACATATGTGAGTAGTACCCCGCTGGGCTAATCATTATTGGGGGGGACCAGAACAGCGCTGGCGGGTAGCATGATTTGGGGGGGGGAGGGAGCAGAACAGCGCTCGCGGGTCACATGATTTGGGGGTGGGGGTGAAAGAAATACCGTTATAAACCGTGGAACCGCCATAAGTTACAAAAATACCATGATACACATATTTGGTCATACCGCCCAGCTCTAACGCTGCTGTGACCAATGTATACAGTAGTAGGTGAGGCTATAGGTCATGTGATCACACTAACTGTCTCTGCTTTGGGCTTATTCTCTAGTGTGTTTTATGTGATGCTTCTGTGTGAAAGCAGTCTTGTCCCCTTTATAGTTTTATCGAGATTGATGATGTTGCATTGGAATACACTTCATGTTATAGGATATGTCTAGTAATCTATATATATAAAACTCAACGTGTGTGTGTGTATGTATGTGTGTATGTATGTGTGTATGTTCAACAAAAACTTTCAAATGGCTAAAGATATTGGCCCTCATTTACTTAGAAAATCGGGTTGTAAGTCTATGTTGCTTTCTTACCCGATTGCTTTTTTCCCCTGGTATTTATTATTATGTCGCATCCTGTTTGTCGCACGTGGGTTTTGTAGGTTTTGGTTTCCAACTCCTCTGAGTTGTCGGGAAAAAATCCACAACAATTCAACAAATTCGGGTTGGAAACCTTTATAAATACGTGGGAAAGCTCAGAAATGTCGGGTTACGCCCCTTTTTCGGGTTTGGGAGAATCCACGTCGGGTCCGTCGGGAAAAAATGTCGCATCGTGTCGCAGACTGGCGCACGATGTCTGCGACATGGCGCAGACAAAGATGCGCCAAAAAAACCAGACAAAAGAAGTCGGGTTTAGAATAGTAAATGAGGGCCATTAACATGAAACTTGGCACACATGTTACTTATATGTCAACAACAAACATAGGTAATTTAACCCTTACTCACCCCCATTTGCCAGGGGCGGAGCTTATGTTTAAAGTCCCATACAAGTCTATGGGAAATATATGTTACTGCATAACTTCCAAACGGCTGGAGATATTTCGATAATACTTGGTCACATGTTACTTATATGTCCACTTAAAATATATGATATTAATTTAACCCTTAACTACCCCATTTGTGAGGGTCTGTTTTTTTTTTTAAAGTCCCATGCAAATCGATGGGAAATGTATGTTCCCATATAATTTTCGTTAGGCTGGAGATATTTTATTACCTGGTACACATATTACGGGTTGGGATAGGAGGACGGGATGGGAGGTCGGGATAGGAGGACAACATTATGAGGATGGGATAGTAGGTCGGGTAGGAGGTTGGGATAGGATGTCGGGATAGGATGTCGGGATAGTAGGTCGTGATAGGAGGACAGGATAGGAGGACGGGATAGGAGGTCGACATAGGAGGATGGGATAGGAGGTCAAGATAGGAGGACGGGATAGGAGGTCAGGATAGGAGGTCAGGATAGGAGGTCAGGATAGGAGGATGGGATAGGAGGTCAAGATAGGAGGTCGAGATATGAGGACGGGAAAGGAGGTCGGGATAGGAGGACGGGATAGGAGGTTGAGATAGGAGGTCGAGTTAGGAGGACGGGATAGGAGGTCGGGATAGGAGGTCAGGATAGGAGCTTGAGATTGGAGGACGGGATAGGAGGTCGGGATAGGAGGATGGGATAGGAGGTTGGGACAGGAGGTCGAAATAGGAGGTCGGGATAGGAGGTCGGGATGTGATATGACAACAATATATGAGGACTGCATATGAAGTCAAAAGCTTCCTCCTTTGTTTATTTTCCTCCCCAAAAAGGATTAGGAAGGAAAAACCGGGCAACGCCGG
Organism: Hyla sarda; assembly: GCF_029499605.1. NCBI lineage: Eukaryota > Metazoa > Chordata > Amphibia > Anura > Hylidae > Hyla > Hyla sarda. The sequence continues at coordinate 278,151,342 of NC_079191.1, read as the reverse complement.
GTACTCAGCTAGTTGTAATATAAACGACACACAATAGACAGAAAAATGTACGTACATTCATGCTAAAATGAATTATTCAGATCAGATTTGCAAGGCAAATGTTTAGTAAATACTGAATAGTATAAAGGGATACAGTATATTACCAGATGCACATTATGAAGAACAGATGGCTGATGATAGAATATAGCTGCTAGACGTCATACAAATAGTGGACTGCCCAGCAATAAAGGACCATCTGCTTTTGTGACCAGTGCTATTTTAATATTATTCATCCAGTCATACTACAGAAATGTTGGTTTTATGTTATTTTTGTTATCGATTTGACTTGATTGTTGGCTGAAGTTAGATAAAATTTGCAACAGGTAACTAACACAAGGTATTTTATAGGTTCCCCAACCAGGGACACTGAGGCTTTCCCATCTGCAAGAAGGGATGTATACCTTGCAGCTGACTGTAACGGATACATCTGGACAGAAGAGCTCAGACAATGTCTCTGTCAATGTCCTCCCTGAAGAGCATCATAAGTCTGGTACGTCCTTGCATATTATTGATGACAAGAACATTTTTTTATTCAAGAGTTTACTTATTTATACATTTTAATAAACCAAAAGAAGGGCTCAATACTAGAAAATGCTAGAAAATGTCACTTGTGGATGATAAACCATTAAAATCCCCATGAAGTCACACTGGTACAAAGTAATGTAAAATGTGTATAATCTTTATTGAAAAAGTAGATATTAGTAAAATGAATTAAAAAGGGAACAGTAAGGCTAAGTGTGTCTCCAGCTGTTGCAAAACTACAACGCCCAGCATGCTGGGAGTTGAAGTTTTGCAATAGCTGGGGGCATTTTGCTTGGAAAACACTGCTTTAAAATAATCTATATATATATGTCTTAGGAATCGACCGATTATCGGTTTGGCCGATAATCGCGATTTTGGACATTATTGGTATCGGCAATTACCTTGCCGATAATGCCCCCCCCCCCCCCCCCCCCTGGCCAGAGACGACTGCCACCGCTGCTGCCCCATTGCCTCCACCCATCCTCTGCCCACATACCGCCCGGTTGCCCCATTGCCTCCTCCCCATCCTCTGGCCACATACTGCCGCCCCATTGCCTCCCCCCCATCCTCTGGCCAAATGCCGCTTCCCCATTGCCTCCCCCCCTATCCTCTGCCCACATACCGCCACCGCCCCATCGCCTCCCCCCATCCCCGGTGTTATAATTACCTGTTCCCGGCGACCACGATCCTTCTGCCTCCGGTGCTGTGGCTGCGCTGCAGAATGACGAGTGACATCCCCAACGCAACGCCACCGTCAGTGCGCACAGTAACAGCGCAGGATGCCGACGGAGCCAGAAGGATCGCGGACCCCCGGGAACAGATAATTATAACACCGGGGATGGGGGGAGGCAATGGGGTGGCGGCAGTATGTGGGCAGATGATGGGGGGGGAGGTGATGGGGCAGCGGCGGTATGTGGCCAGAGGATGGGGGGGGGGGGGGGGAGGCGATGGGGCAACTCTGGTGGTTAGACTCAGGACCCCAGGACAGGCAGGTGGAGAGAAGCAGGCGGTGGCGGTGGTCTCTGGCACCGCAAAAGCCGCTGCAGTTCATTGATTTAAAGCGCCCGCTTTAAATCATTGATCTGCAGCGGCTTCTTCCCCGTCGGGGGGTTGAAATAACTTATACCGGAATATCGGTATAAGTTATTGGCTATCGGCCTGAAAGGTGACAGATTATCGGTATCGGCCCCAAAAAAATCGATATCGGTCGATCCCAAATATATATACATACATTATTAATAAAAAGTGAGGGCCTCACTCACTGACTCATCAATGCCCAGCCTAAATCCTTGGATCTAGAAAGCTGAATTTTTTCGAAATTCAACCCTTAAAGGGGTACTCCGGTCCCCAGCGTCCGCAAAATTCCACCTCACACCGGAACCTTGTTATCCTGGACGCTGTGTGCGGGCTTCCGTGTTCAGGCCCGCCCCCTCGTGACGTCATGGCCTGCCCCATCAATGAAAGTCTATGGGAAGGGGTCGCGACAGCCATCGCGCTCCCTCCCATAGACTTGCATTGAGGGGGCGGGACGTGACATCACATGACGTAATGAGGGGGTGGGCGTGAACACAGAAGCCCGCACACAGTGTTCAGGAACTCAATGGGGAGCGGAGTACCCCTTTAAGGGGGTGAAAAAGGGGTTGAAAGTTTGTATGGAAGTCCTTCATTTTTGAAGCTAGAAGCATGAAACTTTGTTTTTAGGCTAACAATTAGAGATAAAGAAACACATGTTTTAACGTTTTCTAAAATTCCACCCCTGAAGGGGTGAAACGGGGGATCAGAATTTGTATGAATTAACCTCTTGCCGCAAAATGCCGGGGAGCTGAGCTCGCATCATACCCGCACGGTCCCGGCTGCTACCAGCAGCTAGGACCCGTGGCTAATGCTGGACATCGCCGTTTCGGCAGATGTCCGGCATTAACTCTTTAGACGCAGTGATCAAATTTGAAAGAATTCGGGTTGTTTGGATGTCCGTAGACTTTACCCAGAGTGGCCTTATTACTATAGGATCGTAAAAAGTAGATCTATGTTACCCCAAATTTAACGCGAGCGAAGCCGCGGGCAAAAGCTAGTCATAAATAAGTCATATACAGTAAGTTCTATTACTAAACCTTAGGCTGAAGCATTCAGAAAATGACCAGTGCAGTGTATGATCGCTTCCGTCAAAACTGCATCTCCCAAATAAGGCACCTCACTAGTGAGACATGCAGTACCATCTGTTCTTTTTTTTTAATGAAGATATTGCCATCTAGTGGCTTGAGACGGAACTACACATGCAATGCACAACTTTACATGTAGCAGAAGTATGCTTTGTATGTCTTTGATTGGTCACTTATAATCGTTCAGAAAAAACTGTCAGCTCTTACTTTAAAATTGTCACTTGTTTTCTCCCGCACCATCCATAGGTACTGATGGATAGTGCGGGAGACGCTGATTAAAATGAGCCCTACCTTGTCCGGATCTGCGCCGCCGTTCTCCCGCAATTGTAGTTTTATTATCTGTTGAAATCTTCCTGTAACTGGCACGGGCGGGGCTTCGGTGCTTAACTGGTACTGACGTCAGCGCCGCTTATGAATATTCATCCCCCCTCCCCCCAGTTAGGAGCGGCAAAAAGAGGGAGAACTGGAGAGGGGGGGGGGAGAATATTCATAAGCGGCGCTGACGTCAGTACCGGTTAAGCGCCGAAGCCCCGCCCGTGCCAGTTACTGGAAGATTTCAACAGATAATAAAACTACATTTGTGGGAGAACGGCGGCGCAGATCCGGACATGGTAGGGCTAATTTTAATCAGCGTCTCCCCCACTATCCACCAGTACCTGTGGATAGTGCGGGAGAAAACAAGTGTCAGTTTTCCTTTAATGATGTCATAGTTAATGTTTACAATGTCTTAGTTTCTGATGTCTTTATTTTTGTTTATAATGTCATAGTTTCTGTTTATGATGTCATGATTTCCGTTAATGAGGTCATAGTTTCTGTTTAGTCAGTTTCTGATGTCTTTATTTTTTTTAAGTGTCATAGTTTCTGTTTATGATGTCATGATTTCTGTTTTATGAAGTCATGATTTCTGTTTATGATGTCATGATTTCTGTTTATGATGTCATGATTTCTGTTTTATGAGGTCATGATTTCTGTTTATGATGTCATGATTTCTGTTTTATGAGGTCATGATTTCTGTTTATGAGGTCATGATTTCTGTTTATGATGTCATGGCTTCTGTTTATGATGTCATGATTTCTGTTTATGATGTCATGGCTTCTGTTTATGATGTCATGGCTTCTGTTTATGATGTCATGATTTCTGTTTATGATGTCATGGCTTCTGTTTATAATGTCATGGCTTCTGTTTATAGTGTCATGGCTTCTGTTTATGATGTCATGATTTCTGTTCATGTCTTGGCTTCTGTTTATGATGTCATGATTTTTCTGTTCATGAGGTCATGATTTCTGTTAATTATGTCATACTTTCTGTTTATGATGTCATACTTTCTGATGCCATTAATTTTGTTTATAATGTCATAGTTTCTGTTTATGATATCATGATTTCTGTTTATGATGTCATGATTTTTGTTTATGATGTCATGGCTTCTGTTTATGATGTCATTATTTTTGTTTATAATGTCATGATTTCTGTTTATTATATGATTTCTGTTCATGATGTCATTATTTTTGTTTATAATGTCATGCTTTCTGTTTATGATATGATTTCTGTTTATGATGTCATGGTTTCTGTTTATGATTTCATGATTTCTGTTTATGATCTCATGAATTCTTTTTATAATGACATTTTTTTATGTTGTCATAGTTTCTCCTTATGATGTTGTGATTTCTGTTTATGATGTCATGATTCTCTACTAATTTAAATTGTTTTAAAATATGTACAAAATCTGTTTGAGTAAGACAAGATAATACTTTTTCATTTTCAGTGACAGACATCTGAATCAGTTGTATCCTCCCATTAGATACATAAAAGAATGCTTTATAGGGATCAGAGATGTCCACATAATGCCTTGTTTTAAAGACTTATATAAAATGTATTTAAATAAAATGGCAGATTTCTTAGCCACTTTGTATTCTCCAAGGTTTCCAGGATTATTAGTTTGTTCTTCTAACACATAAAGGTTCCCATACTGTATAATCTGTATTGTCTTCTCTTGTTTTCTAGCATCCACATCATGTAGTGGCACGTGCTCCCGCTACCAGTTCCTATGTGACGATGGCTGCTGTATCGATATCACCCTGGCCTGTGACAGAGTGGTGCAGTGTCCGGATGGCTCTGATGAAGCTTTCTGCCAGAACTGTGAGTCATTCTCCATTACACTGAGGAATATGAAGTCATGGTCTAAGGGATTACATCTACTTAGTAAATTGCAAAACACCAACTGAAAGCTGGCATTGTAATTCTTGTTTTGCAGCAAACATAGACTTTTTCTTACATGTTATTATATAAATTACATGTGTCCTAAATTGGAGAAATTTTTATTATGTGCCTCAGCTGTAGCCAGCTCCTTAGGTTTTAGTCTGTTGCAGTGTACTATACTTTGTATACAATATATCCACTCTACTGCAGCAACCAAAGCACATCCCCATCTATGATGCTGCTGTTCTGAGATCTGGCAATTCTCATGGACTGACTTTGTCTGTAAATAATATTTGTCTGATGTCAGAATCTGATTATTATGCAGAGATAAGGGCAAGGCCATTTTTAACACCTTGGAAGGCTTCTGCCCTCACACGTTGTAAATTGTCTAAGGCTATGTTCACACCTCGGAATTTCCATGCAGATTTCTGCATTAGAATTCTGCATGGGGATTCTGCGGCAGCTGAATCCCACTAAATTCAGCAGGATTCTGCAGCACTGTGCACACAGCAGAATTTCTGATTTCCGTGTCCGCAGAAAGAATGAACCTGTCCATTCTATTTAAGTAGCCATAGTTAAGGCACCCAGACTTCTACCAAGCAAAACTTCTGACATAGTGACATGTAAGAGGTTCTGCTTGGTCAGACATTTAAAGGGGTACTCCAGTGCTTAGACATCTTATCCCCTATCCAAAGGATAGGGGATAAGATGCCTGATCGCGGGAGTCCACTGGGGACCCCCGTGATCTTGCATGCGGCACCCCGTTTGTAATCAGTCCCCGGGTCTGATTACCGGCGACCACAGGGCTGACGGCGTGTGACATCACGCCTCCGCCCCCGTGTGACGTCACACTCCGCCCCTCAATGCAAGCCTATGGGAGGGGGAGTGACAGCAATCACGCCCCCTCCCATAGGCTTACATTGAGGGGCGGAGTGTGACGTCACACGGGGGCGGAGGCGTGATGTCACATGCCATCGGCCCTGTCGTCGCCGGTATTCAGACCTGGAGCGAACACGCTCCGGGACTGATTACAAACGGGGTGCCGCGTGGAAGATCACGGGGGTCCCCAGCGGCGGGACTCCCGCGATCAGGCATCTTATCCCCTATCCTTTGAATAGGTGATAAGATGTCTAAGCACTGGAGTACCCCTATAAATGTAATAGTTTCACCTTACTCAAAAGAACAATTCCATCTTTTTAGAGATTTTAAACTGACTGTGAATAAGCATGTGCATTTGTGAGAAAACTGCCATTTACCTGCAAAATAATATGGGCAGTGGGCAGTGATATTCTGGAGTAATACAGTTTTTCATTTCATCATCATGACAGCACCACCTTGAGATTGTCCCCTGTAGCTCTAATAGGATCAGGAAACACAGAGAGGTCAAATAGGCCCCTCCCCGTCCACCCCTCAGTGTTTTCTGTTCCTAGGAGCATACACGGAGAGGTAAGGTTCTAACCTCTGGTGGACTGGTTTCGGTCACGGTTGCATCTCCCTCCCTACTGTGCTACACCAGGTCGTGCCTCCTTAGGGTTGCTGCCTCCTAGTCCCTTTCTCCTCCTGCGGCACTCGTAAGGGTTTATGCGGCAGGAGTCGTGTACAGGCCGGTCTTGGATCTCCCTGAAGCTCCCTGGCTGTTCCGGGCTCCATGCTGCCGGGGAGCGCGCGTCTGATGTTGTGGCGGGCGTGTGCGATGTCACTCACACGCACTCACGGACCCGAGCATGCCAGACACTTAGCTGGTGACCAGAAGTCCCTCCACCCAAGATGGCAGCACCCACCAGAACGCTGGGGAAGCATGGAGGGGTGCCAAATTTGAACAGGAGGGGTATAAAATGCTCCTTTGTTCCATTGTGCATCCCTCTGAACCATGGATGCATCTGCTGCCCCCCGCTCTGCTCATCTGGAGCACTCGGCATCAGCATTAACTGTGAGTAGTTGGCCCTTAGGGGGTTCACTAACTTTCTGTACTGCTTTTCACTTATGTATCACATGGTGTTTATGTATAGCAGTGGTTTCTTTTGGGGTTGGCACCATATTGCTTTGCACTTTGCTGCTTTTTTCCTATATTCTACTTTCTGAAGTAGCATATAGCCTTTATTCTTATGGTTATTCCTTTTCCCACTTAGAGAGACAAGGAGGCCCCGAAGAAATCAAAAGAAAGAGAATCCTCTAAAGAAACTTCTAAGGAATCTAAATCTAAGTTCAAAAAATGTGGACTTTGTGCAGTTGTACTAACAGATACCCATCCTAAACCCCTTTGTAAAGCTTGCACTGACAAAATTGTTTACCAAGAATCTCCGTCCTGTATGGATGAGCTTTGTTTACTTATAAATCAACATGTACTTTCTGCCATAGCTACTGCACTGCCTAGTTCTTCAGCTCCTGTTACTTCTGATACACCTGTGGCTGAACCTCCTCCACTAAAAAAAGCACAAAAAAAAATGAAAAAAATGCTATTGTTTTGGACTCAGACTCTGATTCTAATGAAGATTTTAATTCCGGTATTACTTATTCTGAAGAAGAAGGTGAAATTCCAGACACTCCTCCTAAGATGGATGATAAAAAATATTTTTCTTCTGAAGATACAGATATCTTACTTACTGCTGTAAGAAGTGCTATGAATATAATAGATACACCAGAAACTACTTCCATCCAGGACAGAATGTTTGCCAGTCTGAAACCTCCAAAAACTAAAGTTTTTTTGGTTAACTCCGTAAGCATTAAATTGCTTATTACAGATGAGTGGCAGGTTCCGGAGTTTGCAAATACCTAAAGAATTTCACAACAATTTCCCCTTTGTAAATCTGTGGAGCGAGCCTTCAAAAATGGATGTGCAACTTTCTAAAGTTGTTAAAAGTACTGCGCTTCCATTTGAGGATGTGGCTCTGCTTAAAGACACCTTAGACACCTTAGCTAAAAAAAATCCTGGGATACCTCATCAGCTTTAATTAACCCCAATATGTCCAACCAATAGCATATGGCAGTTAAGTGTGAGAGGAGCTGTGATTGGATGAGGCTGGACACCCCCCCCCCCCCCCCCCTCAGCACTACTGGCTGCACTTTCTGTGTTTGGACCTCGGTCCTAAGTCTGTGTGTAAGATGGAGGAAAATGTGCTCTTGAGCTTTTTTTTAAGCACAAATAAAACATAGAAAACTACCATAAGGAGTACAATAGCAAAAATTTGTTTTAATGAGTGTACCCATTTAATTCTAGCAAGGAAGAAGAAATTGCTGGGCATGATCTTAAACTCGGAGAAACAAAAGACCTTTCTCCCAGAAGACAAGATTTTCTCCCTTCAGATGAAAACAAAAAAGATCTGATACGGAGAAATTCTTGTCCCATAAGAATAGCCATGTCAGTCCTAAGATCAATGACATCCTGTATACCAGCAGTACCTTGGGCTCAAAGCCATTCAAGACCTCTTCAATCCCTAATATTGAAAGTATGGGACAGATCCCAACTGTCTCTAGAGAAGAGATTACAGATTCTACATCAGGTAAAAACCTCATTAACATGGTGGCTGAAGAAAAATAAACTCTCTCTGGGAATTCATTGGATCCTTTCTCCTGCCTTTATGGTGACAACAGATGCGAGTCTCTGGGGTTGGGGTGCTCACGTCGAGCGCCTTCATCTTTAAGGTTCATGGTCCCAGGAAACTCGATGTCACTCTTCCAACTTTCGAGAATTGAAGGCCGTTTTAATGGCATTAAAAGCTTCAGAACATCTCTTAAAAAAACCCATCATGTGAAGGTATATTCGGACAATATAACCACAGTGGCCTTTCTCAACCATCAAGGGGGAGCGAGACATTCTCCTCTAAGAAATCTCTTCTTAAAAATGTTCATATGGGCAGAGAAAAATGTTCTTTCCCTTACAACTGTACACCTGAGGGGTTTAGAGAATCAAGAAGGCTTCGTAAGCCGGAACCAAGTGGATCCAGGGAAATGGGAACTAAATTCCCAAGTCTTTCAGTCACTGGTGAGAGTTTGGGGAAATCCGGAAATAAATCTCTTTGCCAGCAAGAAAAATTGCAAAGTCCAGAACTTCTTCTCTCTCAATCCGAGAGAGAAACCTCTTGCAGTAGATGCCCTTCAACAAGATTGAGACTTCTCTCTTGCTTATGCTTTTCCTCTTCTGCCTCTCAACCTGAAAGTGCTCCAAAAGATTTAATTGGAGAAAGTTTGGGTCATCTTCATAGCCCCTTGGTGGCCCAAGAGAGGTTGGTTCAGTCTCCTAATTCTTCTCTCTGTAACAGATCCGATCCGGCTTCCTCAGGTAAAGAATCTTCTGACACAGGGACCTCTATGTTATCAAGACCTGGAAACCCTACAGTTAACAGCATGGCTCTTGAAAAGCAGATCCTACTAAATAATGGACTTTCTAGTAAAGTGGTAAGTACACTGTTAAAGAGTAAAAAAAGCTTCTACCTCTACTATATATTTAAGATACTGGAAGAAATTCTGAACCCTGACATGCCTAGAATACTAGACTTTAACAGGTCTTTCTATCAGTACCTTAAAAGTTCTGACGGCAGCTTTGGGTTGCTACTTTGATTCTGCTCTAGCTGAACATAAATGGATCAAAAAAAAAAAAAATCTGCTATTTCTAGAATAAAACCTAAGATATCTAACTTGACTCCCCATGGGATCTAAATTTAGTTCTTTCTGCCTTAACTAAACAGGCTTTTGAACCATTATCTGAGACCTCTGTTAAATAATTGACCTGCAAAACTGTGTTGTTAGATGCCATCACTTCAGTAAGAAGTGTAGGAGAAATCCATGCTCTATTGAAGAACCATATTGCGTCATCCTGGACGATAGGATTATTTTTAAATTTAATCCAGCCTTTCTTCCAAAGGTTGCCACCAATTTTCACAGGTCTCAAGATATTATTTTGCCCTCATTCTGCAATAATCCAAAAAATCAAAAAGAAGTCTTACATAACCTGGATGTCAACCTGGAGACTACAAAATCTTGGAGAAAAGATTCCAACATTTTCATTCATTTTCAATGGCCCAACAAGGGTAAGAGAGCTTCAAAAAATTCAATTTCTAGGTGGATGAAGATAGCTATCCAGGAGGCCTATAAATCTTCCAGTAAGCAAGTCCCTGAAGGTCTTCGTGCTCATTAAACTAGGGCGCTAGCTGTCTCCTGGGCCGAAAAAGCCTCAGCCTCCATCAAACAGATTTGCAGAGCGGCAACATGGTCATCTCCGCATACCTTATTCAACCATTATAGGTTGAATGTAACATCTTTCCAATATCTTTCTTTTGTCTGGAAGGTGTTGCAAGCTGTGGTCCCTCCCTAAAGTCACCTATTTATCTGGTATGTCTCATGGTGGTGCTGTCATGATGTTGAAATGAAAAGTTGGAATTCTTACTTATCGATAATTCGTTTTTCATGAGTTCATCATGACAGCACCCTTTAATTCCCGTCCTATGTGGATAAGTATTTTAGATGTATTGTTTATGCTCTAGTTAATTTAAAACCACTGAGGGGTTGATTGGGAGGGGCCTATTTGACCTCTCTGTGTTTCCTGTTCCTATTAGAGCTACAGGGGACCATCTCATAGATGTGCTGTCATGATGAACTCATGAAAAATTAATTATTGGGAAGTAGTAATTCCAACATTCCATATTTTGCTGGGGAAATTCTCCACAGCTCCCATTTGACAGACTTCTGTTCTCTCTGCTGCTTGTCTCTTCTCCCTGCTTCCAAGACGAGGAGTCAGAGCAGGACCTGCCCATTCAGCCAACTACTGGCTGAAATGGGCCACAGGTGTGGCCAATGATTGGCTAAGCAGGCACATCCTTCCATGAAAGCAGGCAGAAGTGGTAAGCAGTAGAGCATCAAGAGCTGCAGGAGCCCTAGTTAGGTAAATCACTTGTTTATTTATTTATTTTTAATTTTACCTTCCCCAGCAAAATATAATTTATTATACCAGAATACCCCTGCAATAAATAGACTCTGGCCACATAATTTTGCTAGTAAACAACTTGCAGACTGTCAATAGAAATGTGGGCTGAATAGCGTGTCCACACAGTTTCCATTGCATCATGGTTGCATCTTGGCCACATTGCTTCCACTACATAAGACCTTACTGTAATAGGAAAGCATTGGACTTACAGATGGCATCTTCTTGGAGCCATTAACAGACAGATAAATAGGCAGTCACCCAAGCTGGAATAGTGACCCCTTTAGGCCCCACACAGATACTTGCTCTTTTCTCTGTACCCTCTACCGCCTAAATGGTAGAATGTTGGTGTACTGACAATTATATCATAGAACATAACATGGTCCTCCAGCAGAGAGTATGTAAGCAATGAAGTGTGCTCATCTTATTGAGATGGAAATTATGTATTTTCTCCTTTTGTTAGTAGCAGCGTTGTAACTAGTAATACTGTGAGGAGACAGGGCTGCATCCAATCAGTTTGGGCTTTACCTTGCCCACACTTAGTATGTTTAGGACTTTCCCCTAGTTTCCTTGTGTAAGTACATAGAGATGAAGCTTTCAGCCTGTCTCCTTTGCCCTTCTATTCATGAATTTGGTCTCAGTACCAGGTGTGGTGATCAGATAAAAAAAAAAAAAAATTATAATAATTCTGGCGCAGGCAGTATAATGCATTGATCATACCGCCTTTGCCGGGCCACTGATGTCTTATGCCTGCAGCAGTCTGTCACAGTGATGTCTTCACTGCATTGCCCTGCCTACCCTGGGACCCGACATCTGTGGCCTACCATAGAAAATTGCCAGGTAGCCAATGATCTCCATAGCTTTCAACTGGATTCATGTTCTAATGATGTGGACACAGTTAAAAGTGTCAGGGGACCCGACTTTTATGGGCCCATGGCAGGAACATAATTTGCCATATGATTAATGTGACCCTGAATGAGGACTATACATAGACATTATTTTTCTCTTCCAACAGAAGCAGCCTGTTCACCTTTCTTAAGAATAGATTCTGCAGATCTTGTATTCTACAGTCAAAAAAGACATACCGTATATACTCGAGTATAGGCCGAGTTTTTCAGCACGATTTTTCGTGCTGAAAACACCCCCCTCGGCTTATACTCGAGTGAACTCCCCCACCCGCAGTGGTCTTCAACCTGCGGACCTCCAGAGGTTTCAAAACTACAACTCCCAGCAAGCCCGGGCAGCCCAGGCTGTCCGGGCTTGCTGGGAGTTGTAGTTTTGAAACCTCCGGAGGTCCGCAGGTTGAAGACCACTGCGGCCTTCAACATCATCCAGCCCCCTCTCACCCCCCTTTAGTTCTGAGTACTCACCTCCGCTCGGCGCTGGTCCGGTCCTGCAGGGCTGTCCGGTGAGGAGGTGGTCCGGTGAGGAGGTGGTCCGGGCTGCTATCTTCACCAGGGAGGCCTCTTCTAAGCGCTTCGGGCCCGGCCTCAGAATAGTCACGTTGCCGTGACAACGACGCAGATACGTCGTTGTCAAGGCAACGGCTCTATTCCGGGCCGGAAGCGCGGAGAAGAGGCGCCCCCGGTGAAGATAGCAGCCCGGACCACCTCCTCACCGGACCACCTCCTTACCGGACAGCCCTGCAGGACCGGACCAGCGCCGAGCGGAGGTGAGTACTCAGAACTAAAGGGGGTGAGAGGGGGCTGGATGATGTTGAAGGCCGCAGTGGTCTTCAACCTGCGGACCTCCGGAGGTTTCAAAACTACAACTCCCAGCAAGCCCGGACAGCCGATGGCTGCCCGGGCTTGCTGGGAGTTGTAGTTTTGAAACCTCTGGAGGTCCGCAGGTTGAAGGCCGCAGTGGTCTTCAACCTGCGGACCTCCGGAGGTTTCAAAACTACAACTCCCAGCAAGCCCGGACAGCCGATGGCTGCCCGGGCTTGCTGGGAGTTGTAGTTTTGAAACCTCTGGAGGTCCGCAGGTTGAAGGCCGCAGTGGTCTTCAACCTGCGGACCTCCGGAGGTTTCAAAACTACAACTCCCAGCAAGCCCGGACAGCCGATGGCTGCCCGGGCTTGCTGGGAGTTGTAGTTTTGAAACCTCTGGAGGTCCGCAGGTTGAAGACCACTGAGGGCGAATGATGAGAAGAGGATGATGAAGGGGGGGGGGGGTGTGGGGATGATGAAGGGGGGTGGGGATGATGAAGGGGGGGGTGTGGGATGATTACAAGGGGATGATGAAGGGGGGATGTGTGGGATGATGACAAGGGGATGATGAAGGGGGGATGTGTGGGATGATGACAAGGGGATGATGAAGGGGGGATGTGTGGGATAAGGGGATGTGTGGGATGATGACAAGGGGATGATGAAGGGGGGATGTGTGGGATGATGACAAGGGGATGATGAAGGGGGGATGTGTGGGATGATAAGGGGATGTGTGGGATGATGACAAGGGGATGATGAAGGGGGGATGTGTGGGATGATGACAAGGGGGGATGTGTGGGATGATGACAAGGGGATGATGAGGATGTTAATGACGGGTCTGGATGATGACAGGGGGGGATGAGGTATTTCCCACCCTAGGCTTATACTCGAGTCAATAACTTTTCCTGGGATTTTGGGTTGAAATTAGGGGTCTCGGCTTATACTCGGGTCGGCTTATACTCGAGTATATACGGTACATATCTAGCTTAGATCCCCCTGTAGCTCCTATCCAGTCCCCGTCTTTTGTCTTTTCATTGCTTTTGAAGTGAGCACTGGATGTGCCTGCTGAGCCAATTACTGGTGGCAGCATGTCGTGTCTCAGCCTGCAGGTCCTGTACAGTTCTGGGGACTGGACAGAGCTGCAGGGGACCAGCACAGGACTGAGGCTGTGCTGGTACATGACACTGATACATGTAGACCCTGTATAAAAATGGTTGTATCACTAAATGTGCTTTCAAATGTTCATTGAAATCAACAAAAGTGACATTATGTGCACATCCAGAGATACAGCAATTTGTTTTTTCTGCTGGCCTTTTGGGTTTGGACACTCATGTGCATATTTCTGATATCTAACAAATCATTTATATTTAGTCAGTTCTGGTCGTAAGACGGTGATTCACATATCTGATAAAACAAGCCACCCGGCTGACTCAGGAAGGGAGACTGACAAAGAAAAGGAATCTGCTGTGGAAAAATCAAGAGTCCCAGGGCAGAAGATTTCTGTGTCCTCCAATGCAGAAACAAATCGGACACTTCCTGAGGAACGGAATGACCATAGTATGCTTAAGACAGGTAGGACATTTGTGCTAATTTTTAGGCATGTGTCATGGTTTATGGAGACTCAGACAGAATTGTTGGTACCCTTTTGTTAAAGACATATTCTGAAAATGAGATAATGAAAATGAGATATTGCTTGTGAATTGTGCTTCAATAGAATCATTTTGAAAAACAAAATAATAAGATTGACTTGGACAAAAATGATGGTACCCTAAACCTAATATTTTGTTGCACAACCTTTTGAAAGGGGTACTCCTGTGGAAAACTTTTCTTTTTAAATCAACTGATGCCAGAAAGTTGAATAGATTTGTAAATTACTTCTATTAAAAAATCTTAATCATTCCAGTACTTTTTAGGGGCTGTATACTACAGAAGAAGGTTTTTTTTTTTATTTCTCTGATGTCATGATTACAGTGCTCTCTGCTGACCTCTGCTGTCCATTTTTGGAACTGTCCAAAGCAGGAGAAAATCCCCATAGCAAACATATGCTGCTCTGGACAGTTCCTAAAATGGACAGCAGAGGTCCGCAGAGAGCACTGTGGGCATGACATCAGAGAAATCCAAAAAGAAAAGCCCATAAAATGTATTGGAAGGATTAAGATTTTTTTAATAGAAGTAATTTACAAATCTTCCATGGGAGTACTCCTTTAACTCCTTCGGGACGGAGGGCGTACCTATACACCTTCAGCCCACTCCCTTTCTATAACGCGGGGCCACGCCGGGACCCTTGGCTAATAGCGTGCGGCATTGATCGTGGTGCCGCGCGCTATTAACACTTTAGAAGCGAAAGTGAACTAATGTCGGTTAGCTCAGGGAGCTGTTCGGGATTGCCGTGGCGAAATCGCGGCATCACGAACAGCTTACAGGACAGCGGGAGGGTCCCTACCTGCCTCCATGCTGTCCAATCGCCGAATGACTGCTCAGTGCCTGAAATCCAGGCATGAGCAGTCAAGCGGCAGAATCATTGATCACTGGTTTCCTATGAGAAACCAGTGATTAGTGTAAAAGATCAGTGTGTGCAGTGTTATAGGTCCCTATAGAAGCTATAACACTGCAAAAAAGAAAGTGAAAAAAAAAGTGAATAAAGATCATTTAACATCTCCCCTAATAAAAGTTTGAATCACCCTCCTTTTCCCAATTTAAAAAAACCCAGTGTAAATAAAAATAAACATATGTGGTATCGCCGCGTGCGGAAATGTTCGAATTATAAAAATCTATAATTTATTAAACCGTACGGTCAATGGGGTACACGCAAAAAAATTCCAAAGTCCAAAATAGCGTATTTTTGCTCACTTTTTATATCATGAAAAAATGAATAAAAAGTGATCAAAAAGTCTGATCACTACATACATGGTACCGCTAAAAACTTCAGATCACGGCGCAAAAAATGAGCTCCCATACGTAGAAATATAAAAAAAGTTATAGGGGTCAGAACAATTTGACAATTTTAAACATATAAATTTTCCTGCATGTATTTTTTTTCAGAATTACGACAAAATCAAACCTATATAAGTAGGGTATCATTTTAATCGTATGGACCTACAGAATAAAGATAAGGTGTAATTTTTACTGAAAAATTTACTGCGTAGAAACGGAAGCCCCCAAAAGTTACAAAATGGCATTTTCTCTTCAATTTTGTCGCACAATGATTTTTTTTCCGTTTCGCCATAGATTTTTTGGTAAAATGACTGATGTCATTACAATGTAGAATTGTAGATTTTTAAAAGATAAGGAGGAAAAAAACAAAAATGCAAAAACTGGAAAACCCTCCGTCGCCACGGGGTTAAGGCAGTCGCTGCAATCCAGTGATTTCTCAATGAGACTTCTGCACTTGTCTACATGTATCCTGGCCCACTTCTTATAAGTAAACTGCTTTTGCTGTCTTGGGTTTTAAGGGTGCCTTTTCCAGACTGCGTGTTTAATTTCCCTCCGCAGATGTTCAATAGGATTCAGATTAGGGCTCATAAAAGCCACTTTAAAATAGTCCAATGTTTAGTTATTAGCCATTCTTGGATGTTTTAGCTGTTTTTAGTGTGTTTTGGGTCATTATTCTGTTGGAGAACCCATGACCTGCAACTGAGACCAAGCTTACTGACACTTGGCAGCACATTTCTCTCCAGAATGCCTTGATATTATTGATATTTCATTGTACCCTGTACCGATTTAAGACATACTGTGCCAGATGCAGCAAAGAATCCCCAAAACATAATTGAGCCTCCTCCATGCTTCACAGTAGGTACAGTGTTCTTTTCTTTGAATGCTTCATTTTTGCATTTGAGAATATAGAGCTGTTAGAGTTTTGTCTCATCAGTCCAAAGGACAAGACAAAATTGAGCATTGTGACAAATAAAATCAGCTCTGTGTTTGCCTACAAAAAAATGAATCATACAAAGAAATGGACACTGTGCCTGCTGTGAAACACGGAGGAAGCTCGGTTATGTTTTGGGGCTGTTTGCTGCATCTGGTACTGGGTGTTTTGAATCTGTACAGGATACAATAAAATCTCAAGACTATCAGGGTATTCTGGAGCCAAATGTGCTGCCCAGTGTCATGAAGCTTGGTCTCAGTCAAAGGTCATGGATCCTTCAACAAGATAATGACCCAAACACCGAAAACACACAAAAAATGGCAAAGAGCAAAACATTGGACGATTCTGAAGTGGCTTCTGTGAGCCCTGATCTGAATTCTATTTAACAAAAGGAGCTAAAACATGCAGTCTGCAGAAGGCACACTTCAAACTTATAGATATCGCTTTAGTAACTTCCTCAAAAGGTTGTGCAAAAAATATTAAAGGAGACCTGCAGCCATAGACACTATCCCATATCCAAAGGATAGGGGATAGGGGTCTGATCGCGAGGGGTCTGACCACTGGGACCCCCTGCGAACTCCAGTACGGGAACACAGCATTACCCCAACTCTGCGCTGCTAATACGCGTGTCGTCGACTCACGCTAGGTCTCCGCCTCTTCCATAGAGATACATGGAGGGAGCGTGTCGGCCACGGAGTCATGCTGCAGACGACACACCTCTTGCACGGGAGAGCTGCGTCAGTGTCGAGGCTCCGTACAGGAGATTGCGGGGAGTCCCAGCATTCAGACGCCCCCACGATCGGACACTTATCCTCTATCCTGCGGATAGGGGATAAGTGTCTATGGCTGCAGATCTCCTTTAAGTTCATTGTACCATCATGTTTGTCCAGGGCAGTTTCACTATTTAGTTTTTTTTGCTAATGATTCTGTTGAACTACAATTTAAAAGCAATGTCTGATTTCCATCAGTTAATATTTAAGACATTTTTATTCATTATTACTCCTGTCAGTTTTAAGTTATTTCAAGGACCATTGAACAGACGCGAACCAACAATTTTGTCCACGTCTGTATAATGCTTTCTTAGTCCACAATTCTGGCAGTCAGACACAAGGATATATGGTGACATGCATTTGTGTCTCATTTTATTGATTTATACCTACAGTAAAATATTCTTTATACACTTTACACATATTAAATGATATGCAAGGCAGGGAGAATAAATCTACAGGGTTATCATAAGTACTATGGCCTCGATAGTTTGTATACCTGTATTGTAAACTATTAAATACATATCTGTTTTTACATATTGTGATGATTTTTTTCTTTGTGTAGGAGCCATTGTACCACACACAACACTGGACCCAAGAGGAAATCTGGAAGCAGTACCAGGTATGTTGCTCTGAGTGTATGTACACTATACTGGAGAAAAATATCAGGCCCTACCTCTTCAATGGTTATTTGGACTTGTTTTTTTTAAATTAATGTAATATGCTCAGTCTGGGGGGGGGGGGGGAAACCTGAAAACAACTATATACTTAATAGAGGTAAAACAGAGAAGCCGGCACTGGAAGCGAAAATCTGCACTGCAAGTGGTTCACTGAATTACTAATACGGTGAAGGTGCGGGGGATCACAAAGTTTCGTCGTGGTGCTCTCCCCATAAATGTGGCACAAACAGTTCAATCGTAAAAGAAAGAAGAAGGGGGCACTCACGCTTTAGCTTTCCAAGTTTATTCCGTGCTCATTACAGCTGGGACGTCGAGCGATCAGCACAGGACGTCGGACCACGAACAGGTAGGAGCCATGATGGTGATAGCTATTTCGTGCCTATGCCGGCGCTTCTCCAGACCACCTGTAATGAGCACGGAATAAACTTGAAAAGCTAAAGCGTGAGTGCCCCCTTCTTCTTTCTTTTACGATTCAACTTTATATTTACATTCCTAGCTCACGTCACTGCCGCTGTTTTCCTGGAGCCCCTGTTCCATAGCTTTCTGTGTTTGCATTAGCTTGTGTGCTGCCTGCTCAGCACACAACTGGTACACCTGGACTGGCCCCGAGAGGAAAGCGTTAATGGTTTGAGGAAGGAAAGTAAGTATATGTTAATTTTATAAGGCTGATCACATTACCTTAATAAAAACAACAACTCTGAATACCACTTTAACCATTGAATTCAGATGTTTTATTCAGTCCCAAGTCCCTGACTCAACTATGCAGAGTTCCAAATCTCATTTGACATTAAAATCATCATAAAAACCGGGTGCCAGGAGTTTCAAGGCATGGGTTTTCATTGCCAAACAGCTCCATGCATGCTTTATACCGAGTGGAAATGGATTCTGTGGAGTGATGAATCACTCTTCTCTATCTGGCAGTCTGATTGAGTCTGTGTTTGGTGAATGCCAGGAGAACATTATCTGTATGACTGCACTGTGCCAACTGTAACATTTGGTGGAGGAGAGATAATGCTATTGAATTGTTCTTCAGGGGTGTGCATAAGCCCCTAAGTTCCAGTCAAGGTAAATCTTGATGATTCAGCATGCAAAGACATTTTGGACAATTGTATGCTTTCAATTTTGTGTCAAGTCCCTACTCTGTTTCGGCATGAGTGAGCTCCAGTGCACAAGCAAGACCTTTACTGGTCTGCACAAAAAACCTGACCTTGATCCATCAAAACAGCTTTGAGATGAATTATAGAGTCTGTGGCCCTCATTTACTATTTTTCCATCTTTCTTTTTGCTTACCATAGTGAATTTCTTTGGAGTTTGCCCTCCTATACATGAATGTGTTTTATACTTGTCGAAAAACATTGGTGGTTTTCATTAATATAACCCCTCTGTTAAAAATGGAATATCAGGGTATGAAAAGGCGACAAAAACAGGTGAACAAGTCCATGCCCACTTTTTGGAGAATTAGTTGAAAGTGATGACTTTAGTGGAAAGTAAGGAACATTTTGTCGCACAACGATAAAAAAGAAAAAAAAAAAGGGAAAAAAGTATGGTGTTAATGATATTCTAAAGGGCATATATATCATTGGCCATACAGGCAAAAATGTCCTCTTTCTATGGATTCCCAAAATGCTTGCAGTCTCCTGCTGACATATATCATTTCCTATGGGAATGTGCCAAGATTTAGGAAATGTGGTGGGACTCTAGCTTAGTATTTGACTTCCTTATTGGGTCTTTCTAGTCTGCTCTATCCAGAAAGGGCCATTTTAACATAATTGTTCAGCACCTTACTAGGTTCTCAGGTCAAGACAGACACTCTAGGCAGCTGCCACTACAACTGTGCGTCCAGTCCATGCCACTCATCAGGAGGATGGTTAATTTCCTTTTTCAGATGGATTGGACTGAAGCACTTTTAAATAAAGAAAAATACACTAAAAAATCATTAATAAATTCTTTTTACATGACTGATTGGTATATGTGAGAATGTCAAGGATGGCTGCTGGTTAGGCCTTAATATGTGCGTTACTGCTGCTGTATATTGCTGAGTGTCGACACAAGAAATATACACCAGACAAAAAAGTTGGTATAAAACTCTTTCTCAGCAAGAAGCTCAGGAACTGTTCCCAAGAGTTCTCAGAGAGTTCTGAGCGAGGTTCTTTTTATTACACGGAAGTAGTTTTTACATTTGACAAAAAGGGGAGGTTAGTTATCACGTCAAAATCATCATGTTATATTTTGATTGGTTAACTGAATATTGCGTATGTATATATATACCGTATTTATCGGCGTATAACACGCACTTTTTAGGCTAAAATTTTTAGCCTAAAGTCTGTGTGCGTGTTATACGCCGATACACCCCCAGGAAAGGCAGGGGGAGAGAGGCCGTCGCTGCCCGCTTCTCTCCCCCTGCCTTTCCTGGGGTCTAGAGCGCTGCTGTCGGCCCTTTTCACCCCCTGGTTATCGGCGCCGCTGCCCGTTCTGTCCCCCTGACTATCGGTGCCGGCGCCGATAGCCAGGGAGAGAGAAGCGGCGCCGACAGCCAGGGGGAGAGAAGGGGCAGCGGCACCCATTGCCCGCGCCGCTGCCCCGTTGCCTCCCCCCATCCCCGGTGGCATAATTACCTGAGTCAGGTCAGCGCTGCTCCAGGCCTCCGTCGTGCGTCCCCGGCGTCATTGCTATGCGCTGAACGGCGCGGCGCATGACGTCAGAGCGCCGCGCCGTGCATAGCAACGACGCTGGGGACAGAGGCCTGGAGCAGCGCGGACCGGACTCAGGTAATTATGCCACCGGGGATGGGGGGAGGCAACGGGGCAGCGGCGCCGGCAATGGGTGCCGCTGCCCCTTCTCTCCCCCTGGCTGTCGGCGCCGCTTCTCTCCCCCTGGCTATCGGCGCCGGCACCGATAGTCAGGGGGACAGAACGGGCAGCGGCACCGATAACCAGGGGGTGAAAAGGGCCGGCAGCAGCGCTCTAGACCCCAGGAAAGGCAGGGGGAGAGAAGCGGGCAGCGACGGCCTCTCTCCCCTGCCTTTCCTGGGGGTATATCGGGGTATACACGCGCACACACGCACCCTCATTTTATCATGGATATTTGGGTAAAAAACTTTTTTTACCCAAATATCCGTGGTAAAATGAGGGTGCGTGTTATAGGCCGGTGCGTGGTATACCCCGATAAATACAGTATATATTAGCATATTAAGCATTCATTTCTCTCTTGGCCATATTTGGTCTCTAAACTTCCAACTCCTCTTCTTATCTCACTTCTCTTGGCCTCATCCCAAGGTCTCCATCTTAGTCACAAGCAGATAGCAAGCTGGGTATATAGGTTAAGGGTAACAAATATCTTTTTGCAGCATTAGCAATGTTCATATAAGTATTAATATATTGATCGGCAGTCCGAATAATTGTAATCAATTTCAACAAGAACAGCTTGCCAGGTAGAGGTTCCAATGTCTCTTCCTTGGTTTAGTACCATATCTGGACCTGTTACACTTGGTATCTCTGGAGGGAAGATGGACATACATGAATGGGGGTGTGAGTAGGGGGCTGGTTGGGGGTTTGTTCTGATGTTTTATGTAAAAAAACAAGAAAAAAAAATGGACTTTGTTATTACTAATAATAATAATAAATATAAATAAATAAAGAGAGTGTAATGCATTTCTCCATACTTTTTTCACCTAAATTTTCACAAAACTCCAATAGTACATGGATGCCTGTCTGGCTTCACAAATGGTTTTTCTAGATGAATGGGCAAAAATTCCTGCAGACACTTAAAAATCTTGTAGGAAGTCTTCCTAAAAATAGGGGAAGCTTTTATAACTGTAAAAGGGAGTCTAACTACATATAAAAGCATCAGCAGCCTGTACAAGTAGGCTATGTTCTCACTTAGAAATGTATGCACGGAAAATAGACCGATATGCTTTCTGTAGGTTCAATCTTTCTGTGGACACGGAAATCGTAATATCCATGCCAGAAACATGAGTGGCAGTGAAATTCCATTGCATGCACAGCGCAGCAGAATCCTGCACGGAAATCCTGACTTGTGAACATAGCCGTAGAATGCCAATAACACTGATCGCACCTGTGCTATAGCAGTATTGGAATGGGTCTCTAGTTTTTTTTAGTGTTGTAAACATAAACACTGCTGTTATTTCTCTCTGTGAATTACAGTCAGTTCCATATAGCTGAATGGAAGCATTATACCCTTTTAACACTGGGTGGCGCCATACTATTTAAGACATAACTTTTAATATATGCTTACTAAAACACACCAATATGTGCAAAGTGATTATACCCACATAAGAATAAAATCATGTGACACAGGATCTGTTAGGATCACCACCCATCTGGTGGATTTATCATGAATCTAATGTGTAAATACACATATTTAGTCATGCATCTCTAATAAGAAATATAATTCTCAACGCGTTTCTACTCCAATCAAGAGTGTCCTCAGGAGAATATCAGAATTATAGAGATAGTAAAAGTATCACATTTAAATAAACATGGTATTACTGAGTGACCCACGATACGGGGTATCACTCAGAGGGTGTGATCTTTCCCAGCTGAAACAGGAGAATGCCGGCACGACCTAAAAAGAAAACCAACAGTACAGTCAGCCCAGTATACAGACTTGCACTAAATGTAGTTTTTGTAGGGCTGAAAGACTCACAGTCCTTGCCGTGGTTCCGAACACCTATAAATAAAATAATACATTCCTATCAATAAACAAGGTTCCGCTGTACCTGTAATGTAAATCTAGCATATCGCCGCTAGTGCGCTGTACTCACTGTCAGCTGGTCTAGGTGCCGATCACAGGATCCCGGGAGGTGCGCAACCCGCAGTGGCGGGGAGCCGGAATGATTCTAACCGGCTGCGATGCGCTCACCTTCCGGGTCCCTCGGCGTCTGGCGTCATATCCTGGCGCCTCCGTGTGACGTCGACAGTGCCCGCCCCGCTCTGACGCCCACAGGAGGCGGGCAAAATGCCGAATTCACTACTATAATTCAGGGCCGGATTAAGGTATGTATGGGAGTGACTTATTGCTAGTTATAGAGTATACTAACTCCTGATGACTGGTTATATATTATTGAATGAACCGATGGGAGTAGTAACAATAATTGGCATTGAAACACTAAAATTGCAATGAATTCCCAAAAGGGGTATATAAAAACCGATCGCGAGCATACCGCAGTGTAAACGTGCCATTTAGAAATGAAATAGGCACAAGGTCCCGAAAGATAAGGGTACACATGCCGAATGATCACGACCGGACATACCCCAGATATAAGAACACACTATACATCAATAAAGTGCCTAAATTGGTCATATCATGATCTTAATAAATTATACTAATCCCAAAGGTTAAACTAGGATAACCCCAAACAAGAGCAGCCCATCTACTCCTCTATTGTACTTCTTATTATATGTATTTAATGTATATGAAATCAGCAGACGGATGTTGGGGGCAAAGCCCCAGAAAGAAAAAGAAATATATATATATATATATAAAATTGTTGGTCCCCCTTCAGACACAAGGGTGGTCCCCCTGGGATTCTAACAAATAATAGGGGAACTCAAGTTCCTGGGACTGGAGCTCATTCGTCCGTCCCCGAGAGGGGGTAACTTTGATAGACTCCTCCTTCAAAGGGAGAGTAGATGGATTTTTGAGATGGGCACATTGAACCCTAGAGGTCTCAATGACCAATTAAGTTTTGCTCCCTTTTTGTGATGTCCCCTTCCAGTAAAGGATGTGGTACCCCTTATTGGTGACTAATAGGTAGTTAGTTGAGACCCTAGTGGGTCTTCAAGTTAGTGTCACCTTACTTACTTAGTAAGAGCTAGGCCAAGTAGGAGGAACGAGAGCGGGGCTGCCCTTGTTAGGGCGATAACACCGCCTAGGGCATAGGGCCTCAGTTAGTGCAGGGTAAGTCTAGGATCCCTAGGCCCCTATCTTTCCCCTTATTTCCCCCTATTATTTGTTAGAATCCCAGGGGGACCACCCTTGTGTCTGAAGGGGGACCAACAATTTTATATATATATATATATAAGGACTGTGAGTCTTTCAGCCCTACAAAAACTACATTTAGTGCAAGTCTGTATACTGGGCTGACTGTACTGTTGGTTTTCTTTTTAGGTCGTGCCGGCATTCTCCTGTTTCAGCTGGGAAAGATCACACCCTCTGAGTGATACCCCGTATCGTGGTCACTCAGTAATACCATGTTTATTTAAATGTGATACTTTTACTATCTCTATATTTCTGATATTCTCCTGAGGACACTCTTGATTGGAGTAGAAACGCGTTGAGAATTATATTTCTTATTAGAGATGCATGACTAAATATGTGTATTTACACATTAGATTCATGATAAATCCACCAGATGGGTGGTGATCCTAACAGATCCTGTGTCGCATGATTTTATTCTTATGTGGGTATAATCACTTTGCACATATTGGTGTGTTTTAGTAAGCATATATTAAAAGTTATGTCTTAAATAGCACTTCCCTCACACCCTTATATTTATTTAGAGGTTTTTTCATATTGTTTATGCTGGGAGGCAACTTGACCCCTTGTAGGTCTATACAACATTTTACATACTGCTTATATGGCGCCATACTATGTCAGTAAATCATCTGACATAGTGGATCTAACAACATATAAATTGCAAACAGTGTTGACTTTTTATGATCATTACAGTGAATATGATATTTTTTGACCACTATTAAGTGAAAACTGCAGTCCACAGGAGTGCACTAACTTGCATACAGTTAAGTTAAAGGGTAATTCCACATAATCTCTATATACAATAAAAACAATCTATGTAATTTACATCCTGTTAAACAATAAATGAAAATTGAAAAATGACATTAAAGGGGTACTCCGGTGCTTACACATCTTATCCCCTATTCAAAGGATAGGGGATAAGATGCCTGATCGCGGGAGTACCGCAGCTGGGGACGCCCGTTATCATGCACGCGGCACCCCGTTTGTAATCAGTCCTCGGAGCTATCACGCCCCCTCCCGTAGGCTTGCATTGAGGGGCGGAGTGTGACGTCACACGGGGGCGGAGGCGTGACGTCACACGCCGCCGGCCCTGCGGTCGACCGTAATCAGACCCGGAGCGAACACGCTCCGGGGACTGATTACAAACGGGGTGCCGCGTGCATGATCACGGGCGTCCCCAGCTGCGGGACTCCCGCATTCAGGCATCTTATCCCCTATCCTTTGGATAGGGGATAAGATGTGTAAGCACTGGAGTACCCCTTTAAGTTGTCTTGATGTAGCTGCAGCCCTGTCAATATGCTCTACACATTACCCCTGTCGCTTAAGGATTAAAAGGAGATTTTCAGAATAGTGAATCAATTTGAGATTCATTTTCAGGACTATACCATATAATCTCATGTAAAGAGTACATTATGTAAATGGTGTATATTTATTACATTTTTTTCTAGCCACTGTTTCATCGAATACCGAGAAAGAAGCCGAGAAGAATTTCTTAATCTCAAAAGACATTCTAAAGGGTAATGGACACCCTGCACCTGAAGCAGGTAACTATTATTATTATTATAAAGTATTATTCTGAATTATATAATAACAGCAAGAAAATGAATGAAGTATATGTTCTGTATATGTCTGGAGTTTCCATATGAGCATATGGGTAGATATGGGTCAGAGCATCTTTTGTGGGGTGTTACCAGTATGCAGGGGCTAGTACTTACCAAAAAGTGGTCCAAGAAAGGACAGCTGGTGAACAGGTGGCAGAGTCATGGGCACCCAAGGTTCATTGATGCACCTGGGAAATAAAGGATTGTTTTCTTCAATCTCACAACACAGTTATGGGATAACAGATGGCTGAAAGGTCTGTGCATAGCTACAGACCCTTTCAGAATGCTTGAGCTGACCCTTATAACAGAGGACGTCTCCTTCATCTGGGTGGAGATCGCAGGAAACGGGTGTAACGTGTACAGCCTCATGCTTCTCCCTGATTTTTATAACTATTAGTGGAGGTCTGAACACCCAGAATCCAACCAGTCAAAACCTTTGTAATATCTCTGTGATATGTTAAAAGATTTGTTGACTGGGACACTTTAATGGCAGTGGCCTCTTTCTGCAGGATAATTCTGTGCAATCTGCTTGGAAATGCAATGCGGCAATGGTCCTAGTGCTGGCTTGTTCTGCCAGCACCTGCCACAGATTGAATGTCAAATTCTGTCCAGAAATTTTGCCGTGCGAAAGGGGTCTTAATCTACAGATGGCTTAAGTGACATGACATCACCAAAGCCTGCTGGGGTACCATTTCTGCCCTCACATGGTTGTAGTGCTGTGATGAATAGAAAACCTCATGCTCTGTGCATGTTTCAGTCTGTGTTGATATCAGTGAGGCTCTCCTGCAGCTTTCAGTCTGTGCAGCTTTCTGTGAGAATCTGTGAGCTTTCACTTTCTGTGCAGCTGTCAATCAAGCTCAGTACAGAGAAGTACTTCCTGAGTATGGACTCCTGCCATGCTGGGAGGAGACCAAACTCACTCTGTTAATTGTGGCAGGATAGAGAATAGAACAGAATAGAGCCACCTATTGGCTGTTTTTATTACGTTTTAAACATATTTATGTTGAAAATTTTAAAAGCAAGTGGATGGGAAAGTGTCTGCTAATTACACAAGGGACACTATATTAAACGTTTTATTTGGTGACCAACTGATTATTCTGAGCTTCATAAAAGGTAATGGACTATACTGCTCTGCACATCTCAGGCTGCAGTTAAGGCCACATAGGGAAACAGATGCAATAAGGGGAAAAAAAAAAAAAACATTAGCATTGTGTAGCCATTGCACTTTTTAAAGTGAACTTATCACTTTAAAAAAACTTTTTCATGGCAATGCTACATGTCAGAGGTTTGATTGATGGGGGTCCTGGGGCTAAGACCACAACCGATTGCTAAAATGTACGGGCAGCAGCACTTAGCTGAGTACTATACCCATGTAATTCTGCTGTTCTGCTCTGTCTAAAGAGCTGAGAAAACAGTGTAAGGATTCATAGACCGTCCTTAGATTGATAAAATCCCCATAGCAATGGTACGAATTGTAGCCCCCCCCCCCCCCCCCATAGCAATGGTATGAATTGTAGCCCCCCTCAAATACAAACTAAAAGTTTGATTCGTCACGAACTTCTCGGCTCGGCAGTTGATGCCTAATCCTGCGTAAATTAGTTCAGCCTTCAGGTGGTCCGGTGGGCTGGAAAAGGTGGATACATTCCTAGGAAACAGTCTCCTAGGATACATTCCTAGGAAGTCATCAACTGCCGAGCCGAGAAGTTCGTGACAAATCGAATTTACTGTAAGTTCGCTCATCTCTATGAGTGATCCTGAGTAAGGGTCTATTCACAGGGCAAAATTTCCACTTGCGGAATTCTGCCTCAAATTAAAGCCCATAGACTTCTATGGGATTCTGCACTCCCATTCACACTTTTGAATTTCCGCTAGCGGAATTCCGCAAGTGGGAAGTCAGAACTGTGAATGGGAGTGCGGAATCCCATAGAAGTCTATGGGCTTTAATTTAAAGGCAGAATTTCTGCCGTTTGAATAGACCCTAAAATGATGTGTTCCTTATCCCAGAAGTTCCCAAAATATAGGACAATCTTTTAACTGCATCGGAGGCTACCTGCACCTCTGACGCTGTCCCCTGGGTCCTGTGTGCGTCGCCCCACATATGAAGGAGATTAATATTTATGAGCAGGGCGGCATGAACGGGACCCAGGGGGCGGCATCAGAGGGGTAGATAGTCTTTAAACCTGCCTCCATTGCAGTTAATTTGCATATCGCAAGAATGTGCTATATCTTAGGAATGGTTGAACGGGATCACCTTCACTAACCACCTGTATATTCAGGTTAGTGAGGTTGATCCATCTGTCCGTTTCCTTTTAAGTAATAAACATGGGCTAATATTTTATAGCATAAAGATGCAACTTGTCTGAGCAGAAAGGTGAGCTGGAGCCAGTGGCGTCTCCAGCATTCATATTTAGGAGGGCACATGGGGAGCCAGTGACAAAAGTGGGGGGGCAATTTTAAAAACGTGTATATATATATTTTTTTTTATATATATATATATATATATATCTCAAATAAATACACACACTGTGCAGAACATGTTTAATAAAAAAAAAAAATATATACTATTTTTTTATTTAAAATCTTCATACATTATTGTCACACAATGATTTTTTTTTTCCGTTTTTGCCATAGATTTTTGGGTAAAATGACTGATGTCATTACAAAGTAGAATTGGTGGTGCAAAAAATAAGCCATCTTATGGATTTTTAGGTGCAAAATTGAAAGGGTTATGATTTTTAAAAGGTGAGGAGGAAAAAACGAAAATCCAAAAACTTTTGGACAATACCATCAACTTTGATAGCGGCATCTACAGTGTTAATGTCAGACATCAGCCTGATTGGTGATGTCTGGCATTAGCCGAGGGTTCTAGCTAATGATTTATATAAAACAGTGGGAGCAGGCACTGTGCGTACACATACGCCTTGTGTCCTTAGGTCTCATTTACACGGATGGATCCTCAGCATATTTTACGTTGCGGATCCCCCGACAATGGACCCTACAGTGCGGCCTCCATCTGTGCCTGCTCATAACGGCAATCCTCCGCTAAGAGCAGACACGCTTTGATGTGTATACTCGAAGACATCACGGCTGCTCTCGGCCTAGCTTAGAGAGCAGGAGGAGCGGCCATGATGTGCGCGAGTATACACATCAAAGCGTGTCTGCTCATAGCGGAGGAGGATTGCCGTTATGAGCAGGCACAGATGGAGGCAGCACTGTAGGGTCCATTGTCGGTGGATCTGCAGCGTAAAATACAATGTGGATCCACCCCTGAATGAGCCCTTAGGGTACGTTCACACGTACAGGATCTGCTGTATATTTTCTGCAGCTGATTTTGCTACCTATTGAAGCTAATGGGTTGCAAAATCAGCTGCACAAAATATGCAGCAAAACTATGCAGATGATCCTGTACATGTGAATGTACCCTTAAAGGACATCTGCAGCGTTACAAACACATCCCCTATCCTCAAGATAGGGGATACGTGTTTGATCGCGGGGGGTCCGAACACTGGGGCCCCCGGCGATCTCCTGTACGGGGCCGCGGCTCTCCCGTGCAGGGGGCGTGCCAACCGCAGCATGACGTTGCGTCGGCACGCCTCCTCCATACATCTCTCTATGGAAGAGGCGGGGAGGCAGCATTCGTGCCTCCTCGCATCCCCCATAGAACTGTATGGGGACAGTGAGGAGACTGGGCGTCACAGTCGACCTCTAGGTCGACGCTACGCGCCTTAGCGCTCACCATGAGCGCTAATGGCGGCGCCCCATTAGGGAGATCAGGGGGGGGTCCCAGCGGTCGGACCCCCCGCAATCAAACACTTATCCCCTATCCTGTCATACCGCTGCAGTTGTCCTTTAAGGGGTTAATGATAAACTAGCAGTGTGTTCACATGTTGTCCTTCCAGAGGGGTCACTTTCCCTCCTCCAGTGTCCACAGGTCTCCAACAGGTCACATTATCAGAAAAATTTATGGAAAAATCGCGGCAAAAATTGCGCGGCTTCACCGCGATTTACGAAAACAAAAATTGTTCTGATAATGTGACCTGTGTGACCCCTCTGGACTGCTACTATACACATGACCCAGCCCCAGGATAGACTGCTGATCAGGGGGGAAGAGAGGGAGGACATCACTCACCTCACATGAAGCTGCTCTGTGTGCGGAGGCCTGTCAGCTCTCGGCCCCGTCCTCTCCAGTGCTGGGGGGCGGAGCCATCATCAGGTACCTTCATCCCTGCAGCTGCAGCGGGCTCTTTACCCAGCTGGTCAGTCGGGACATCCCTATTTATTTTAAATTGGGGGGGCACAAGGGGGGGCCCGGCCTGATCTAGGGGGGGCCATGGCCCCCTCTGGCCCCCCCCTAGCGACGCCACTGGCTGGAGCCGAATTTACTTGTGTCTTTTGTGCATTGTAATATTAGACACATTTGTGTCTAATAACGCACAAAACTGTTCAGCACCTCCAAAACAATTGATATGCATGGGCAGGCGCATGCTGTGGCTGCAATGCAGATGGCAGTATAAGAAATATACCAGCCTCTTCCTGCAAACACTAAGATGATTTGCTAATCAAAAACTGCAACCAACCCCAGCTCAGCTTTCATTTTACCAGAACTGGTTAAGATATGAAAGTTGAGATGTAATTGGTTGTTATGGACAAAACTAGACACATTTAATTTAATGTAGATTGATAAATATGGGCCATTGTGCTTACTATACCACCATGATAAGATGGGGAAGTGGCTGCCTCTATCTTGGTTGTGCACTCCACCCATCCCCACAGGTTGGGTAATAGTTAAGTATGGCTGGATCCTAAATGCTCTGAATTTGTAGGCTTAGTTCTAGCCCAGAAGAAACGTATACAGAGAAACTTTAAGAAAACATCAAAATCTGGTCTGGATAAGCCTTTACTGTACGTGTGTATTTATCTAGTAGGGTATGTTCACACTACGGAATTCCCTGCGGAATTCCGCAGTGTGAACTTAACATTAGTGTGAATGGGTCTCCGCAAGACCCGTTCACACTGCGGAATTTCAGCGGCAGACACTTCCGCCGCTGAAATTGTTCCGTGCAAAGAAAGAACTTGTTCATTCTTTGCGCGGAAGTCCGCGAGCACTGCATAGCCGTCAATGGTGACGGCGCAGTGGCGCGCGGTCCTTCCGCCGCCGCCGGCTGCCAGTCTGAATCTCCACTCGCTGAATTCAGCGAGCGGCGATTCCGTTCACTCTCTGTAGTGTGAAAATACCCTTAAGAGTAAAGTCCATCCTGATGAAGTCACCTTAATGTGACAGACAGTTTTGAAAAACTTCTTAAAAAAAAAAAAAAAAAAAAAAAAAAAATGACATGTCAAAACAAGGACAGCTTATGAAATGGCACATGCCATTATTTTAATTCAGAGTATTAAAGGAAAACGGTCATTCTGTTCCCCAATATACTGGGTTATAGTGTAGGTGAATAGGAGACCGATGAGGGGGTCACTGACAATACGTACCTTCGCTCCGGAGAGATGTCCCTCAGATCAACTTCTATCTTCTCTGAAATGCCAGCTCAATTTGAATATTCATTATCACTGGTCACATGAGCACTCAGTAGGAACAAGCACTCACATGACCAGTGACAATAGATCAATTGAGCCATCGCGCAATTCAGAGAAAATAGAAGCGGATCTTCGGAGAACTATATCTCTGGACCAAAGGTATATATCACCCACACTGTAACCCAGTGTATTGGGTTTAGCGTGGAGGAACAGTATGACTATTTTCCTTTAATGTACAATAAGCCAGACAAGAGGTGGCATAAAAAAAGTAAATTACATTTCTAGTTCTACAATGATGGTGCACGTGTATGACAGCATAGGGAGGTTTTGCAGTCTTTTCCTAGTTGCAAAAAAAAAAAATAATTTGAATGCTGAAGATTTACTGGCATTCAGACAAATTTGTGATATATTGAATCAACAACCCTGATAAATCACATATATCTATATATCTATATATATATATATATATATATATATATATATATATATATATATATCAGACAGTATGGACTTTCCTCGCCTTGATAGTCACGTCCTTATATTGTAATCCTTGGTGTTCTTTCATGTGTCAGTCTTGACAATGACATTTTGCTTGGTCAGCTGAGCTGTCGGTAATAGCAGCTGTCACTGTACAGCATTCAATCAATAACCATTAGCTGTGAAGTGTGGTGTTAAGTGGACTCTTACTTTCTCCCAATAATGTGACATTATCTGGAGAGTACATTATGATTATATAAGAAAATGATCAATGCACATTGTAGACTGACTTTATGCAAGCTGCTGTACCTGCACAGAAGCAGATCATTGTTTCTAAACTTAGACAACCCATGTAAGGAATGTGTAACATTTACCATTATGCATTAAGGGGGAGATTTATCAAAACCTGTGCAAAGGAAAAGTTGCCCAGTTGCCCATAGCAACCAATCAGATTGCTTCTTTCATTTTGCAGAGGCCTTGTTAAAAATGAAAGAAGCATGCTGATTGGTTGCTATGGGCAACTTTTCCTCCGGACAGGTTTTGATAAATCTCCCCCTAAGTGCATAGTGTAAAGTGCAAGCTCAGCTTTAAACATGATTGTTTTTAAAGCCACGTCATTTCATGTTGCATCCTTACAAGGGTAAGAACTAACCTAGGGCCCCATATCCTCTAAATAGGCATAACGTTTTATGATAAAATTGTGGCTGCCTTGAGTTACCACTAGGGGAGATCACTGCATATGGATTTATACAGCTCCTGTTGAATTCAAGAATACATCCATATGCAGTAGTCTTCCCTTATGATTGCTTTGCATAGCTCTTACAATTTATAACTTTTAGAAATTCCCTCATGGCTAAAGTAGCTCTGCATGTTAAAAATAGAACTCCAACCTCTAAATAACCCTTGGTGTAGACACTGTGCCACTTCTGATGGAACCCTTTCATGAGATTCTGGACTTCACAGCTGGGGGCTACCAGGTGGCGACCACTAGGAGTGGTCCTGGTGTAGGTTGGCCTCGAGGCCAATGAGACAGGGGTTTGAGGCGACAAGCAGTCAGGCACAGTGGGTCATAGCTATGGTCTGGACAAGAGGAGTACTTTTGTGGTCACGGACAGGCAAACAAGTCAGGGCAGGCAGGAAACGTCCATAGCTAGAGACAGACCTAGGTCAGACACAGGAGATACAGTGTGGTACAAGGTAGCAGGAAGGAAAGGAGACAAGTTAGGATCAGAAACAATAATAGAATTACGGTACATGCATGAAAAACACCTTTACAGGTACACTAGAGTCTAGGAACCTAAGGAGCCTAATATAGGGGTTGGAAAATGGTGTTTGGCTGGGTATAGGTTTGGGTGTGTGATGGCCCTTTAAGAGGCAACCTATGGGCAAAACCTGGAACGGCAGGCAGCAGATGAGCATGGAAATGACGAGGAGCACATACAGCAGCGTGTGAGCCAAAGGTAACTCAGTGGCCATGCCCACAGGGATAAGCAGTATGGCATGGTGATACTGATATTTAAAGGGGTTATCTGGGCTTTAAAAGGCGTATTCTGACATCAAATACAGCAAAATATAGCTTTTTTGCCTCAGTTTTGAAACCATGAAAAAAATCTGTGCATCTGTAGTGCTTTCCCCTACTATGTCAAACACTACCTACTGGTTGAGCAGTTGCTCAGTTCTACTTGCCTTAGCTCCTAGATACTGAAGAACACATCTTCTAACATCTAGAGAATTAAAAGCGCTTTCTTTGTCATTTTATGGCCTATCACAAAAAGAGGGTAGTATGATATTTTGTGATACATGAAAAGTAGAAACTACCTTTTGGTAGATACGCTGGATCTGGAAAAAATACAATACTATCCTCTAAAATCTTAATGTATGGTTCTAGGCTAGAAAGAGCGGACAAATCCCCTACCCTTCTAGCTGAAGTGACCTTCACTAATAGAGCTGTCTTAAGAACTAGATTTTTTAGAGGAATAGACTCAACTTGGTTTGAAAGGTTCAGATAAAAAAAAAGCCTTCAGGACCAAAGACAGATCCCAAGAAGGGGCTTTAGAAAAGTGTGTACAGAAAGCCTTTTGACTGCTTTAAAAAAAATCTGACTATCCAGGCATGGTCTGCAATCTTATTATTATACAGGGCACCTAAGGCTGAGACCTGAACTTTTAGGGTCGCCAACTTTAAACCTTTTTCTAGGCCTGATTCTACAAAATCTAATATATTTAAAATGTTAGGTGTAGACCTGCTAGAAAAAGGCTCCTTAAGACAAAAAAAAAACTTCCAGATCTTAAAATAGATTTTGTTAGTGCTTGATTTTCTACTGGTCTGCAAAGTAGTGATGACAAAGTCAGAGACACCCTTACTTTTCAGAATCGTCCTTTCAAAGGCCAAGCCGTCAGATGGAGGTTCTTACATACGGATGGAAGACAGGACCCTGCATCAGAAGATTCTGTGTTTCTGGAAGGACCCATGGATCCCAGACAGACAGCTCTCTCAGTGAGGAAAACCAAGCCCTGCGTGGCCAGAAACAGAATTACTCGAGCTTTGTTCATTCTGATTTTCCTGATTACACTCGGAATTAATTGAAGAGGAGGGAAGGCTTACGTCAGATCCCAATTCCAGGGTTGTGTCAGGGCGCCCACAGCCCACAGATTTTCTGTTTGATTCAAGAGGCAAAATCTTTTTACCTGTTGATTTTCTTTTGAGACATACCTTTCTGAAATCTGGGGGTCCAGTCTCCATTCCCCCTGATGCAGTTCATGGCTACTGAGGAAGTCCGCTCTTATAATTAAGGATCCTTTTAAATGTACTGCGTATAAGGAAAGATTAATATCTGCGAAAGAAAAGATTTGAGTGCAAATATGCATTAGAGATTCACTTTTTGTAGTTCTGCGTCTGTTTATGACTGACACTGTGGTGGAATTGTCCGAGAATATCTTTACATTCTTCTGACAGAGAAGGTTTTGAGCTTGGACCAGACTGCAATGTACAGCTAGAAGTTCTCTTCCATTTGATGAAAGGACCCTGAAAGTCTCCCATATGCGGCCCCCCCCCATGCCCAGGGGTGGCATCTGTAGTAAGGATTTTTGGGTCTTCTGTGATACAATCTAGACCTTTAGACAGATTTTCTTTTATTATCGACCCCAGAAGCGAATCTCATGTTTCCTGACAAAGACAGATTTTTCTGTCTAGATCTTTTGCTGAACCGTCTCAACAAGACAGCAAATTTGCTTGAAGAGTCCTTGAATGAAAATGGATCCAGGGTACTGCCTGGATTGCCATAAAAAGACCCAGCAGAGACATTCCTTTTCTTATAGAAATGGAGTGAAAACTAAGTACTTCCTTCACTAAAGTTAGAATTTTCAGTATTTTTTCTCTCTGTAAAAAAGATTTTTGAAGCTCTGAATCTAGAAGAACCCCTAGAAAAAGTATTTTCCTTGCTGAAATAATCCAAGACTACTCTGAGGCTGGAGAGAAGGGCTCTTCTTTTTATCCTCAGGTTTCCTGTCCCTAGAGGCAGAGTCCCTCTCTCAGGTGGTGCTGTCATGGCGATAGGGAAGTGATAATATAACTGGGGTTAGTATGGAAGGCTGGACACTACACTACAGAACGGCATGCGATGTCAAGCAGCTGCTTCTAAGGCCAGCAGGATATTGTCGTGTATCAAAAGAGCCATGGAATCGCAGGATAGGGACATAACACTACCCCTTTATAAAGCATTGGTACAGCCTCACCTGGAATATGCTGTTCAGTTTTGGGCACTGGTTCATAAAAGAGACTTTATACATCTGGAAAGAGTACAGAGACCAGTAACTAATCTAATAAGGGACATGGAACATCTAAGTTATGAAAGATTAAGGGAATTACATTTGTTTTGTTGTGAGAAGAGACATTTAACGGGGGAGATATGATCAACTTATTTAAGTA
This sequence comes from Hyla sarda, assembly GCF_029499605.1. Lineage (NCBI taxonomy): Eukaryota > Metazoa > Chordata > Amphibia > Anura > Hylidae > Hyla > Hyla sarda. Next base: position 278,115,965 of record NC_079191.1, on the reverse strand, counting down.
TATAAATGGCCCATACAAAAAATATGGGGAAAATTGTTCCAGGTAAAACCCCCTTAAGAGACAACAGAGGCACTCCCTCCATTGGGAGAAAAAAAGGTTTAGTCTCCAGCGGCAATAAGCCTTCTTTGTGAATTTCTGAAACCGTGTACCTCAGGAACTGGTCACAACAAGAACAGTTGATCGCTTCAAAACAGGGTTACATTCCTAGAACAAAACAACATTAATGCATATGCCGAAATTTAGAAACACATCCCCTCCTCTTAATTCACCCATATCCCTTCCCTTCACTGCCATGGTTGAACTTGATGGACATATGTCTTTTTTCAACTGTACTAACTCTGTAACGACTGGGTATAAAGGAATGTTCCATGGACCCTAATAGTGCAGTAGCCACAAGGGCCCGTATCTTGTCATATTAAAATGTTTCCAATCTTTGTTGATTTCTCATACTGTATTTGTACTTGCTTTTTAGGAGCTGTTTTACCATTGGCACTTGGTTTAGCGATTACATCCCTACTGCTATTGATGGTAGTTTGTCGTCTCCAGCTAGTGAGAAAGAAGCTGAAGAAAGCTCGTCCATTAACTTCTGAAGAGTCAGATTATCTCATAAATGGCATGTATCTGTAGCAGTCTACCCCTTCTTTTGTTTTCCTGATCCTGCATAACTTAACTTATTGTCCATACCTGAACTCTATACATACTTATAATACATAAACGGATTGTGTCTGTTTTTTTCTTTCCTTAGAGGTGTAAAAAGAGGAAAGTAATCTGTAAAGTGTGACACTCCAACCGTGGTGTCATTATCAGGCATGGGTAATTAAGAGATCTACAGTACTTGTTTAAGAGACTAAAGGAATCTCGAAAATGTTTCCATTTGTCATGATGTTTAGTAAATAAATTCTGTAGGTGTGTATGTAATTTTGCTTTCAACTTCAGAATAAGTAACATTTTTAGACTTGTGTCAGAATTTGTTTAAGAAATGAAAAAATGCCACAATCTCTGGAATGGGACCCTAGCTCAGTGAGTGTGTGTGTGTGTGCTGTAGCATTAAAGGAGTACTGCAGCCTTGTACAAAAGTGTCTGATTGCAGGGGATCCAAATGCTGGGACCCCCACGATCGCCTGTACAGGGTCCCAGCTCTGCCATGGTTCTCCCCGTGCAGGTGGTGTGTCGGCCGCAGCATTACACTGTGGCCAACACACCCCACCATGTATCTCTGTGGGAGAGGTGGAGATGTGCTGAATGGAGGGGGCATGTCTGTCAACCGCTCAGTGAGGTCGACAACACAAACATTAGCTACGCAGAGCTGCGGCAGTTCTGGGGCCCCGTACGCAAGATCCCAGGGGTTCCCAGCGGTCGGAGCAACCCGCGATCAGACACTTATCCCCTATTCGGTTGTCTGTCATCAATGGAAGAAGAATGAAAGCTGGCCACTCACCAATTCACATCTTCAAAGTTTCTTTATTCTTTATACTCACAAAACATATACAGGAGAGGGACAAACACCAGGGGGGATACATAAGTTGTCTATGACTGCAGTACTCCTTTAATTTGTATGGGAGCCCCAGCGAGTCCAGCACTCCTGTATCTCCGGCATTCCCACACAAATAAATATGGCACATGCAGTCTACATCATGTGCTCTCACTGAGAGTCTAGATCTCATTCCGGACATCGCATGGTGTCCCACCGGTCAGACCCCCCACCAACAGATACTTATCCCCTATCCTGCAGATAGGAGATAAGACCATTTCACCGGACAAACACTTTAAAGGGGTATTCCAGGAATAAAAAAAAACAGGCATTTTTTCTTTCAAATACCTTTTGCTGTCTGTCTCCAGTTTGGGTGTGGTTCTGCAGCTCAGTTCCATTGAAGTGAATGGAGCCAAGTTGTAATACCACACCCAAAGTGGAGACAAGGAGGGCGCTGTCTTTGAAAGAAAAAATGCCTGTTTTTTGATTCCTGGAATACCCCTTTAACTCCTCCATGACCAGGATTATTTTAGCCTTAAAGGGGTACTCTGCCCCTTACACATCTTATCCAAAGGGGATATGATGTCTGATCGCAGGGGTCTGATCACTGGGACCCCCTTGATCTCCATGCCGGCACCGCTGCATTCTGAACACGGAAGCTTCCGTGTTTGTGATGTCACCCCACGCCCCCTCCATTCATAGTACATAGCCATCACGCTTCCTCCCATAGACATTAATGGAGGAGGCATGATGGCTGTGGTCGCTGTCATCCGGCACAGAGCGGAGTTAGATCCATGCACTGGATGACTGGGCCCCCGCAATCAGACATCTAATGCCCTATCGTTTGGATAGGTGATAAGATGTTTAAAGGCAGAGTACCCCTTTAACCCCTTAACGACGCAGGAAGTAAATGTATGTCCTGGTGAGCTGGCACTTAACGCACCAGGACGTACATTTACGTCCTATGCATAACCTCGAGCATCGGAGCGATGCTCGCGTCATGCGCGGTAGGTCCCGGCTGCTGATGGCAGCCAGGGACCCGGCCGTAATGGCGGACATCCGCGATCTCACGGATGTCTGCCATTAACCCCTCAGATGCCGTGATCAATTTGAATCAAGGCATCTGCAGCATCGCGGCAAGGCATCTGCCGCGGTGATCCGATCATCCAGCATGGCAGCCGGAGGTCCCCTAACCTGCCTCCGCTGCCTTCCACGGGTCTTCTGCTCTGGTCTGCAATCGAGCAGACCAGAGCAGAAGATGACCGATAATACTGATCAGTGCTATGTCCTATGCATAGCACTGAACAGTATTAGCAATCAAATGATCGCTATAAATAGTCCCCTATGGGGACTATTAAAGTGTAAAAATAAAAGTAAAAAAAGTTAAAAATAAAAGTTAAAATAAAAAATGTGAAAAAACCCCTCCCCCAATAAAAACGTAAATTGTCCCATTTTCCCTATTTCACCCCCAAAAAGTGTAAAAACATTTTTTATATACATATTTGGTGTCGCCGCATGTGTAAATATCCCAACAATTAAAATAAAATGTTAATGATACCGTACGGTGAACAGCGTGAACGTAAGAAAAAAAGTCCAAAATAGCTGCTTTTTTTATAACATTTTATTCCCCCCCGCAAAAAAAAAAAAAAAAAAAAAAAGGATTAAAAGTTTGTTATAAGCAAATATGGGATCAATAAAAAGTACAGATCACGGCGCAAAAAAAAATCAGCCCTCATACCGCCGCTTATACGGAAAAATGAAAAAAAGTTATAGGTCTTCAAAATAGGGGGATTTTAAACGTACTAATTTGGTTAAACAGTTTGCGATTTTTTTTTTATAACCGCAACAGTAATAGAAACGTATGTAATCATGAGTATCATTTTAATCGTATTGACCCAAAGAATAAAGAACACATGTCATTTTTAACGGCGTGAAAACGAAACCTTCCAAAATTAGCAAAATTGCCGTTTTCTTTTTAATTTCCCCACACAAATAGTATTTTTTTAGTTGTGCCATACATTTTATGGTAAAGTGAGTGATGGCATTACAACGGACAACTGGTTGTGCAAAAAACAAGCCCTCATACTAGTCTGTGGAGGAAAATATAAAAGAGTTATGATTTTTTGAAGGCGAGGAGGAAAAAACGAAAACGTAAAAATAAAATTGTCTTAGTCCTTAAGGCCCAAATGGGCTGAGTCCTTAAGGGGTTAGGGACCTGGCCAATTTTAAGTTTTTTTTCCATGCCTTTTAAGAGGCATAACTCTAAGAGCCCATGCAGACAGAAGTCAACAAAGCATTTCCTTGCTGAATTTCCTCAGATGATTCACGCCACCCCGGAATCGGCACGTATTTCGTACCGAATTCTACTCCGCAAATAAGCTTAGAAACTAAAAGTGTGAACAGAGCAGCAACTGCCGAGCTGTGAGGTTCATGACAAATCGAATCACTGTAACATCGCTCATCTCTAACTTTTATAAAATAATAACTTTTTGTAAGAGAATGAGTATGCTTAAAAATGTTCTCTCTGACCCCTATAACACTTTTTTCTTACTGGGGGACACCGCACCAATCAGTATAGGTGCCCCCCAATGAAGGCTACAAGAAAGATTTTACAGTGAGTACAAAAAAAAAAATCTCCTTATTGCTCTCTATATGGGGCTATATGAGGGCTAAGTTTTTTGTGCAGTGATCTGTAGTTTTTATTGGTTTCAATTTTGTTGTGATGGGACTTTTTATAAAAAATATTTATGATATATGAAGAGAACAAAAATACGCAATTCTGGACTTTGGTATATATATTTTTTTGACCTGTACGCCATTGACCGTTCTGTTTAATTAACATGTTTGCAACTCCAAATGTTTATTTTTGTTTACAATACATTTTGCAATCATTGGATTACATACACTATGCCATTGCATAACACTGATCAGTGTTATCGGTGATCCAGCTTGCCATGGCTGACTGGAGCACCGATTGGACATCGGGGAGCCTCCCGCTGTCCTCTCAGCTGATCGGAATGCCGCAATTTCATTGCGTTGGTCCCGATCAGCCCACTGGATTAGTTTTTTCCCAGTTTAGACGCCGCAATAAACTTTGATTGCAGCATCTAAAGGGTTAGTGCCAGACAACAGCCTAATCGGCCATGTCTGGCATTAGCCACGGGTCCTAGTTACTGATAGCAATGGGGACCCACTGGATATGAGGCATACTCAGCTACAATTCATATAACAGGAGCCAGCTATGCACGTAAAAGTACTGTCATTAAGGGGTTAATGTTATATTGTCATAGATCATAAAATCACACATGGCAATACCAAATATGTTTATTGTGGTTTATTAAATAGATAAAAGGGGGCAATTAGATGCTGTGATCGCTATTGATCACTGCGCTTATTGGATTAAATGGTGGACATCGGTGTAAGCTATTACTTACAGTCTAGACATTCAAAACTCCTGCACTACACTACGCAAATGTACAGTATATTGTGTTAAAGGGGTACTCCACTGCAGCACCCGGCATTCTGAATTGTATTTCCTGAAGACTGGGAGCAGGGCGGCGGTGGTCGTGACATCACACCATGCCCCCCTCCATTCATGTCTATGGGAGGGGGCATTGTCTGTTAAGGGGTAAAATAATTTACTTACAATTGTTTGAGGTATGCTTCATAAAGCCAGACTATTCACCTATAAAATTGTTAATGTACTTTCTAAAAACTTTACGTACTGCAGAAATGTAAAAGGTTTTTAGAAATGACAGTACTGATACTCTTAGTTACCACAATTCTCAAAAATTATTAAAGGTGATCTTAGGGAATTTCACATTTTTATTGGAACCCCTTAAATACTGATGATTGATATATTTGTCATGATGAGCCTGGGGGTACTGCCTTGGTACTGTACCAAGATTGTGGCAGGAACTCATGATCCTGCTGCAACTGCTTGACAGGTAGCAATGCTTTGGAATACTGTCTTAATTGGACAAAAAAAAAAAAACCTTTGGCCAGCTTCACACTATGGAACACTGCTGGCAATGGGATTCTTTTGCACACTGCAGAGTCTTTGAGGCAGTCTTTCTGCCCCCAGAAAAAACCCTCGAAAAATTCTGCCGGAACATTGAACTCGTTCCAGAGATCTCCACTCCACAGACATTGGAGTCCATAGCGCTGGTTAGCACTGCCCACACTCTGAATCTTCGGCTGCTGGATTTTGTTTGTCCGGGAGATTCCATAGTGTGAAGCAGGCCTTAGGGTAGGGTCACACCGAGTATCCACAGCTTTAATTCCACTTGGGGAATTTCTGCAGCGGAAAATGAAAAATTGGCAAGCTGCGGGTATGCGCTTCGTGTGACCCTACCCTTAGGCTGGATTTCCACTTGGCAGCTTTTTGAAAACTTTTGAGGCAAAGCCAGAGGATATATAGCAGGAAGGAGAAGTATAAGTCCTTTCTTTATATTTCTAATTCCTTTTGAATACACTTGGCTCAGAAACCGCAGTGGCAGCTTTCCAAAAAACTGGCAAGTGGAAATCTAGTCTTAGGGTACGTTCACACGCGCGGATTTTCGCAGCGTATTTAGCTGCAGATCCACTTGTGAAGGCCCCCCTGTATGCTGGCTTTATATGTTCCTGCTGGTAGCGGCAATATGCCGCTACGAGCAGACAGTGCAGCGATGTGCGCGGCTTACTGAGCTAGGCAGAAAGCTCCCACGATGTGCGAGTATACTGCGACTTGCACATCGCAGTGTGTCTGCTGGTAGTGGCGTATTGCTGCTACAAGCAGGCACATGTAAAGCCAGCATAGAGCGGACCTTCACCAGCAGATTTGCAGCGTAAAATACGCTGTAAATCCGCACGTGTGAACATACCCTAAGGGCACGAGCAGATTTAGTTTTAAACTTGCAGTGGGTAATCCTGTCCGGCTGCAACATCATCTTTGTCCCAGCTAAAGCAAAGGCTGGGACAGGGTGCAGGGAGTGAGGGCAGGACTAGAACACCTCTGTGCTCACTTTTTTCCTGTTAATCAGACTCCTGTCTGAAAACAGAGATGAGAGGGTAACAGAGCAGCCTGCAGTGATTAGACTCAGCACAGCAGATGAAGTGAATGCTTAGTGAGTGAGGGCCACTTCAGTGCTTGCCTCAGACAAGCCCCTTCCTGAGCTTTGGATTTTAGAATTAGTGAGCAGCAGTACAGAGGGATTTGGGAGGCAAATACAGAAGATAGACATAAATGGAGTTTTTTTTTTTTTTTTTGACCGAGTATGTGCATCATTTTTTTTCTGTGATATGACAGGTAGACTTTAAAAAACGGGTTAACAGCAGGATTTCAGAACTATCTATGTTTTCACCCTTATATTTAACCAAGATAGGGAAACGGGTGAATGCATTTGCGCCATCTGCTTTTCTATGGCCCGCAGACTAGTAGCCTTTGTGCAGTCACGTCTCTGCGCTAACAAGACATTACAATGCGACCATGGTAACAAGGGTGAATGGTCACAATTGCTGTAAAATTAATGCGTTTTAGAACAAATAACCCATGGCTATTTATTTCAGTAGAGTGTGACCGTTTGAGTTTGTCACTCCATACAGCCATTTTTTTTTTTTTTTTTTTTTATGGAAACAGCCTGAAAAAAAAAAAGCCTAAAAAATGTAAATAAAATTTTTAGGGAAAGTTCATAAGCAACATATTTGTTGCAGAGACTTCTGCAACTAAATAGCAGTTTCATACGTCTGAATAGGATTGTTTTTGCTGCACAAGAATGGATTTTTGCTGATGAACTGATTGCTCTTGTGGACTACCTTGCTACAATTCATTAATTCATAACTAGATGCACTAAAAAGTATTTGCCAAAACTGTGTTTATTGTAGCCAGCAGATGGTGGTGTGTCATTTAATCCTGATGGAAGGTTTGCTTTCTTGTATACAGCATTTACAGTGCTTCCAGCTAACCTCTGTTCCTGTGATAGTAGAGAGTAAGGAATTATCTAAATTAAGGCTTATACAAGTATTTGACACTTCAAAGTGGTGTGCCAGAATCCAGCAGTTTTCTAACTCAGCTTCTGTTCCATAGATATCAGCATTTAATGCACAAAAGGAGAAATGAACAATGCGTAGGTAATTATTTCTCAAGCAACAGGCAGAACAATAAATTACGTCCCCGATTATCGTGCGGCGAACCTCAATGCTTTCATGTCACAATCTTTGGCGCTTATAGAAAGAGACGTGAATGCGCATTCTTGGGTTTTGTACTTTATTTGGCAAAGCGTAACTGCATAAACTGTTCGAGAACGTGGCTTACACAGCACGTGTTGTACACAGCAATGAACTATAAACTGCATCAACAGAAAAAGCTTGGATGTAGCAGAGGCTGCCAAAAATCACTTTTCTCAAAAACAATGAAAATTATTTTGTACATGTTGGGCCTGACCAGCATCATTCAAGTAGTCTACAGCTTACTCTGGTGCACTGAAGTGTCCAGGAATATGGGTGTCATGACCTGGCAGCACAGAGACAATAAAGGACATAAATATTACCTGGTGTTAAGATAAAGCTGCTGACTGCATCCACATGCTATTCTACGACACCACGCCAAAAAGCTCTGAGAGGGAAGCTCTATGTGTTTAGCAGCATTCAGCAAAAACTTGACGTTATGCATTGTAGTGTCTTTTGGTGATGATCAGAACATTTTACAGTGATGCTGACGTTATAACTTTAAATGTATCCAGAAATTAAAACAAAATATGTGCATTTTTTTTAAATAGTTCACAATGGTGAGTATGTGGACTATCAGTCAAACACTCCGGCATTTTCAAATGCATAAAAAATAAATCTTAAATGAGAGTTTTCGAATGAGATTTGCACAGTTTAACATTTGCATTTAAAAGCCAAAAAAAAAAAAAAAAAACACTTCCATGCCCGTTCAGCAGGGTAAAAAAAAAAAAAAAAAAAAAATCCAACAAAGCTGCATTGCTGATGAGTCTGAAGAAAAAGCTTTTGGAGGTGTAGGTGAGCACCACGCCATAATACTATGTTTGGATAGGAGTGATGGAGCCATTACAATTCATCCCTGAGGAGAGAAAAAGGAATTATATTTGTAAATAGGAGACATGCAGAAAAAACATGGTTCTAAGTCTTAAAACTGGATAGAAGCAAGGCGACAAGCAAAGAAAAACCTTGTTAAAGTAAGTCTCTTGTTATTAAAAGACAAAATAAAAGTGATGCAGAGCAGAAAAAAAATTATGTGCAGCTTAGCAAACCGGAGGCTTATCTCTAGTGACATGTTTTCTTAATTGCAGCATTTGGGGCAACAGCCAAATCATTAAGGGACTATGAAGGGAACCTGCATAGGACAATATATTGAATTAGAATTCAAAAGAACAGCATCAGTATTTTGTGCGTATGCTCTTCTTAAAGGTGTACTTCTAAAACTAAAATAATTCTAGTGCTATGGGAACTAATCTTATACCCCACTTTCCCAACCTAATCTCCCTCTGCCAGTCACATCTGTGCTTTGCCAATTTTGCAGGTTACTGGCTCTCACCAGTCTTATGACCAGCTTTACTGATGTGAAAGGATCCAGAAGGACTATAGTGAAGCTACAGTGTTTGTGGGAACTGATAACTGCTGCTTCAGCAATTTGTGGCACAAGGTATCTTTACATAGTAGCCATTAGAGATGAGCGAATTTACAGTAAATTCGATTCGTCACGAACTTCTCGGCTCGGTAGTTGATGACTTATCCTGCATAAATTAGTTCAGCTTTCAGGTGCTCCCGTGGGCTGGAAAAGGTGGATACAGTCCTAGGAGACTCTTTCCTAGGACTGTATCCACCTTTTCCAGCCCACCGGAGCACCTGAAAGCTGAACTAATTTATGCAGGATAAGTCATCAACTGCCGAGCCGAGAAGTTTGTGACGAATCGAATTTACTGTTAATTTGCTCATCTCTAGTAGCCATCACTGAAAAAGAAACCTAAAGCATAATTTGTAATTAAATATTTCAAAAAAGGTGAATAAGGACAATTACGAGTCGCCACCCTCCTAAATGGCGCATATAGTCAAGTAAAAATAACACCCTCCTACGATAGTAACAATTGGGCAAGCCTTACAGACCACCAAATTAATAGTTTGGGGGAAGAGAAGTTGTATCGGGAGAACCTGCATGGGTTATAGGCTATGTGGAAAACGGTAGTAATGTCTATACAGTTTATGTAATTTGGATGTGCACAATCACTTTTATAGCTTCTGAAACTTCATATTAAAAGACTATTTTTAGCTCATAGTTGCACTTAATTTTATCTAGAGCTAAAGTAACAACAGTCAACAGTAAAATTTCTGGACTTGTGTGTGATGCATAATGTAAGTCAGACAGTGTGTGTGTAACTTTTAACCCTCTCAGGGACTCAGCCCATTTTCACCTTAAAGGGGTACTCCCGTGGAAAAATTTTTTTTTAACTGGTGCCAGAAAGTTAAACAGATTTGTAAATTACTATAAAAAAAAAAATCGTAATCCTTTTAGTACTTTTTAACAGCTGTATGCTACGTTTTTGTGTTGTCCACAGTGCTCTCTGCTGACACCTCTGTCTGTGTCAGGAACTGTCCAGAGTAGCATAGGTTTGTTATGGGGATTTTCTCCTGCTCTGGACAGTTATTGAAACGGGCATCAGGTTTCAGCAGAGAGCACTGTGGACAACACAAAAAAGAAATTCAAAAAATAAAGATTTTCCTCTCTAGCATACAGCTGCTAAAAAGTACTGAAAGGATTAAGATTTTTTAATAGAAGAAATGTACAAATCTGTAACTTTCTGGCACCAGTTCATTAAAAAAAAAAAAAAAAAAATTCCACCGGAGTACCCCTTTAAGGCCTCTTTCACACTATGAAATAGTTCCGTTTAGGAACTTCCGTCACAAGTTCCGCCACTATATCGGGGAAAACCTGTCATTACAAAACCCCTGACGGCCGAGACTAAATAGCATTGCAGCCTATGGGGTTTTGTAACTGCCCGTTTACACCCGTATATGCCCGTAATTCATTACGGACATGATACAGTGATGGGACATCGTGGCGGAAAAATTACTGCATGCAGTAATTTTTCCACCACAATGTCCCGTCACTGTATCATTTGCACAAAAGCATGTGAAATTGGTTGTCAGTGTTGCTTTTTGAGTAGACAGTGTGATTTCACAGAAGTGTGATTGACTTGGAGTTACATTGTGCTGTTTAAGTATTCCCTTTATTTTTTTTTGGCAGTGTAGTTGCAGATGTGAGAAGCCCCCTTCATCATCTCTGTCATGTGAGAGCATGTGGTGAGTGAAGGACTTATTAATCAACGTTAATACTCCAGGTTTGCCTTTTGCCGCTGGACTTCCCATTACCTTACCCACCCACAACTTCTGCATTCTCTGAAAATCCTGTACCATTAGATGAGTCTCCTGGAGACCAAAACATAAAAGCCAACACAGGTAACCAAAAATAGAGTAACAGAAAAACCCCAAGATAGACCGATCCCCAGAATAGAAAAAGGGCAGTCGTGAATTAGGTGATGGACTCCACTTTTTTCAGGCATGTGGGTAGCCAGAACTCCCACCCTAGACCCCCTACGAGGCATGTCCAACAGGCCAGGGTTTAGTGCAGTAAAAGAGGGGGGGGGGGGAAGGGCTGTCAGAGGGAAACATACAACAACAAGAGTAGGACAACAAAAAGGTGTGAAAGGCACCATGTGGAAGCCACTGGGAGACTGCTGCCAAAGGAAAAGCAGCCAGTCCCCACCCCACCTGACATGTTTGAGAAAGCTGGACCAGTGATAGAGGGACATGAGAGCTATGCTGTGTGGCGTTTGACATGAAATCTGCAATCGTATCGTTGAAGAAAAGAAAGCAGAAACGGAGTATCAACATTAGTATAACAGAACAGTAAATGGTCATTATACTCAACAGCAGATGACAGTAATCCTTCTAAGTATAAAACAGCACCCTCCCCCAGGATATTAAGAACATAGTAATAAATGACTGCATGAAAATACTACAGCAACTGAAACCACCTATAAACGGTAAATGGTAAATCCCCCCTGCTACCGAGATGAAGGAAGACAGGTAGAAAAAGTCAAAACGATACTCCGTCTGGAGAGGATGATCGGCTGCTTCTGCTATGCCTTCCCACTGACTTGTGCCGTTTCCTGGAGTTGCCCGGAGATCTTGTATGGCAGCCATACATTCTGCGTGTGAAGAAAGAGGAGATGTGTCACCCGGTCTCTAGGTGGTGGAGAATAATGAGAGGGAGAGCGGGTAAGGCAAGATGAGTCTCAGGAGTTCCTGCAGGGCAGCCTCCTCCACGGCCAGAGTCTGATAGGAATAGAAGGATCCATCCAGACGGAACACTTTCAAAGCAGCTGGATACTGGAGCTAGAAACGTTTCTTCGCTTTGAACAGTTCAGCGCAGACTTTACCATAAGCCCTCCGCTGCTTAGCAACATCAGCAGAGAAGTCCTTGAAGATCAACAGCTTCTTGTTGCAGAAAGTAAGCAGGGAAGAGCGCTTTCTATAAGCCCTCTAGAGTTCCACTTTGTCATTGTAATCCAATAATTTGAAGATAACTTGTCGGGGGCAGGTGTCTTCGGACTGCAGAGAATGAGAAGGTGACGTCTGTGGCCATACCACTCAATGGGCCCTCTCCACCCTGCATTTGTGTGCGAGTCCCAGAGCTTTGGGCAGATCACTTTCACAAAAGTCCTGGAGATCAGAAGGAAGGAGGGAGGGATTCACTGACCCCCACAATACGCAGCTTATTACAGCGTGATCTGTTTTCCAGGTCTTCCAATTTTTCGCTTACATAGCAGAGATCCGTTTCAGTTTGGCGAAGTCCGGTAGCAAGTCCACTATTTTGTCTTCCAGACCGATAATTCGTTGTTCCGCCTCATCCAAATGGCCCGACTGAGCGCCCAGATCCAGCTGTGTTAAAGTGGAGCGCATGGTGTTTTCCAGGATTAACTGTATAGTAGGAGTAATCAGCTTAACCAAGGTTGCCGCCAATGTCTGGAAATCCATGGGAGAAGAAAAGGAGACCTCCGAGGAGGGGGGGGGGGGGGGGGGGGGAGTTGCAGGGGTACAGGAGGCACCTGTGCCCCTCTTCAGGGGTGAACAGCGGCTGGCTGTCTGCAACGTCCATGGCAACCTGTTTGGGCTGTGTGCCCTTGGAGGTCGCTGGGTCAGATACAGTAGCAGGCATCAGAGCAGTTATAGAGGGAGGTGCCACTGTTGGGGACCCCACATGTGTGGCCTTTTTACTTAGGTAGCGGTCCATGCAAGAGAAGGCAGGAAAGGCAGAGGGCACACTTTAGACAGGGGGAGGTATAGTGGAGGGATCCTGGGTCCTCACTAATTATATAGGGTACAGTAATCCCCCCTGCGCTGCACTGGAGCAGTTATGGCGCTGTGTACAGGGGGGGCACTTGACCCAGGTTGGGGGAAGAGACTGCCCGGTCTTCTCTGTGGCATGGCTGTAACAGGTCAAAGCAGGGTGGTAGCCCCTTATAGGTCCCGGGGCTGCTTTAGTCTGATGGCTGCTTTAGTGCTGGTGCGGTCCCCTGCAGCTGCGCTGCTATATACCTGAATGGTGCGGAGGAGTGCATAGGAACTTTCTCCGCCTCACACTACTGGCCAGGAGAAGATGGCGGGCTAGTCCTGCAGGCTGCGCGGGCTCAGCTGGAGATCGCAGTCTTCGCAGCTGCTGGCGCAGAAAAGTCTGGATCTCCGCTCCTCCCGTGTGCTCCGTAGCCTCCGACAGCTGGGTGGGTAGGTAAGAAACCCTCCGTGCGCTCGGTAGGGTGGTCCGGGATGCGGGCGCTCCGGCTCAACGCTCCTCACATGCCAGCGCCGGAAACGGAAGTCTCATGTTTTTACTTTTTTAAGACATTAGAGGGCTTCAAAGTATAGCAAATATTTTCAAAATTTTTTATGAAAAATTCTAAATCTGGATTTTTCAGGGACCAGTTGAAGTGGATTTGAGGTGCCTTACTGTGAAAAATACCCATTATAGAAACTGAACCCCTCAAAGTATTCAAAATGACATTCAGAAAGTTTGTTAACCCCTTTAGGCATTTCACAGGAATAGCAGAGTGGAATAGCAAAGTTCAAAAATGTTCTTGTAGAGCCATTTTTTGGAATTTTTACAAGGGGTAAAATGAGAGAAATCCCCCATGGCATACTATTTTGGAAACTACACCCCTCAAGGAACGTAACAAGGGGTATAGTGTTTTGACGACTTTTCATTAAATTCGGATGTATAAATGAAGAAAAATTATAATTTTCCACTAAAATGCATTTTTTTCCCAAAATTTTAAATTTTTACAAGGGGTAATAGGAGAAAATGCCCCCCAAAATTTGTAACACCATTTCTTCTGAGTATGGAAATACCCCATATGTGGATGTAAAGTGATCTGTGGGCGAACTACAATGCTCTGAATAGAAGGAGCGCCATTGGGCTTTTGGAGAGAGAATTTGTTTGGAATGGAAGTCGGGGGTCATGTGCGCTAACAAAGCCCCCGTGGTGCCAGAACAGTGGACCCCCCACGTGACCCCATTTTGGAAACTACACCCCTCACAGAATTTAATAAGGGGTGCAGTGAGCATTTACACCCCACTGGCGTTTGACAGATCTTTGCAGCAGTGGGCTGTACAAATAAAAAATTACATTTTTCATTTTCACGGACCACCGTTCCAAAAATCTGTGGGGGTGTAAATGCTCACTTCACCCCTTATTACATTACTTGAGAGGTGTAGTTTCCAAAATGGGGTCACATGTGGGGGGGGGGGCATTGTTCTGGCACCATGGGGGCTTTTTAAACACACGTGGCCTTCAATTCCGGAAAAACTTTCTCTCCAAAAGCCCAATGGTGTTCCTCCTCTTCGGAGCATTGTAGTTCGCCCGCAGAGAACTTTACATCCATATATGGGGTATGTTCTTACTCAGAAGTGGTGTTACAAATTTTGGGGGGCTTTTTTTTCCCTATTTTCCCTTGTGAAAATGAAAAAAATAAATTTTCTTCATTTTCCCATCCAACTTTAACGAAAATTCGTCAAACAACTGTGTTTGCCGCAGCTCAAACTTGAAGCAGGAAACTGACTGTAAACTATAACTCCCAGCATGCACTGACAGACCGTGCATGCTGGGAGTTGTACTATTGCAACCGCTAGAGGCACACTGGTTGGAAAACCTTGAGTTAGGTTCTGTTACCTAACTCCGTATTTTCCAACCAGTGTGCCTCGAGCTGTTGCAAAACTACAACTCCCAGCATGTACTGATCGCCAAAGGGAATGCTGGGAGATGTAGTTATGCAACAGCTATAGGCACGCAACTACAACTCCCAGCATGCCAAGACAGCAGTTTGCTGTTCGTGCATGTGGGGAGTTTTGCAAGATTTACAGGGCCACTGTTTAGAGACCACCGCACAGTGATCTCCAAACTGTGGCCCTCCAGATGTTGCAAAACTACAACTCCCAGCATGCAAACAGCTGTGTGGGCATGCTGGGAGTTGTAGTTTTGCAAAATTTGGAGGGCTACAGTTTAGAGACCACTGTATAGTGGTCTCCAAACTGGCCTTCCAGATGTTGCTAGGCAACATAGCCGCGCCACACCACTAGGTATCTGCCGCCGCACCAGGGATATCCCAACGCTGATGTAAGGGATCTCCGCCGGCGCCAGTCAGTTCCCCTGCTCTGCCCGGACAACCGTGGGTGGGCAGAGTGGGGGAACCGAACGTTAACCCCCCGCCCCCGATCTACTATTGGTGGGTCACTTCCGACCGACTAATAGCAGGGATAGGAGGGGTGTCTTGGACAGCCCCAATCCTCCTTATTTTCTGGGTCGGAATTGTCACAGATCACCGGTCTGAATATATGGGGGGGGGGTTCAGCAGGCATCCCAGGGACAGAAATTCCCACAGGCATACCTGTATGCCCTGGGTTCTTAAGGATCGGGGATGCAGGGTGTACCTGTACGCCCTGCGTCCCCAAGTGGTCAATATGTAAACAAATAGAATTTTAATTTGGTGGACAGAAGCATCTACAACTTCACTTTTTTGCCATCTTTTGAAGTACTGATAACCTGGAATGCATGTCCTTTCTTTTTGGACTACCAAAAATTGTTTGGCTTAAAGGGTACCTGTCCTCAACAAAAAAAAGTTTTATATACTGTAGATAATACCATTAATTGTATATTTGTAATATACATTTGTAAAATAAATGTGTATATTTTAGTCTCTGTAGCTATTGCCTGTGTTATCCCTGTGAGGAGACCAAATACAGGAAGTGTGGGTGGACAAACAGGGCTCTGTGCACTGAGGCTCTATGACACGCCCCCGGCTCACACAACAGGATGATTGACAAGCCAGAAGCCTGGAGAGCCCTGCCCTCACTTCACAGAGACACAATAACTACATGAACATAATTTTTTCACCCCAAAACACACACATTTTTAAACCAAAGTATACTTCAAATATGTTAATGTTATTATCTACATAAAGTTTTTGTTGCCGACAGGTCAGGTACGATTTAAAATGTACCTCCAATGATGCAGACATTTTTTTGGAAAATTACTTTGGAACAGCACTGTGCACAATGTTTTTCTAAATCCCTTTCCAGAATACCTTCAACCACTGAGAGTCTGTTCTTCCCGCCGCTTATAACTGTGCATTAGGAGACAGAGTTTCCAGCTCCACCTCCATATCACCTGTTTCTGGCACAAGACCCAGTGATGTAGAATGACGTTTCATTGGGTCTTGCACTGAAGATGGGTGCTATGGAAATAGAGCAGGAAGCGTAGTCTCCTAATACATAGTTACAAGTGGTGGGGAGAACATGGACAGGGGATTTAGAAAAATGACTTCTGTTCAGAGCTGCACTATAGTCCTATTTATAAACGAGCCTATAACAGAGGTACATTAAGAAAAATGTGAAGTAAATTTCTATTTAAAAAAAAAATCCAAATGTACTAAATGTGGACGGGTGCTATTTAACAAACGGTGCTATTTTTTGAAAAAATGTACCGTAGCTGTAAGACCAAATGCTGAAATGAATAAAAACATGTTGTATAAACATAAAGCAAAGCTAGACATGGCCAATAAAGTGTCAACTAGCATGTGGACCCATTGTGTCTCAGAAGCCATGCACATCTTTTGTATGTGTGGTAGGTTATGTCTGAGAAGCTAGATCACACTGTGCCAAGTATACTGCTGCTAAATGGTATGGAAGTAGCAGAAATCAGTGACAGCAGCAAATGCAGTCATTCCAGTTATCTGCTAATATCCAGACCTTTCACCTTGTGTGTAACTGGAAGGAGAAAGAGTGGGACAGAAAATCACTTCCACCTTGACCATTGCTTTTCTTTGTCTGTTAAAGGCACATAGATCACCCCCATCAGAGGTTTCATTTTGACACTTCCGTCTTCTAACTTATCATATTGCTCCAACATTTGGTTTCCTCCAGCAGGACCGACAGGTAAGATTAGTCTTCCTCCAGGTTTAAGCTCATCTATAAGCTGGGAAAGGAAAGCAGACACTTGAATAAGAGAAGGCTCTGCGGCAGACAAAATAATAGAAGGAATGGAACATGCAGCAGAATTCATATAAAAGTTACACTACCTGGGCTACATTATGAATTAACTGTAAAAAAGACCAGGGAGAACTATATTATATAAGCCCACATCTACAAAATAAAATAAAAGAAAAAAAATTCTCTGCAGCTTCCTAAAGGGGAATTCAAAGCAGGCCTGTCAGCAGCTAAACAGGGGTAAATAGGTAGATATGGAAGATGGGGCTTCTCACCCTAATTCTGGACAAACTTTTTTACGTTTCATAATTGTTTCCAGTACCAAGATATAAGCCTTATTGTTCATATTTAAATGATTCTTAAGTGCCCGGGGGGGTTTCTGCAGCATGGCAAGAGCCCCAGAGTAAGCCTGCCCAAACTGACTTCATGCAGTAAACAATCCTAGTGGTCAATCAAAGGCTTCTATTTCGGTGCCAGAAAGGACTATAAAAAAAACAACAACAAAAAAACTAGCTATTTAGCTGCGTGCTATGTCAGAATGAAAGCATACTGGTATAAGGCCTCATTCACATAGAAAAGCCATTGGCATGAGGCCTGTGGGGGCCCGCTGCAGTTCTGTAATACAAGGCTGTAGGCATTGTGTGCTACATATACAGTACAGTAGGGACCCCAGACACTACTGTATAGTTCAGATCTAAATGTCATAGGTTTTGGAAATTTGGCGTTAATTGACTTGTTTCCATTTGCAATGAGTGGATTTTCCTTAACAGAATTACATATGCAACAACCCACTGATCTATCACTTATAAAGGAGGATTCATCTATGTGATAGTGGAGACTAACAATTCCCCCCCATGGCTACCCACTAGGCCAATGTTTTCCAAACAGGGTGCCTCCATCTGTTGCAAAACTACAAATCCCAGCATTCCTAGACAGCCTATGCTGGAAGTTGTAGTTTTTCAACAGCTGGAGACATCCTAGTTGGGAAATAGTGCTCTAGGCACTAATAATATTACTATATCAGGTATGACTGTATTTTATGTATTGGAAAAATAGTGCTACAACGGAACACAAATGAAGCATTAACACTGTTCAAACACATTGGAAAGTAAATAGATATCAGATTGAGTGTCTAACAACAAAATATTTCTCCAAATTATACTATTTGGAGGAATTTATGAGGATAGAATTTTGAGGCTGGATGGAGACATAGTTGGTCTATGGTGCGGAATCTGCAATGCAAATCAATAGCAATTTACTGTGCACTACAAGTAGATAAGATTTCCGCACCCCCATCCACGTGCATTGAAAAAAAATATGCATGGAAATCAGAGCATGTTGTGGATTTTCCAATCTATAGCGTACTTATTTATTGCAGAAATGTCTCGGCTTTTCACCACAGGTTTTTCCCTTTGCAATACATATACACAGTATAGGAAAGAAAGAGGGGGTGACCCATCCAGTTCAGCCTATTAACCTGTAATATTATTACTTTCCAGAAATGTATCCAGGTATAGTCACTGCAAAAGGAGAAATTTGCTTATTTTTATCCTCTTTTTATATAGAATAGTTAACTCTGCAGAAGAGCATGTAAGAGGATTACAATAACCCTAAGACAGCTATATTTTGTTTCTAAATATACTTTTTGAGGACACAGATCCCATTCAAATGTTAATTTCTTAGTTTTCAAGTTAAAAGAAAAAGACTTGAAACTGCTGCATCTCAAGAAGTGCAATATGGAGAACCAACAAGCCATTTATCATTCTTCTTACAAGGAACAGCTTACATATGGCAATTTAATTACCCAAAGATACAAGAACAAAGGAACACAAAACACTTACAGCTTGTGGCACAACCGGCGCTGCAGCTCCGACATGAATAGCATCATATGGTGCTTCTTCAGGATAACCCATGCGTCCGTCTCCAACTAAGTATATACAAAGAAAAAGATGAAGTTAGAATATCAATATTTAAAGAGGTGTTTAAACTTAACTTTAATCACTGTAGAGTAAAAGTGAATTATCATTTATACTATGTTGCAATTTCTCACCATTTTTAAGACCATGCTGCTTGATTTTAGTGAGCTTAGAAAAATCTTGTTTTTATCCAAGGCTGCAAATCTATTGTTCCGATCACAGGCAACTGAGTCAAGTGCAGGACTTAATTGTATCAGAGTTCTGTCTTGTTATGGCTCACACACAGAGCTACAATACGGCTTTGCTTTGTACAGAGCCATAATGAGGCTTCCAGAGAGGTCCAAGAGGCTTCTACTATACCGCAGTATGCCTCAGATTTTCATTTGATTCTATATGTATGGATTTATTCCCCAAAGCAACACTGCTTTACACACAAGGGGGAGGGGGAGTACAGAGTATTATTGAACCTGTATAGCTACAGTATCTCACATGCATCTTAAGTGAGTTTACCCTTCATATTTCTATAAATATTTTATTACTTTATGTGCATTTGACAACACTGAAAAAAGACTACAATGTATAGTAAGTTGACAGCCTGTATATCAATGTTTAATGTTGCTCTTCGCTTAACTTGTTAAGGACCAAGGGCGTACCTGTAAGTCCTGGGCCATTTCCCATTCTATAATGCGGGGCCATGGCGTCATAGCAGGTCAGTCCTGGCCTCTAACAACGTCCAGGACCCGTGGCTAATAGCGCGCAGCATTGATCGCGGTGCCACGCGCTATGAACACTTTAGATGCCGCGTCCAAAGTGAAAGTAAACTACCCCCAGCTACCTCAGGGGGCTGTTCGGGACCGCCGCGGTGAAATTGCGGCATCCCGAACAGCTGTGGGACACCAGGAGGGTCCCCTACCTTCCTCCTTGCTGTCCGATCACCCAATGACTGCTCAGTGCCTGAGATCCAGGCATGAGCAGTCAAGCGGCAGAATCATTGACCAATGGTTTCCTATGAGAAACCATTGATCAATGTAAAAGATCAGTAAGTGCAGTGTTATAGCCCCCTATGGGAGCTATAACTTTGCAAAAAAAAAAGTGAAAAAAAAAGTTAAGATCATTTAACCCCTTCCCTAATAAAAGTTTTAATCACCCTCTCCTTTTCCCATTAGAAAAAAAGTGTAAATAAAAATAAACATATGTAGTATTGCCACGTGCAGAAATGTCCGAATTATAAAAATATATAGTTAATTAAACCGCACAGTCAATGGCGTACTCGCAATAAGAATTTCAAAATAGCGTCTTTTTGGTCACTTTTTATATCATGAAAAAATGAATAAAAAGCAATCAAAAAGTCCAATCAAGACAAAATAGTACCGCTAAAAACTTCAGACCACGGCGCAAAAAATGAGCCTTCATACCGCCCCGTATGCAAAAAAATAAAAAAAAGTTATAGGGGTCAGAAGATAATTTTAAACGTATAAATTTTTCTGCATGTAGTTATGATTTTTTCCAGAAGTATGACAAAATCAACCAAAGTAGGGTATCATTTTAACCGTATGGACCTAAAGAATAAAGAGAAGGTGTCATTTTTACCGAAAAATTTACTTTGTAGAAACGGAAGTCCCCAAAATCTACAATTGTGTTTTCTCTTTAATTTTGTAGCACAAAGATTTTTTTTTTCTTCAGTTTCGTCGTAGGTTTTTGGGTAAAATGACTGATGTCTTTACAAAGTAGAATTGGTGGCGCAAAAAATAAGCCATCATATGGATTTTTAGGTGCAAAATTCAAAGTTATGATTTTTTAAAGGTAAGGAGGAAAAAGTGAAAGTGCAAAAAAAAACGGAAAACCCCCTGGTCCTTAAGGGGTTAAAATAACACAATGCCATTAATGTCTAAACCTTGGTAACAAAATATGACATATATGACAAAATATGAGTGCGGTCAGGATTGCTGCAGAGTGGTAGGGGCTCAGCCTGTCAGTGCGCAGACCATACACCGCACACTGCATAAAATTGGTTGGCATGGCTGTCATCCCAGAAGGAACCCTCTGGGACAAGTGTTTGCAGAAAGCCTGCAAACACTTCGCTGAAGACATGTAGACTAAGTGCATGGATTACCGGAATCATGTCACGTGGTCCGATTACACTCAAGGTCTCCAACATCCACTAGCTCCGTAATGTAATCATAAGGAAGTGGAAGAGGACTTCCGTTGAAACCTGTGAAGCTTTGGTGAACTCCATGCCCAAGAGTTTCAAGGCAGTGCTGGAAAATAATAGTGGCCACACAAAATATTCACATTTGGCCCAATTTGGACATTTGTACTTATGTTGTCACTTCTGTTGCCAAGATTTAGACATAGCTGTATGTTGAGTTATTTTGAGGGGTCACAACAGTAACCCCTTAAGGATCAAGCCCATTTTCACCTTAAGGACCCGGCCATTTTTTGCACATCTGACCACTGTCACTTTAAGCATTAATAACTCTGGGATGCTTTAACTTGTGAATTTGATTCCGAGAGAGATAGTTTTTTCGTGACATATTCTACTTTAACATAGTGGTAAATTTTCGCCGATACCGGCATAGTTTTTTGGTGAAAAATTCAAAAATTTCATAAAACCTTTGAAAATTTTGCATTTTTCTAATAACAAATAAATGATATATTAATTCACATATACAATATGTCTACTTTATGTTTGCATCATAAAGTTGACATGTTTTTACTTTTGGAAGACATCAGAGGGCTTCAACGTTCAGCAGCAATTTTCGAATTTTTCACAAAATTTTCAAAATCTTAATTTTTCAGGGACCAGTTGAGTTTTGAAGTGGATTTCAAGGGACTTCATACTAGAAATACCCCATAAATGACCCCATTATAAAAACTGCACCCCTCAAAGTATTCAAAATGACATTCAGTAAGTGTGTTACTCCTTTAGGTGTTTCACAGGAATAGCAGCAAAGTGGAGAAAATTCAAAATCTGCATTTTTTACACTCACGTGTTCTTGTAGACCCAGTTTTAGAATTTTTACAAGGAAAAAAAAAGGAGAGAAATCCCCAAATGTGTAACCCAATTTCGCTCGAGTAAGGAAATATGTGTATGTAAAGTGTTCGGCGGGCGCAGTAGAGGGCTCAGAAGGGAAGGAGCGACAATGGGATTTTGGAGAGCGAGTTTTTCTGAAATGGTTTTTGGGGGCCATGTCGCATTTAGGAAGCCCCTATGGTGCCAGAACAGCAAAAAAACACCCCACATGGCATACTATTTTGGAAACTACATCCTTCAAGGAACGTAAGAAGGGGTACAGTG
Organism: Hyla sarda; assembly: GCF_029499605.1. Classification (NCBI taxonomy): domain Eukaryota; kingdom Metazoa; phylum Chordata; class Amphibia; order Anura; family Hylidae; genus Hyla; species Hyla sarda. Next base: position 278,093,746 of record NC_079191.1, on the reverse strand, counting down.
AGCCTTAACACCCCACAGGTGTTTGACAACTTTTCATTAAAGTTGGATGTGTAAATGATTTAATTTTTTTTTTACTAAAATGCAGGTTTTCCCCCAAATTTTACATTTTTACAAGGGGTAATAGGAGAAAATGCCCCCCAAAATTTGTAACCCCATCTCTTCTGAGTATGGAAATACCCCATGTGTGGACGTCAAGTGCTCTATGGGCGAACTACAATGCTCAGAAGACAAGGAGTCACATTTGGCTTTTGGAAAGCAAATTTTGCTGAAATGGTTTTTGGGAGGCCTGTCGCCCATGGTGCAAGGTCAGAAAAAAATAAACCACATGGCATAATATTTTGGAAACTACACCCCATTTTTACAAGAGGTAATAGGAGAAAATGCCCCCCAAAATTTGTAACCCCGTTTCTTCTGAGTATGGAAATACCCCATATGTGGATGTAAATTGGTCTGCGGGCAAACTACAATGCTATGAAGAGGAGAGCCATTGGGCTTTTGGAGAGAGAATGTGTCTGGAATTAAAAGCCACGTTCATTTACAAAGCCCCCATGTTGCCAGAACAATGGATCCCCCCCCCCCACATGTGACCCTATTTCGGAAACTACACCCCCTCAGGGAACGTAATAAGGGGTGCAGTGGGTATTTACACCCCACTGGCCTTTGACAAATCTTTGGAACAGTGGTCTGTGCAAATTAAAAATTACATTTTTCATTTTTACGGACGACTGTTGTAAAAAGGGGTGCAGTGAGATTTTTTGATTACTTGAGGGGTGTAGTTCCCAAAATGTGGTCCACTGTTCTGCCATCGTGGGGGCTAAGTAAATGCACATGGCCTTCAATTCCAGACACGTTCACTCTCCAAAAGCCCAACGGCGATCCTCTTCTGAGCATTGTAGTTCGCCCGCAGAGCACTTTACATCCACACATGGGGTATTTATATACTCAGAAGAAATGGTGTTACAAATTTTGGGGTGCTTTTTTCCCATTACCCCTTGTGAAAATTAAAATTTGGGATAACACCAGCATTTTAGTGAAAAAATACAAAAAAAAATTCATTTTCATTTCCAACTTTAAGGAAAATTCGTCAAACACCTGTGGGGTGTTAAGGCTCACTGTACTCCTTGTTACGTTACGTGAGGGGTGTAGTTTCCAAAATTGGGTCAAAGTGTTTTCTTTTTTGCGTTTATGTCAGAACCGCTGTAACGATCAGCCACCCCTGTGCAAATCACCTCAAATGTATATGGTGCTTTCACGCCCGATCCTTGTTGTGCGTCTGCAGAGCATTTTATGTCCACTTATGGGTATTTCTGTACTCAGAAGAAATGGTTACTAATTTTAGGGGTCTTTTTTTTCCTTTTACCTCTTTTTACAACAGGCTGGAGTAGACCCCAACTTTACCTTTTCATAAGGGGTAAAAAGGAGAAAAAGCCCCCCAAAATTTTCAACAATTTCTCCCGAGTACGGAAATACCTCATATGTGGCCCTAAACTGTTGCCTTGAAATACGACAGGGCTACGAAGTGAGAGAGCGGCATGCACATTTGAGGCCTAAATAAAGGGATTTGCATAGGGACGGACCCGGATGCAAGAATTAGACTTGCCTCCGATACCAAAAATACCCTATGGCAATGTTTCCCAAACAGGGAGCCTCCAGCTGTTGCAACACTCCCAGCATGCCTGGACAGTCAATGGCTGTCCGGCAACACGGAGTTGTTTTGGAAACAGTGTCCTACGAGACATTTTTTATATTTTTATTTGGGGGGGGGGGGGGTATATGTAGTGCTTTACCCTTTATCATGTGTTATAGTTAGTGTTTTTAGGGAGCATTCAAACGGTGGTGGTTTACAGTGAGTTTGTTGCTGGGAGTTTAAGCTGTGGCGGAAAATTTGATGTATATCAAACTTGCAACAAGAAACTCACTGTTAACCCCCGCCCATATTTCACATATTTGGGGAGGGGGGTGGGGGGGACAAACCTCCAGCTGTTGCAAAACTACCACTAACAGCATGCCCTTTGGCTGTCTGTGCAGGCTGGGACTTGTTCTGCAACAGCTGGAGGCATACTACTAAAACTCCCAGCATGCCCTTTAGCTATCCGTGCATGCTGGGTGTTGTAGTTATGCGTCAGCTGGAGGCATACTGGTTGCAAAGCACTGAGTTTGTTACTTAACTCAGTGTTTCCCATCCAAGGTGCCTCTAGTTGTTGCAAAACTACAACTCCCAGCATGCCCAGACAGCCGAAGGACATGTTGGGAGTTGTAGTTATGCAACAACTGGAGAACAGTTTGGAGACTACTGTGTAGTAGTGTCCAAACTGTAGCCCTCCAGATGTTGCAAAACTACAACTCCCAGCATGCCCAGACAGATGTTGTAGTTTGGCAACTCCTAGAAGACAGCAGTGTAGATCACTTACCACTGATCCTCACTGCTGCGTCCGCCTCCATACTGCCGCCGATCCCGCCGCTGGTCCCCTGGCCTCCTCCTGCACTCCGGTACCTGCCGTCATCTCCCCCCCCTGCTCTGCCCGGACATCCAGGGGCGGGCAGAGCAGGGATTTCAACTCTAACCCCCCCCCCCCCCCAACTGCCATTGGTCGGTTAGTCCTAACCGACCAATGGCAGGGGATAGGAGGAGGTGGCACCCCTGCTACCTCGCTACTATCCCTCAGGATGATCGGGTCTGTCTCTGACAGCTCCGATCATCCCTATTTTCCGGGCTATCGGGTCACCAGAGACCCGATCAGCCCGGAAACGCAGTGAGCCCCGCAAGTCGCTTATCATTGGTGAGTCACTTACTGACTGGCTAATGACAACGATCAGCAGCAGGGGACCATTCTGATTAGTCCCCAGCTGCATAGTGTCATTGGTCAGCTGTTCAGTACAGCTGCGATGATGTTTCTATCACTGGACATGGTCATAGAAAATGTATTGGACGTGTATGAACATCCATTTGCGGGAAGGGGTTAAACACGTTATACATGCTGTGCACTCAATACTTTACATATAGCAGAGTGTCATTTCTTCAGTGTTGTTCCATGAAAGGATATAAGAAAATATTTACAAACATATTTATGTGATTGGGATATACTGACTAATATGAGATACTGTATAGTTTTTATTTCTTGTGAATGGTTTAGTGCAAAAATTTTAATGAAAAACTGCTACTGACATGAAACCCCACCATGTCAGTATTCCTGCCATTTTACTGAAAAACCGCAGGTTGCTATGGAGCCCGTGCCTATTAAGGAAATGTTATTTTTTTATTCAAATGATGATAGCATTGTCTGTCACACAAAAAAGATGCCTTGGTAGCCTAAAGAAGTTGTAACTAGTAAGTTAGTGCATAATAAAAGGTGATTGCCAGATTGTAATGGTGTATAATAAACTGGTTAACACATCCCCCACAGTCATTCTCCATAAATTTGGATGTAAAACACCACCTGGTTGTGTAATCTAGGATCTGAAGAACATAAATTTAACAGCCATTACATCGTTGGTCATACTGTATATGTATACTGGCAGCTGTGTGAGGATCCTATAAACCCTAACCTACTCTTCTATTTGTATTTAAAATGGCACTTCTATCCATAAACCTCAATTGTATAGGACACTTACCCAAGAGACTCACTCGACCAGAAGACAATAATGACGGATCGTCTTTTTTCACATTGTTTATTGAATCATCTACTAACTCCTTAATATGATCAATTCCTATAACTTTGCCCTTGGGGCCAACCTGAATAAGGAAAAAGAAAAAATATCAAAGTATCAATGCAGTGTGCATTCATCTATACAAAACCTTATATGCTCATTTACACCATTAGTTCTACTGCTGCTACTTGAAATACAGTTTGTTTACAGACCACAGAGAGCAAACTGCAATAACCTGAGTCTGAATCGGATTAATAGGCTGTAAGGAACTTGCAAGGGATAAGAATCATCAACAACCTGATGTAGCTAAAATGAAAGGTTTTCTTTGATTAGAAGTACCTTACTGTGCAAAAGTCTAAAACTGCCTTTGTTTCCAACTGCCTAAAAAAGTTGACAGAAACAGAACTAAAATCAGATATAAAATAACCATTTGCATAATGAAGAGGAAAATCAAAGTTACTTAAAAAGACATGTGTCATCGTCAGGTACAGTAAAAAAAAAAAAAAAAAATCCACACTCAATCCCCCAAATCCCCTCTCATTACTGGTTCCTGTGATGTTGCAAAGAAAAATGTCCGCTCAGCCAATCACTAGCCATAGCATTGGCCCGTCTTAGTAAGCGATTAGCTGAGCAGTCATCTCATTACAAGGGCCAAAACATTACAAGAGCCAGATAAAAGCTGCAGGGATCAGACACTGTAAAAATGACAGTGGTGTGGGATCAGGGGAAGGCGAGTATGCCTTCTTATAATTATATTATATTATTTTTACTGCACCCGCACAATGATTTGTAATAGTCTTGTGTCTCAATATAGTTGTTACATTTATGTTAGTCTGGTGTTTGCAAGAGGAAGCCCCCCAAAAAAAAAAAAAAAAACGGGGGAAAGGCGCAAACTATAGTGAGTGTCTTAAGTACAGGATAGTAGGACTGGGGCAAAGGATACAATTTAAAATTTTTGTTTTGCCTAATGTAAAAGAGAAATGTAATATTTGGACAGTGTTCTCTTGGTAATGGTCTAGGGCTCTGTCCAAATATGTGTCAGAGGGTCCATTCTAAGACACAGTTCACAGATCAAATCAAATAGTGATCAAAGGTAAGAAGATTGCTGCATACTCTGACTACATCCACAAGCTCATACTTCCACTGTAAGACAACTTACCGTACATATAGCTGCTAAAAAAAAGGAAATAGACAAAACAAGATAATATGCACACCTAAGGTCATCCAATATCCTATGAACAATGTCTGACTAGGAAAGGTGTCATTCCACTGCACAGAAATGACTTAAATGGGCACTGCCCAAAAAAATATTTGCATATGATACAGCAGGTAAAATAAATAAGATTTGTAATTTACTCCCTGTACAAAAATAAATAAAAGTATTTTTATGTCACTTTCATGGCCTTATAAATCTGGCCACTAGGGGTCTCCCTTCTGGTCCAGACTGCATTCCGTCTGCTCAATAGCACAGACATTGGTCTCCTGCCAGTCAGGTAGTGCTGTCTGGTCATAGGCAGTGAATAGCACTCGCTCTCTGCCTGTGTATGAAACAAGGATAGAGTGCTATTCACTGCCTATGGCCAGACAGCACTTCCTGAATTTGGTCTTCTGCCAGTCCAGCTGGAGATCAAAGTCTTTGCTTTTGAGCAAACTGAATGCGGTCTAGACCAGAAAGGAAACCCCTAGTGGCCAGAATTATAAGGCCATGAAAGTGACAGACTTTTTTTTTTACAGGGAGTAAATTACAAATCTTAAGAAGAGCTCTCTGATGGATTGGAGGGTGAACGCATTCTGCGGTTTGCTGCTTTAAAAAAAAATATTTTTATCTATGGACGTAAATGTACATCATGGTGCGGTGGTACTTAACGCACCATGACGTACATTTACGCTCAGTCATGACCGCGATGGATTGGAGCGTTATTTGTGACGGGAGAAAAAACGTTAAATGCACTACTTTTTCTCCCGTCACAAATAACGTCCGTTATTCATAATGGGCTATAATGGGTGATGGCGGATAATCAAAAAATTCCATAGACTTGAATGGGATTTTGTAATGGCTGTTTTTAAGGGTTATCTGCGTGAAAACAAAACCTTCTAAAATTTGCTAAATTGCGGTTTTCTTTGCAATTGTCCCACATAAATAATTTTTTTTGGTTGTGCCGTACATTTTATGGTAAAACAATTGATGTCATTACAAAGTAAAATTGGTGACACAAAAAACAACCCCTTATATGGGTTATGATTTTTAGAAGGCAAGGAGGAAAAAATGAAAATGCAAAAATAAAATGGGCCTGGTCCTTAAGGGGTTAATGCATATAAGTTGCAAACACCAAAATGGATGACTTTTTCAAAAAAAAAATATAAATCTAATTACTAAAGGAGTTATAATTATTATTTTACTTATGAGTTATTTTCTAGTTGTAAATGATTATGGGGCAGCTGCTCTGTAAACAGCAGGTCAGAGATTTGCTTTATAGCAGCCACATGAACGTAGGAAAGTGATGTCTAAATCACTGTTCCCAACCAAAGTGCCTCCAGCTGTTTCAAAACTACAACTCCCAGCATGCCTGGACAGCCTTCGGCTGTCCAGGCATGCTGGGAGTTGTAGTTTTGAAACAGCTGGAGGCACCCTGGTTGGGAAACAGTGGTCTAAAGATTATGTATTGACTTCTATGGAAGAGTTGTGTGCATGTTCTGTGACCTATTGTCTATGGTGTGCTCACTGAAGCATAATCTTAAATGTGATAATAAGATGACTGCTTAGAATACAGAGTGCTTATACAGACAGTGACATGGTAAATTTTAAAAATGTCATTTACTTCAAAATCAATCGTCCTAGAACAAAGGTGTGACTGGGATATATCAAACGCAACATCAGTTGGTATGTCATGTACAAAAAGCATTACAATCTTTGTTGGTACAAAAATTTATAACACCACCATTAAAATGACAAAATTTTGATTTGGCACAAAAATAAACTGATACAGAAAATAAAGGTGAGGGCAATAGAATGCATACAATGGTGAAGGACAGGTAAATGAGTCTCACTTATAAACAATGTCGACAGAACCACAGAAAAATATAGTCATAACCACTAGGGCCTAAATACAGAGAAAAGACTAAAAAAGAAAACCTCAAAACAATGTGTGCTGTCTAGAGCCTGCACTTACGTACCCCAACGTACGTTTCACGGTTGCTTCATCGGGGGGCATGCACGCATTAAGAAAACTCAGTGAGACCAATGTGTTTTCTGCGTCAAAAACAGCGTGGTCTCACTGCTCAAAAGACTAAATTATTGGGGCCCATACAGGTCATCACAGAGGGTTCCAGCCTGGTATCAGACACTTATTCCCTATGCTGTGGATTAGTTGTGCTTAGTACCCCTTTAAAAAAACATGTCAGGTCCTAGGTGCCTCACATACAGTCAACCAAAAAAAATAATAACTTGGATGAAATAAATACATAATACCAGTTCATTATGTCTAATGTAAACAAAGATTAGGGAAACTTTGTGACATGACATACAAATCTGAAACCTGGTATGTCTAATGTACCCATTAAAACTGTCACTAGCAATAGACTTTCCATAACTAAAGTACTCTGCATGCATATCCAAAAGCCCGAAATTAGGGTTAAAAGACACTTTCCTTGCTTGAAAATAAAATACATCTATTCTAGGCTATTTCTCATGTATGTGGAATGACTATAAAAAAGGGGTCACTGATTTGGAAACTCCATCATTAAAAACAGCTAGGTGAGACAATGCTGAACAAAGTGTTTTACTTGAACGCATAAGGTACAATGTAGAAGTACCAGGAGAGCTTTGAAGGGCAGCCACATGGGAAGAGCTAAAGGATTTCACTATGACAACCATAGGTTACTGTTTGTTTGTGAAATGCCTGGCACCAGAAGTCTGCTCTCAAAGGATTACATGGAGGGAGGCATCAGCTGACGGCAGGCCCCGGTGTGCTGCGCTGCACTCGGCAGAAAGTAGCTATTTATGTATAGCAATGTCTGGAATCATTAACATGACCAGAGAACGGAAAATCGAGTAATGTGAACCAAACTGGCATCTTTACTGTACATTAAATAAACAGGGTACCATATTATATCCATTCATTAAGAAATGTCAGTCTTACTCTAGGTTCACTGCATTTTCCCCTATGTTTAGCCTGTATATTGGGAGAGTTACTAACATACACTCTTAGGGGGGAATTTATCATTTGTTTTACTCAGGTTTTGTGGTGTACATTTGTCTCACAGTGTGTCTCAGATGCTGTTGTGAGACATTTCCTTGCGACTTTTGCATTAGAAGGTTTTTCAAAAAGAACATACCAAGTCGTGATTTTAGTTGATATCAGGCAGGGGTAAGGAATTTATCAAGTGCGACTTTTCAGTTTGTCGCATCTTTTGTTGCAACTGCCCTTACTGAGGCACAAATCTACACCAGCCCTGACTTGGCTTACGAAACTAACTGCATACACTTATCAAAAAGTCACATTTTGTTGCACAGGTTAAAAAGTCGCACAAATAGTCACCGAACAATGTGGTGTACTGAAGTAAGAAATGTGATCACCACCAGATTTATCAAATTCCCTGCACCATGTCATAAATCTGGTGCAGGTACACAGTTTCCACCACATGAATCAATGGGGTAAAAAGACGCTCACCTACACCACTCTTGATGACTACCCTCTAAATGTCTCCATAGGGGTCCATTAGTCAGAAAGGAGGACTAGAGACAGTTTTTTGGCCTGTGTCTCACCAGTATAAAAGTGTGTGGCATACTATTGTAGACTATGCCATTTCCAAATACGGAACACTGTATAAAGAGTATCCATTAGACAAATAACATACTAGCCTAGCAGTGATGGCTGCCACTGTATGACATCCATAACAGGCCTCAAACATACATTTCATAACCTTTCCAATAGCTAATGATGACATATCCAAAAATGGATTCAATTATAGCCTATGGGTGACAAATCTATCAAATGCATGTCTAACAGTGGAATCTGTCACTCATTGGTTATAGTGGCATCTGTTTAACCTCTTCAGGACACAGGGCGTATGGATACGCCCTGCATTCCGAGTCCTTAAGGACCGAGGGCGTATCCATACGCCCGTGGGAAATCCGGTCCCCACCGCTAGCCGGTTGGGGACCAGAGCCGGATACCTGCTGAAATCATTCAGCAGGCACCCTGGCACATCGCCCAGGGGGGTCCTGAGACCCCCCATGTCGGCGATCTGAGAAAATCGCATGTCAATTCAGACATGCGATTTTCTCCAATTCCGGGCTGATCGGGTCTCTGGTGACCCGATCACCCGGAAAATAGGGCTGATCGGAGTTGTCAGCAACAGCCCCGATCAGCCTTAAGGATAGGAGTGAGGTTGCAAAGCTGCGATCTACTCCTATCCCCTGGCATTAGTCAGAATGGAGTTCTGACCAATGGCAGCACAGGACAGGGGGTTGCCATGGCAACCCCCCGTTCTGCCCGCCCCTGGATGTCGAGGGGCTCTGGGAAGAAGATGGAGGCCGTACCTGCAGGAGAAGATGCCTGGGGACCTGGGATCTTCGCTGGAGCCTGCAGGATCCTGATCAGGTAGGGAATCGACAATGGGGGGGGGGGGCAAGGCGGGAATTGAAAGTGAAAGTAAATCGATCTTTACTGTGGCAACCACTAGGGGGGCAAAACTGCAACTCCCAGCATGCCCATGTCTGGGCATGCAGGGAGTTGTAGTTTGGCAACATCTGGAGGGTCACAGTTTGGAGACCACTGTTACAGTGGTGCCCAAACAGTAGCCCTCCAGATGTTGCCAAACTACAACTCTCAGCATGGCTAGACTGCCCAGGCATGCTGGGAGTTGTAGTTCTGTAACATCTGTCCCTTCAGATTTAGCAGTTTTCATGACATTTTTGAAAATTGCTGCTCTACTTTGAAGCCCTCTAATTTTTTCAAAAAGCAAAAATATGTCCATTTTAGGATCCCAACATAAAGTGGACATATTGTATTTGTGAAGAAAAATAAAATTTATTTGGAATATCCATTTTCCTTACAATTAGAGAGCTTCAAAGTTAGAAAAATGCTAAATTTTCAAAATTTTCTTGACATTTTGGGATTTTTCACCAAAAAAGGATGCAATTAACGCCGAAAATTTACCACCAAAATAAAGTAGAATATGTCACGAAAAAACAATCTCAGAATTGGAATATTCGGTAAAAGCGTTTTTGCATTATTAATTCGTAAAGTGACGGTGGTCATAAATGCGAAAAAGGGCTCAGTCCTTAAGGTGAAAAAGGGCTGCGTCCTTAAGGTGTTAATGGATACATAATGAAAAAGCTCACTATGTACAAATTACATACATCCCATATAAATTTATGGGTAATGGATGCAGTTACCAGGTACATGTCACGCCTTCATTTAATGTATATGATAAAAGCTTTTTCCAGTGTGGATGTTAAATAGAGGCCAAAAATGCAGTGTGAACCCCGCATAAATTTAAGTTAAAGATCTTTGCTTAGTTTTATAGCCTCTACAATGTGCTGGATGAGCTCTATGCTCGCCCTACACTTCTACACAGCTTACATGATTCTCCCCTGTAGACTGTCTTGACTGATATCCTCTCTTATTACCAGCCTGAGTGAGTTGTCCTCCAAGGTTTCTTTACTCCCATGTTCACTATTTGAGCTGGTATTATGACCTCCTCCCTGCTGTTATCTGATAGAGCATAAAGTCTGTCTGATAGATTTATTGCATCCTTCTCTGGGTAGCAGCTAAGTCTATGATCACATCAGCATTGTTCCATTCCGGAGCTAAGTTCAGGCTTGGAGGGAGGTTGTGACACTGAACACCAGAGAAACCCAACAGGTCCCATTCATTTAGAATAGGTCCATAGGGGTTCTATTAGATGCCCATTATTTTAAAAAACCACTGATATGCAGGAATTTTTTTCTCAGCTAAAGTCCCGTCATTTGAAAGGAATCAGTGAACGGAGCTCCCTAACAGAGCTCCAAGTGCTAATGTGAACATCTTGGCAAAACATTAACCTTTCTAATATACAGTCATGGCCGTAAATGTTGGCACCCTGGAAATTTTTCACAAAAATTAAGTATTTCTCACAGAAAAGGATTGCAGTAACACATGCTTTGCTATATACGTTTATTTCCTTTGTGTGTATTGGAACTAAACTAAAAAAGGGAGGGGAAAACAAAATTATTGCCACCCTTTCAAAATTGTGGAAAAATAAGATTGTTTCAAGCATGTGATGCTCCTTTAAACTCACCAGGGGCAAGTAACAGGTGTGGACAATATAAAAATCACACCTGAAAGCAGATAAAAAAAGAGAGAAGTTCACTTCGTCTTTGCATTGTGTGTCTGTGTGAGCACCACACTAAGCATGGACAACAGAAAGAGGAGAAGAGAACCGTCTGAGGACTTGAGAACCAAAATTGTGGAAAAATATCAACAATCTCAAGGTTACAAGTCCATCTCCAGAGATCTAGATTTGCCTTTGTGCACAGTGCGCAACATTATCAAGAAGTTTACAACCCATGGCACTGTAGCTAATCTCCCTGGGCGTGGACAGAAGAGAAAAATTGATAAAAGGTGTCAACGCAGGATAGTCCGGATGGTGGATAAGCAGCCCCAAACAAGTTCCAAAGATATTCAAGCTGCCCTGCAGGCTCAGGGAGCATCAGTGTCAGCGCAAACTATCCGTCGACATTTAAATGAAATTAAACGCTATGGCAGGAGACCCAGGAGGACCCCACTGCTGACACAGACATAAAAGAGCAAGACTACATTTTGCCAAAATGAACTTGAGTAAGCCAAAACCCTTCTGGGAAAATGTCTTGAGAACAGATGAGACCAAGATAGAGCTTTTTGGTAAAGCACATCATTCTACTGTTTAACAAAAACATAATGAGGCCTACAAAGAAAAGAACACAGTACTTACAGTGAAATATGGTGGAGGTTCAATGATGTTTTGGGGTTGTTTTGCTGCCTCTGGCACTGGGCCGCCTTGAAGGTGTACAAGGCATCATGAAATCTGGATTACCAACAGATTTTGGGTTGCACTGTACAGCCCAGTGTCAGAAAGCTGGGTTTGCATCCGAGATCTTCCAGCAGGATAATGACCCCAAACATACATCAAAAAGCACCCAGAAATGGATGGCAACAAAGCGCTGGTAGAGGTCTGAAGTGGCCAGCAATGAGTCCAGATCTACATCCCATTGAACATCTGTGGAAAGATCTTAAAATTGCTGTTGGGAAAAGGCGCCCTTCCAATAAGAGAGACCTGGAGCAGTTTGCAAAGGAAGAGTGGTCCAACATTCTGGCTGAGAGGTGTAAGAAGCTTATTGATGGTTATAGGCAGCGACTGATTTCAGCTGTTTTTTTTCAACGGGTGTGCAACCAAATAAGGTACTCCTCTGTGCTCTCTCCTGTCAGGCAGCACTCCCCCTGTGCCCTCTCCTGTCAGGCAGCGCTCCCCCTGTGCCCTCTCCTGTCAGGCAGCGCTCCCCCTGTGCCCTCTCCTGTCAGGCAGCGCTCCCCCTGTGCCCTCTCCTGTCAGGCAGCGCTCCCCCTGTGCCCTCTCCTGTCAGGCAGCGCTCCCCCTGTGCCCTCTCCTGTCAGGCAGCGCTCCCCCTGTGCCCTCTCCTGTCAGGCAGCGCTCCCCCTGTGCCCTCTCCTGTCAGGCAGCACTCCCCCTGTGCCCTCTCCTGTCAGGCAGCACGCCCCCTGTGCCCTCTCCTGTCAGGCAGCACTCCCCCTGTGCCCTCTCCTGTCAGGCAGCACTCCCCCTGTGCCCTCTCCTGTCAGGCAGCACTCCCCCTGTGCCCTCTCCTGTCAGGCAGCACTCCCCCTGTGCCCTCTCCTGTCAGGCAGCACTCCCCCTGTGCCCTCTCCTGTCAGGCAGCGCTCCCCCTGTGCCCTCTCCTGTCAGGCAGCGCTCCCCCTGTGCCCTCTCCTGTCAGGCAGCACTCCCCCTGTGCCCTCTCCTGTCTGACAGCACTCCCCCTGTGCTCTCTCCTGTCCTATCAGACAGCACAGAGGAGTGCTAGCCCACCCTGACTTACTGGACTTTGTCCATGCCTGTGCTTCAGCTTGGACAAAGCCATGATTTTATAAGCCATGATTTCTATAAAAAAGGAAATAAAATTTTCTTATGAAGTATATTAGAAAGGTTAATGTTTTGCCAAAATGCACAACATATCAAAAGTAAATTTAAAATGCATTTTATATTTAGGAATTGGAAAAAGGGGCCAATCTTAAATTTAGTGGTTTCTTTCTTTTTAACTCCTTACCTTTAAGATCCATGACTAATTTTCCATTCTACATTTTGAAAAATGGCTTGATTAAATATTTTACTGGGGAGGTTTACTTGACATTTAAAAAAAAAAAAAAATAAAAAAAAAATACTTCATTTTAAAAATTTATTTTTATAGCAATCTTTTGATTGCTTTTAGCCTGGGTTCACACTGTGTAATCTCTAAACAGACAAAATCCCTCCGGAGATTCCCAGTGCGGGCAGGATTGTGCAGACATTGCCGCCTCCATAGACTGCAAGCCTGCGGAACGGATATCCACCAGAACATTAAACAAGTTCAATGTTCTGGCGGAACTTTTTCAGGGGATTTTCCAGGGGGAAAGTCCCCCTCGAAAACTCCACAGCGTGCACTGTGTAGCAGAATCCCATTGCCTGCACCAGAATTTCTGCACAGAATTTAAAAAAACGGAATTTTACTCAAATTCTGTAGTGTGAACCCAGCCTAAGTGTTCACTGGTCATTGATATTGGTGATCTACTTGTATACCCTGGCAGATCATACAAAGAGATCCCGTGAGAACAGCACGGAGCAGACAACAGGAGCCCTTGCCACCATAATGAATTATTAGAGCCCTGCAATCGTGCAAAGGTGATCCCATGAGTCTCACAAAGTCTTTCTAGTGCTTTAGATGCAGTGATCAATATTGATCACAATATCTGAAGGGTTTATTGAGAGCACGATCACTGGCATTCGCCATTAGTGGCAGATCCACAGCTGCTGATAGCTATGAAGCGGGAGCAGCTCCTGAGCTAGCTTCATAGATCGTACACACCACAGGATATCCATGTACTTCCTGGTGCGCCCAGGTGGAGTCCCAGGTGGAGCGCCCATGCAAGTCCTGTGTTATCTAGGGGCTAAGCCTTTAAAAGGGAAACTGACTCCCTGTTCACCTGCACTAAACCCAATATGTTATAGTGCAGGTGAATAGATTTAAAAACATTGGTCACAGTCTGTGGTGTAGTATTGTCCATTTATCTAGCCATGGCTATTGCACTACTGTGCGCAATGGAGGCAAAGCTCCCCTGCTTTCTCAATATTAACTGCCCAGCCTACCCTCGTAATGAATATTAAAATTTCTTCACACCTCCTTGCTCTGAGCAGAGCGCAGGCACCGCTACCTCACTCATGTCCTAGTGACGAGGAAGAAGAAATTTGCATATTCCTTACAGAGACGGGCCAGGCAGTGAATATTGAGGAGGCAAGGAAGCTCAGTGAGCCGGCTCCCTGCCTTCATTGCGCACAATGGCGCATTAGGAATGGATCGATAAATGGGCATAACTCTGATACAACACCACGGATTCATTTAAGTGAACATTTTTTTTTTTTTAAAGCTGTTCCCCCGTACTATAACCCAGTCTATTGGGTTTAGTGAGGGTGATCAGCCTGTCAGTTTCTCTTTAAGGATTTATGTAAACAGTTATGGATTAAACAATCTAGTCTATTTTTAAGTATTGTTGCAGCTTCTTTGATAGGGTTATTGTAGAGATTCATCAAAATTTGTTCAAAGAAAAAAAAGTCAACCAGTTGCCCATAGCAACATATCAGATTGATTCATTTTTAAAAAAGGCCTCTAAAATAAAAGAAGCTATCTTATTGGTTGCTATGGGCAACTGGTTGACTTTTCATCTGCACAAGTTTTGATGAATCTCCCCCATTATAACTAAACAACCCATTCTGGGTTTGAAGCCACAACATACAATGCAGCTGAAGAGCAATGTGGATCTTATTGTTTTATTCCCTGTTAACAATATGAGTGTTGAAAATAACAATTGTACTTCACATTATTCATATGCATTTCTAAATAGTGATTACTCATAACCTATAAGAGTAGTTTTAGTTTAGTTTATATCACTTGCATATACTGTTATTAATGTATGTGCATATGCTACCTCTGGATTCATCACTTATATGAAACAAGAATACAAACTCAAAAATCATTACCATTCTTGAAAAACATGCGGTAAGAATTCCACTTCCAGAACCTACATCCAGAGCTTTGGCACCTTCATGTAACTGATCGTGGAGGAGTTCTAATGCATATGCATGCTAAATAAAAAAAATATATTAAAATGTCAGAAAAAGAGAGTACTATGCATTGTCAGTACTGGTGACATTTCTCTTCATGTAGAGGCCATTAAATTTAATGCCAGATGAAAAGCACATTGTGCCCATCCCTCTATTGAAATTATAGCTTAGACTACAGCATTGGCTATTTTTAGCAGTAACCTGTCATTCCTTTAAAGACAGAATTTTTTTTTGTATAACAAAGAAAATAAAGACATGGACAAACATTTATATGCTATACTACCAACACCACAACAGTAGTGCCCTTGGGATGAATGGCCCAGTATACCTACTACGGCCAGAACTAGCACCCTTTCTCTTGGCCAGGCCACCCCACAGACACAGTGCTGCAGCAACAATCCCACCCAAGCATCCCACCCATTTGGTCCACGCATTTTTAATTCGTAGGAGACTCAAGCCTCTCCCAAGCTGAGAGCACATGGTAAGGTGAATTTGGTGATCTGTTCATACTGGTGTGGTGCTGTATGGCAGCCATTGTTGCTATGGCAATGTGTCAGTGGGGGCAGCTTGGCCTAGAGTCTGGGGCTAGGTCTGGCAACAGTGGGGCTGATGGACTACTAGGCCATTCCCCCTATGGGCATCTCTGATGCTGCAGTGGTGGTAGCCACCCAGCGCCCCACTATTTTAAGTTAGAGACCCAGTTGATTTGGGTAGTTGTGACACTTTGATTACAATGTATACTAACTAACTTATGTTAGTTATTGTAATTGTGCTGAGAAGCAATAGACCAATTCTAAAACATGTGGCTGTAACAATATTTATCAATACCTGTCCAGAGGATAAGTTGCTGAGTTGCCCATAGCAACCAATCAGATCGCTTCTTTCATTTTTCAGAAGCCTTTTCAAAAGTGAAAGAAGTGATCTGATTGGTTGCTATGTGCAACTCAACAACTTTTCCTCTGGACAGGTTTTGATAAATCTCCCCCATGTCTTTTTCTGAACTGGTATTGAAAAGATATTCATACTAAAGAATTTCCAAACAAAATTTGACTTTGAAATTCCAAAGCAACAGAGTCCAACTGTGGTCAATGGGATTCCGCTGCACAGTGCATACTACCAAATATTAGCAGCAAAGCTTTCAGTTGCTGAAATTCCACCACTGAAAGAATGAACACGTTCGGGGGAAGAATACGCAGAATACATTGTTGCTCATGGGGACTGACCATGTCCGCTGACCACCCTCAGAATCTCAGCCCAGAATATTTCTGTAGTGTGAATGCGCCCTACGTCCACCTTACTTTACTGCACAGGACTTATATGAGCTTATAATGCTCAGCAACAATGGCCCATATTATCCCTCCATCTGAGACAAAACATGTCTGACAAAAAAAGCAACAAATCACAGCTCCGTTTTTAACTTCCAAAAATGGTCTGAAATAAGGCACATTGATATAGTGGGTCAATGTCTTTGTTCCCCTTCACACATGTCTCTGGCATATTTCTATCGTGGATACGAAAATGCAAAAGGTAAACTAATGACAAAGTTATGATGTGTGTTTAGAACGGTCAGACATCTGCCTATGCCACATGAGAAAACATTGCATGTGGTGTTTTTCTGTCTGTTTATGGACGCTGAGCTAGTGCACCACTTTGTCATTGGTTGCACCTTTTGTCAGACATAGAACTGACTGGATAAGTGTTATTAGAAACCATTTTTTCATCACTTTAGTGCTGCCTGAACCACAAGTCATCGGGTTGGTCCTCAGCAGCTTCCCTTGACAGGTTCCCATTAAAAGGTACCCTTCATCAGTATGTTCTAGATCAGCCTATTTGAATTACGTTTCTAATATACTTCTTCTGGTCTTTCTTGCAGTCCTACTTGCAGATTTGTCTCTGCCAGGCTGCTACAGGAGACAAAGTCAGGAGATGCATGTGGAACCAAAGCTCAGCACAGTATACTGGGGGACATTTATCAAAACCTGTCCAGAGGAAAAGTTGCTGAGTTGCCCATAGCAACCAATCAGATCGCTTCTTTCATTTTTCAGAGGCCTTTTCAGAAATGAAAGAAGCAATCTGATTGGTTGCTATGGGCAACTCAGCAACTTTTCCTCAGGACAGGTTTTGATAAATCTCCCCCTTAAAGTGTACTGTAGACAATCACAGCCGATCCCACACTGAACTGCTCTCTGCTGTGTGTAGAAGACTGAGGGAGAAAGTTCCTCCCATCAGGGCTTCAGATGATGTCATGCCAGCTGGAGAACACCCCTTCCCAGTCTGTGGAGCTCAATGAGACTTCAGAAGCAAGATAGAAAATAATAAAAATGAAGGTAGGAAGTGGTGTATCATGATAGAGGGAGTGAACTGTGAGGATTAAAACATGTATCTAGATCATAACAGGTACTCTCTAAGTTGCAATCAATGAAATGCTGCAGGAATACAAATCCCACGTACCATGTGAGGAGCACTAATTGTTGCTTGATAACCTGTGGAAGACAAAAAGATTTAAGTAATTTCTACTCCCCACAGAAGTGTTTATTCAAGCCACTACAAAGGAATGACATTTCATTTTATATAAACTGACAAAAAGAACAAAGCATTACTGCATGTCATATGCAAGTCAATAGATCTCAGAGCAAAATAGCAGCATGGGGAATGGTAAAACAAAGCAGAGCTGAATAAAGTATAGTGATGTAAGTACAGTATTCTTTCCTACATGCTGCTGCTTAAAGGGTTACTCCGCTCCCCAGCATGCAGAACATTGAGTTCTCAACGCTGTGTGCAGGCTTCCGTGTTCACGTCCTCCCCCTCGTGAGGTCACAGCCTGCCCCCTCAATGAAAGTCTATAGGAAGGGGGCGCGACGGCCATCACAGCCCCTCCCATAGACTTGCATTGAGGGGGCGGGACGTGACATCACGAGGGGGCGGGCGTGAACACTGAAGCCTGCACACAGCGTTCAGGAACTCACTGGGGAGCGGAGTAACACTTTAAGCTCCCAAGATGAAGACATCAGAGTGGTCTGGCACTGAAGCTTGGCCCACATATGCTATATAGTATGTATCACTCCCAAGGTGAACGTGTAAAAACTAGGTGAATATCTGAATTGCAGGTTGACTTGCAATTATTGACTTCTTTGTTGTAGTGAATGGAGGGGTCTCAAAAAAAAAAAAAAAAAAATGCTATACATATTTGATGCGCAGGATTTGATGCTGTGTGTGACCCTACCCTAAAAGGGGTATTCCAGGTTTTTCTTCTTCAGCCTTTGAATCCATGACGCAAAGTTAGAATACTGTTTAATATGCTTGTTTTACCTCCGTGCACCACTCTTTTCATGTGCTTGTATAGCCCACAACCAGAAGTGCTGTAGTTCAAGTCTTTATTTTACTGTTTTTTCAGAGACAATATGTCAAGTCACATGGTCTTCAGGAGGTGTGGCTATGAAGCAGTGGGTGGACAAATCGCATTACTTCAGTAAACCCCTAACACCCTGCTATCTGTCCACCCATTAGAGCATGGCCACAGCTTGGTGAGCATGTGACTTATGACATTGTCTCTGGCTAAAATGCAAGGAAGGTCAGAAACAACAGAAGAATAAAAAGGCCTTACACTACATCACTTTCAGGCTTGGGTCCTGTGTAAGACAATAGGACAAAGCGGTGAACTGAGGTAACAGAAGAATATTACACAGTATTACAACTTGGAATCATGAGCTCAAACGCGGTAGAAAAAAAATACTACAATAACCTCTTACTACTGAAATACATTGAACGGACCGCTAAACCCAAAAACTTACAGGATTCCTACTAAGGACACCAAACTAAACTTTTAAATATATTTTTCCTTATGTAATTATAAGACACTATTTAATTGCTGTTAAAATTCTTAACCTCTATATGGTTTTTAGTGTGATTGAAAAAACGGCCACTAGGTGGCTCTCTTCTGTTCCCTGCAGAAGTCAAACAGTTAGTTTGGTCCCCACCCAGACTTGCAGAAGTCCAAACTCAGGAAATACATACGGGGCATGGCAAGGCACAGCTCTCGTAGGCTTCAGTGACGTTGCACTTGGTAGCAAAAACGGCCACTTTCTCCTGCTGGGAGCTCACACAATGTCAGAAAGGGGAAAGGTATGATACAGAGCTTTTTATAATTCGGAAAAAAAATTAGGGTAGGAGGGGAGTTAGGGAATATAATCTGAGATTGGTCAGAAAATATGGTTTGATGACAGGTACTCTTTAAAAATACATGAGATGTATGTATGCTCCCCTAATGTCTGGGTTCAATATACAGTACTGTACTTTTAACTGGAATTCTGCATAGCAAAAATAACTTTTCCATATGTAAATGTAAAGAATATCAATGGTTCTTTCACATAAGTCACATGTGGATATTATGTTTAGCAGTCCATTCAAGGTATTTCAGTGACCGATAAGGCAAGATGTGATTTTAAAGAGGTTTTTTTTTTTACTTATTTACCAAAAGATCTAAAAAAAAATAAAAAATAAAAACCTGTCCAATGGATAGCATTGGATATAGCAGGGAATGTATTTTTTGGAGGAAAAACATTATCAAACGTTATGTTTCATTCTCACTTTAAAATGTTAGCAATTTTAAGACTTTAAAATTTATTTCATCAACCTTTTCGCAAACACCCTTCTATGAAAAATTTCTGTTAAATACATGCCCCCCTCAGTCCTAAACAGCCTATGCTATGTGGCACCCAGTTTACTTTTAAATAGAAATACCAGATGCCTGTACCCGATGCCAGAGAGAGAGAGAATCGGGTAAGGCATCCAGTAAAGCTATTTAGAGATACATAGCACTGGGAACAGCCTGCTGCTGCCCATACTCATCTGAGTACTGGCAGTAGCAATGGATGATATAGACATGCCTGCACTGCACACTTGGCTGTTCTCGGTGTTGTGTATCTCTAAATAGATTTTCCGGATGCTATAACCAATGATCTCTATCTCCGGCATTGAATACAGCAAGTCTTAACCCCTTGCCACAAATGCACATTCATTAACGTCCATTTGCTGCTCCCGAGAAATGACGTGCGCTCGCGTGCTATAGCAACCTGGTGTGCCCCGGTTGCTATAAGCAACTAGGACCCATGGCTAATGCCGGACATCGCTGATCAGGCTAATGTCTGGCATTAACCCTTTAGATGCGGCGATCAAACTTGATCGCTGCATCTAGAACTAAAGTAAATAATGCTGGTTAGCTCAGCAGCTTGCAGGACGCGAGGAGGATCCTTACCTGCCTTCTCCATGTCCGATGGCCGAATGACTGCTCCGTACCCGAGATCTAGGCAGGAGAAGTCAAGCAGCGATAACACTGATCAGTGTTATGATAAAAAAAAGGGAAAAAAAAGTTCATAAAGATCATTTAACCCCTCCCCTTATAAAACTTTTACTCTCCCCCCTATTCCCATAAAAAAAAAAAAAAAAAACTGTAAATAAAAATAAACATATGTGGTATTGCAGCGTGCGTAAATGTCCAAACTATAAAAATATATTAATTATCCGCACGGTCAATGGCATACATGTAAAAAAAAATTCAAAAGTCCAAAAGTGTATTTTGTGTCACTTTTTATACCATAACAAAAATGAATAAAAAGTGATCAAAAAGTCCGATCAAAACAAAAATGGTACCGATAAAAACTTCAGATCACGGGGCAAAAAAATTAACTCTCATACCACCCCGGAACAGAAAAATACAAAGTTATAGGGGTTAGAAGAAGAGGACATTTCTCAACATATAAATTTTGGTGCATGTAGTGATTTAATTTTTTTTTGTAGTGAAAAAAAATAAATAATCAAACTTATATAAATTGGGTATCTTTGCGACCGTATGGACCTACAGAATAAATATTAGGTGCAATTTTACCGAAAACTGCACCGCGTAGAAACGAAAGCCGCTAAAAATTACAAAATGGCTTTTTTTTTTCAATTTTGCCCCATAAATAATTATTTTCTGGTTTCACAGTAGATTTTGTAGTGCAATTATTAATGGTAGTACAAAAAAAATAAAAAATCAAGTACAAGCGCTCATAAGGATTTTTAGGTGGAAAATTTAAATTGTTATGATTTTTAGAAGGAAAAAACAAAAGTGCAAAAACGAATAATCGCCAAAGAGGGAAGGGGTTAAAAATCTATTAAGAAATAAAAAATAAAAAATAAATTCTATACAAGCAAAACTGATGATAGGCCTAAACATGCACTGAACCGGGGTTCAGAAAAAGAGAAAAAAAAGGGGGCTTTTTAGTGTCCAGGCCACTAGCTGCTAAATACCGTATTTATCGGGGTTTACCACGCACCGGCCTATAACACCCTCATTTTACCAAGGATATTTGGGTAAAAAAAAAGTTTCTTACCCAAATATCCTTGGTAAAATGAGGGTGCGTGTGTGCATGTGTATACCCCGATACACTGTTTCTGACCCCGCAGAAGCCCCCAGAAAAGGCAGGGGGAGAGAGGCCGTCACTGCCCGCTTCTCTCCCCCTGCCTTTCCTGGGGTCTAGAGCCCTGCTGCTGCCGCTTTTCTCCCCCTGGTTTTCGGCACCGCTGCCCCTTCTCTCCCCCCTGGCTATCAGCACTGCCCCTTCTCTCCCCCCTGGCTATCAGCACTGCCCCATTGCCGGCGCAGATAGCCAGGGGGAGAGAAGGGGCGCCGGCAATGGGGCAACAGCACCGATATCCAGGGGGAGAGAAGGGGCAGCGGCACCCATTGCCGGCGCCGCTGCCCCGTTGCCTCCCCCATCCCCGGTTGTATAATTACTAGAGGTGCACCGAAATGGAAATTTCAGAACCGAAACGAAACCGAAATTAAAAAAAATGTCCGGCCGAAACCGATACCGAAAATGACTTCTCCCCGTCTTCTGGTAAAATGCAGAAAACGCACTTTAGGTCGGCAGCTCCCCCGCACGTTAGGTCGGCAGCTCCCCCGCACGTTAGGTCGGCAGCTCCCCCGCACGTTAGGTCGGCAGCTCCCCCGCACGTTAGGTCGGCAGCTCCCCCGCACGTTAGGTCGGCAGCTCCCCCGCACGTTAGGTCGGCAGCTCCCCCGCACGTTAGGTCGGCAGCTCCCCCGCACGTTAGGTCGGCAGCTCCCCCGCACGTTAGGTCGGCAGCTCCCCCGCACGTTAGGTCGGCAGCTCCCCCGCACGTTAGGTCGGCAGCTCCCCCGCACGTTAGGTCGGCAGCTCCCCCGCACGTTAGGTCGGCAGCTCCCCCGCACGTTAGGTCGGCAGCTCCCCCGCACTTTAGGTCGGCAGCTCCCCCGCACATTAGGTCGGCAGCTCCCCCGCACATTAGGTCGGCAGCTCCCCCGCACATTAGGTCGGCAGCTCCCCCGCACATTAGGTCGGCAGCTCCCCCGCACATTAGGTCGGCAGCTCCCCCGCACATTAGGTCGGCAGCTCCCCGTCAATAGTAGGCAGGTTCCCCACAATAGTAGGCAGGTTCCCCACAATAGTAGGCAGTTTCCCCACATTTGTAGGCAGCTCCCCCCCACAATAGTAGGCAGTTCCCCCACAATATTAGGCAGCTCCCCCCAACAATATTAGGCAGCTTCCCCCACAATTGTAGGCAGCTCCCCCCCACAATATTAGGCAGCTCCCCCCACATTTGTAGGCAGCTCCCCCCCACATTAGGTCAGCAGTTCCCCCCCCACATTAGGTCAGCAGTTCCCACACAATAGTAGGCAGCTTCCCCCCACCCCACAGACATACAGCTTCCAGCCATATACAGGGTATGGCTGGAGGCTGTATGTCTGTACTGCTGCCCCCACAGGGTTCCGGTCACCTCTCCTCCGGCCCGGGGTCACATCTACTGCTATGGACCATAGCAGTAGGTGCCGGGACCGGAACACTCAAGAAGATGACGCGCCGCCGGTCACTTACCAGGCCCCGGCCAGCACGCGTTCTCCTGCGACGATCCTGCGGTCCTCCTGCGTCTCTATGGTTGTACGCACGGGACGTCAGTGACGTCCCGTGCGTACGACCATAGAGATGGAGAAGCGAGGGACCGAAGGAGGATCGTAGGAGGACGCCGGGGAATGGTGAGTGACCGGCGGAAAAGATTTTTCGGGACACAGGGATGTCCGGGATAGGAATATTTCTTTTTATGTCCCCGGGCCGGCTCCCGTGTGTGGCTGCAGGCGGGGGCCGACCAGAGCATATAAAAACTAATACAGTATACTAAAAACCAGGGGGCCTCCAGCTGTTGTGAAACTACAACTCCCAGCATGCCCGGACAGACTTTGCCGGTCCGGTCATGCTGGGAGTTGTAGTTTCACAACAGCTGGAGGCCCCCTGGTTTTTAGTATACAGTATTAGGTTTTATATGCTCTGGCCGGCCCCCACCTGCAGCCACACACGTGAGCCGGCCGGGCACAAAAAAAGAAATATTCCTATCCCGGAGAGCGCGCCCCCCCAGATGTTGCGCCCGGTGCGGCGCCCTCCCCACGTTACGCCTCTGCCACTGGCAGTGTTTGTAACTTGTGCTGTGGGCGGGCAGGGGAGGTGGGTCATTATCGGCACATTTTTTGTTGTTTCGGCATTTCCCCGAAATAGCTATTTTCCGCCGATATATCGGTGCATCCCTAATAATTACATGTTGCTTCTGGCCTCCGGTGTGGCGTCCCCTGCTTCGTCGCTATGCGCTGCGAGACGCAATGACGAGTGACGTCTTCACCAAGCAGCGCATAGCAACGACGCAGGGGACGCCACACCGGAGGCCAGAAGCAGCGTGGACCCGACCCCGGCAACAGGTAATTATACAACCGGGAATGGGGGAGGCAACAGGGCAGCGGCGCCGGCAGTCTCTGGACCCCAGGACAGACAGGGGCAGAGAAGCCGGCATCGACGGCAGGTCTCTGCACCTGCAAAAGCCGCTGTAGTTCATTGATTTAAAGCACCCGCTTTAAATCATTGAACTGCAGCGGCTTATCGGCATATAACACGCACATAGACTTTAGGCTAAACATTTTAGCCTAAAAAATGCGTGTTATATGCCGATAAATACGGTAGTCTGAGATGTGGGATCTTCCCTGAGCTACCTGTAAGAGAAACCTTTCCGGCCATGCCTCTTACCAGTTTTTTTTCTAGCACAAAATGTAACAGATTTCTATCATGTTAGAATTATGGTGCAGTCCCCTATGGCTCTGTACTGTATGTACCATAGGCATGCCATGAGTTGCCATATGATATGCTAGTGGTAATACGCTTATGAGTGCTGTAATATGCCCATGTTATACTACCACATGCATAGCTTTATAAATTGTAACTAGGTACAGAAAGTAAAATAGAGTAAAAAGAGTCACCTTACCTATTGACTGAGGAGAGTCCATGTAAGCATTGCATTTTGCATAATGTTTGCGGTCAGTAGCCAACATTACTTCGTATACTTTGTCTGATTTTATTATACCATTTTCTGAAAAATATTTGAGAATAGAGTTAGATTCAGAGGAAGCAAAATATAAATATTAAAAAGGGGTTTTCTAAGTGAATACAGGGATGTAGCAAGCCAAACGACGCACACACACACACACTTCTTCCACATTCCAACCCTGGCCCTGGGTAGGACTCTACTTCATAAATGGTTCACGTGATTAGTTACTGTATTTACTGGAGGGAAATGATAACATCAGGCTAGTCGTCACCTCAAAACTTATACAATTCCAGATATATAGCATATATTTGCAATTGTCACTGGTTGTTATATAAAACAGTTCATCACTGCAACTGCCAAAATGTATAAACAAAAAAAAAAGTAAGAAAGAAGAAAAAGGACTTGTGTGTTTTGACAGCTACGCGTGGGCAACTGGAATAACGCTGGCTTTCAGAAACCCAGGTCAGGCGATGTGTTGGACCACAGCTGGAATTTGCACAGTAAGCTAGTTTTCTCAGCCATACTAAAATCATAGAAAGGTAGCACAAGAAAACAAGAAGTCAGAACACAACTTCATGCGGCCAGTTATAAATAATATATAACCCAGAAGAAAAGGTGCAGCTTTGAGTGTGTCCTAGCAATGTATTCAATTTCAGGAGTATATCATTTAGAATATACATGCTGCAAACATAGCCAATTCAATGAGACAAGGGAATATATTACTAGCTATTGCTTATGACCTCTGGGATTTTTTGGTTGATTGCAGTGTCTAAAATGCTGAAAACAATCTGCGGTAGCTCAGTGGAGCTGATAAGGACACCCGTGGGGTCCTGATCAGCTGAGAGGACGGGTGGAGGTTCCCTACCTTCGTCCGTCCTCTCTGATCGGCGCTCCAATAACGCAGGCCTTAGCAGCATGTAGTAATGGAGCACCGATAATACTGATCAGTGCTGTGCTATAGGCTCCTATTCAGTGTCTAGAAGTAAAAAAAAACTTACATATGTGTGCCTCCAGCTGTTAAACTACAACTCTCAGCATGCTCTACAGCCCTGGGCTGTCTGGGAGTTGTAGTTTTGCAACAACTGAAGGCACACGGTAAAACACTGCCCTATGGGGACATAAAATATTGTAAAAATAAATGTATTTAAAAAATGCAATACATTTTAAAAAAGCCCCTCACCCTAAATAAAAGTTTAAATCACCTCCTTCTCCCCCTCCCCCCTTTTTCAAATAAAATAAAGTTAACAAAATAAACATATTTGGTAATGCCACGTGCATAAATGTTCGAACTATTAAAATATAAGGTTAAAAAAATGCACAAATGGTGTACATGTAAAAAAAAAATAATATATAAATAAATACCAATGTCCAGAATTGCTGATTTTTGTTCACTCAATGTAGCAGGAAGAAAAAAAAAAGTGATCCAAAATGTCCCACCAAAATAAAAATGGTACTGATAAAACATACAGATAACAGAGCAAAAAACAATATATGGAAAAATAAGAAAGTTAGGCTCCTTTCACACTAAGAGCATTCATCCATTAATAAACGTCCGTTTCCTGTGTAAAAACGGATGTATAATAACGGATGAAATAACGGGTGCTAACAGCTGAATAAATATTCATCCGTTAAGACCCGTTATAACTAGGGATCGACCGATTATCGGTATGGTATTATCGGCCGATAATTACGATTTTGGGCATTATCGGTATCGGCAATTACCTTGCCGATAAGCCGATAATGCCCCGCCCCACCGCACCGCGTGGCACCCCCCACCGTAGTGCTGGGCGGTATACCGGTATGGATTTTTGCCCATACCGCTATACTGGTTGGGCGCCTCCCCCACCCTCCGAGTCAATAAAAAAAATTAATGGGGGTGGTCCGGGCCATCCATCCTTCCTGTAGTGTTCCGGCGGCATTCCGGGTGGAGGGTGAACCGGTCCGGGCTGTCCTTCTCCGGGGATCCTCTTCTCCACTCCGGGCAGGCTCCGGCCTAGTACGCTGCATAGACGCCGCTACGCCGTGACGTCAGGTGCATCGCTGCGCACGGGCGTCACTGCGCAGCGGCGTCTATGCAGCGTACTAGGCCGGAGTCTGCCCAGAGTGGAGAAGATGACCCCCGGAGAAGGACAGCCCGGACCGGTTCACCCTCCACCCGGAATGCCGCCGGACACTACAGGAAGGAAGGATGGCCCGGACCATCCTGACAGGTAGGGGGAGAGAAGCGGGTGGTGGTGGCGGCGGCCTATGGCACCGCAAAAGCCACTGCAGTGCATTGATTTAAAGCGCCCGCTTTAAATCAATGATCTGCAGCGGTGTCGCAGGGGGATAAATAGCCGATAACTTATACCGGAATATCGGTATAAGTTATCGGCTATCGGCCCTAACCTCCACCAATTATCGGTATCGGCCCTAAAAAACGATATCGGTCGATCCCTAGTTATAACATCCCTCATGTATGGCCGTAAAACACCTCTGCCTACAGACTCCCACAGCCGGGACTACTACTCCCATCATGGAACAGACTTCTTTCCATGATGGGAGTAGTAGTTCCCGGCTGCGGGCGTCTGCAGACAGTTGGGGAGGCTACGTTAGTGTTTGTACTACTACCCCCATCATTAGGGATCGACCGATTATCGGTTCTGCCGATATTCACGATTTTTTACGTTATCGGTATCAGCAGTTACCTTGCCGATAATGTCACGCCCCCCCCCCCCCCCCCACCGCACAGCACGCCACCCCCATCCCTGGTTTTATAATTACCTGTTCCCGGGGTCTGTGGCCCGCGCTACTTCTGGCTCCTGCTGCGTCCTGCGTTACGCTGTGCACTGCGCAGCGACATCCTCAACGTGACGTCATCGTCAGTGCGCACAGTGACAGCTCAGGACGGGAGCCAGAAGTAACGCGGACCCCGGGAACAGGTAATTATAAAGCCGGGGATAGGGGAGGTAATGGGGCAGCGGCGGTGGGGGCAGTGTGCGGTGGTAGTATTGTTAGTACAGAAGGGAATAAGGAGGTATATGGGGGGGGGAGGTATATGGGTCTGGGGGGTGTCAGAAAAGTGTAAAGAAGAATAATGCAGGGGTCGCGGGGGGGGGGGGGGGGGCAGAGAAGCCTTGAGGAGGACTTAGGGGCCCATCCACATTGAGGACATTCCTCTGGCAGAAATCTGCTTGCAGCAGAGTCCAATTGTTTCCAATTGTTGTGCATACTGTGAAATTGCTGAAGTGGAATTCCCCCGGCAGAATGGACATACCCCATGTTTGTTCTTTGGGTGGATGTCTATTCTGCTGGAGGAATTCTGTCGGACTGCATTGTCATCTATAGAGATAGCTCATATCCGTGCAGTCCTATCGCCAATGGCTTCGGTCTGCAGCAAGCGGACATTCCACCGACTAAATGTCCACAGTGTGGAGAAACCCTTAGGGGTCTGCAGGAGGAGGGGAAAAATAGGTCTGGGGGAGTACAGAGGTGGGATTCTGAAAGAGGAAACAGTGTCTGGCAGTATTATTTTTAGGGGTTATGATGTCTGGCAGGGTTATAATGATTATTGTTGTTATACAGAGGATGAGGATCTACTAACAAAGCAACCAATTATGTGCGGGTGTCAGACTCTGCAGAGGAAGATGGAGCAGCGGCATCTTGGCCAGATGAAGATGAAAAGTAAAGACAACAAAGACATCTCCTGTGAGTCATTACACAATTGTGTATTCTCCTGACTGTCCCATCAGAGCTGGAGTCACTTGTAATTTCTGCAGTGATGATGGGTGACACTGAACCCCAATCTGTGGTTCAACAGCTGTTACAAAACTACAAGTCCCATAATGTCTGAGGCTTTGCAACAGCTGGAGAGCCACTTAAACCCAGGTGATTTTAGAGTATGCAGCCTATTTTATTTTAATGGGTATCTGACTTCTGCGACACCCCCCATAAAAAAAAAATGGGCTGCATAGTCTAATATGCCTGGGCCTATTTTTGCTCCCAGTCTAAGTATGTGTATTACAGGTATTTCCCAACCTTTTATACTACAGTTTCAAAACTACAGCTACTATCATGCTCTTCTGTCTTCATGATGGGAGTTGTGGTTTTGGGCAGGCATGATGGCACAGTTAAGGGACACAGAGGTATTATTCGGGTTAGGGCACAGTGGCAGTATAATATTTGGGGGCACAGCATGTGGTAGTTTTATACTCCGGGGCACAGTGTGGTGCAGAATTATAATCAGGGGCACAGTGTGTGGCAGTATGTGGGACATGGTGTTTGACATCATTCTATTTTGGTACACAGCATATGGCAGTATTATATTCAAGGGCACAGTGTGTGGCAGTATTATACCAGGGGCTAAAAAGAAAGAACAGAGAAAGCGCAACAATGTGCCATTACTCCTAGCAACTGTAGGTGTACTGTGAAGGGAGACAAGTTCTTGCTCACCTTTCAGTGTTGTACTGAGAGCACAACACCATATAGCGTATGTGATTTTCACCGTCAGAGGTCAAGAGTGCTGCCGAGACACCTTCCCGGTCCTGGGATAATCCAAGGCGGTCTTGGAAGTGTGGAAGTCTGTGATTTGCCTCGCAGTGAAAATCATCGGTGTAAGCCGGCGCTCTCCTCGGGACTAGCCGTTCGGCCCGGAGTGCAAGAGGAATCAGACCCAATTCAGGAATGATATAAGAAGGTAAATTTTATTGCACATACCAGAATAAAAGAAAAATAAAGGTAAAAGGGGGATAAAAAGTATTGGGACAACGCGTTTCAAGGGCCAGGACCCCCCCCTTCGTCAGGTCCAATGATCATTGGACCTGACGAAGAGGGGGTCCCGCCCCTCGAAACGCGTTGTCCCAATACTTTTTATCCCCTTTTTACCTTTTTATTTTATTCTGGTATGTGCAATAAAATTTACCTTCTTATATCATTCCTGAATTGGGTCTGATTCCTCTTGCACTCCGGGCCGAACGGTTAGTCCCGAGGAGAGCACCGGCTTACACCGATGATTTTCACTGCGAGGCAAATCACAGACACAGATCACATAGCTCCTGCATTTATTTGTATGAGGAATCTGTTTTCTCATTCAAGTCCCCTAAGGGGACTAATATATAATATAGTATAAAATAAATATTTATTAAAGGTTTTACGCATATTCATTTACTCATTCCATATAAAATGTTTAAATCACCCCCTTTTCCCATTTTCAGTATGTAAACATAATAAATCTAAACAAATTTGGTACTGCCGTGTACATAAAAAAAATATCAAACCACAGAATTGCGTTTTGTTTTTTTTATCATATCACATGCCAAAAAGGGATGCACCGAAAGGAAAATTTTGGTCCGAAACTGAAAATTTAGGCTGTGCCTGGCCGAAAACCGAAAATGCATTGCCCCGCCCCCTTTTTTCAATATAGTTTTTGCTATATTGAAAAAAAGGGGGCAGGGCAAAGCATTTTCAGTTTTCGGCCAGGCACAGCCTAAATTTTTAGTTTCGGACCAAAATTTTCCTTTCGGTGCATCCCTTTTTGGCATGTGATATGATAAAAAAAACAAAAAAAACGCAATTCTGTGGTTTGGTATTTTTTTTATGTACACGGCAGTACCAAATTTGTTTAGATTTATTATGTTTACATACTGAAAATGGGAAAAGAGGGTGATTTAAACATTTTATATGGAATGAGTTAATGAATATGCGTAAAACCTTTAATAAATATTTATTTTATACTACGGTATATTATATATTAGTCACCTTAGGGGACTTGAATGAGAAAACAGATTACTCATACAAATAAATGCAGGAGCTATGTGATCTGTGCTCTACAGGCGAGTCCCTGCAGCCATTGAAGACAGCTGACAGAACAGGGGATCACTCTGGGGCCAACCCCCACTGTTGAACCACCAATGACAGATGTAACTGTCATAGAGTGCTTCTGTCAACTTTGACAGCGGCATCTAAATGGTCAATAGGCGGCGTTTGCAATTGCCTCATGCCAGAGACTAGCAGCTGCCACTGGGTATGGAGCAGGCTCGAGTCAGTAGCCCATATGTCCTTAACAGTCCCTTAATGACGCGTATGCACTTCATGGGTCGTTGAGGGGTTAAAGTAGAACAGATCTTGTTTACACTCACAGTACCCCCCTACTCACTGTGGACTCTTCCAGCTTAGGGTGCGTTCAAACGGCTATGTGTCCCCGTTTAGGTTCCATTGTAATCTGTCTAGAAACAGCAACAAACAGTTGTAAAAGGATTTTTTTTTTTTTTTTTTACAATCCTTTCCCATCCGTTTGCACCTGTCTGTGCTCATTTCCGCTTTTTTTTTTTTTTTACGGGAGAAAAGACGGTGCAGGCAGTCAAAAAAACGGAAGAAAAAACGGATACAGTAAATTTAACATTGAAGTCTATGGAAAACGGATATGCCTTTAATCCCATCCGTTTGCATCCCTTTTTTTCAATCCGTTTTTTTTGATACGTTCAATCCGCTTTTTGATACGTTCTTTACTTTTGAGCATGCTCAGAACAAAAAAAAAAAGTTTTTTTTTTTTTTTAAACTGAACAACAATGGATGCAAATGGATAACAACCGTTTGCATCCATTGTTGTTCAGTTTAAAAACAGCCATGTGAACACAGCCTTAGAAGCAGGAAGTCTCAGAGCTGTCCAAGTAGCGAGACTTTGCTGCTGACAAACCAAATTCGAGAATGCTTTATTTTATATATTAGAGAAAGCTTTTTTTTATTTTAGTCTTTTGTTAATTCATGAGGTTTTCGAGGAGGTGATTGTGTTTCTTAAAATAAAATTCTCAAAGTGAAATTGTCAGCTTAAAAAGGAGTAATCTCAAAAATATTTATTACCTATTTACAAGTAACTTACTGGTGCCACACCTACTTAATTTTGTATTCCGTGTTCCTATATTTCCTTTTTTGAGTGCTGAATGGCTACTAGTAGTATGAACCTGTAGGTTTAACATGCTGCCCTAACATTGGAAAGTATCTGAGTCCGACTTATTTACTTTACTGAGGTCCAATATCAGTCTACAAGTCCTAAAACAAGTCTGTACTGGGAAACATCTGAACGGACTCTGGAATAACACATTGCATACATTGTTGGCTCCTGCCACAGACACATGGCTCATATTTCCTGCAACGATATTCCGATATTAAAGAGTACCTTTCATCAAAAAAATTTTTTAATGTCAGATTATTCAATATTAAACTGGTTTCTAATTGGTTTTAATAAAAAATGTAGACATATGTATTTTGTGTTTGAAAATCTGTCCACCTTTCTATTGATTTCAGACTCATGCCCACCTGGCAGTGAGACTGAAATCACAGAACACTGGCTGAGCAAGTGACCAGCTCAGTGCAACTCCCTGCCTGTCAATCAGACCGGCGGGGGCTCTGTAAATGTGGGCTCACTCGTTGCCGAGAAGTTTACGTGACAGACACGGACAAGTTACCAAAGACATCAGGATGCAGTTTAGGCTGCGTTCACACGGCAGTCTGGACCTGTCCTGTTCATCTCCCGTCAAAAATAAAAACGGAATTTTAAAAAAACGGGCAACAACAGATGCAAACGGTTGTTATCCGTTTGTATCCGTTATTGTTCAGTTAAAAAAATGGATGCAAATGTATGACATTAAAGGCTCATCCATTTTTCATAGACTTCAATGTTAAATTTACTGTATGTTTTTTCTTCCATTATTTTGAGAGGAGAAAATATACTTCATGCAACCGTCTTTTCTCTCGTAAAATTATTATTATTTTTTTAAATGGAAATGAGCGCAGACGGATGCAAACGGATGTGAAAGGATTGTAAAAAAAAAATCCCAATGACATCAATGGCATTATTTCACAACAGTTTGCAATCCGTTTACAAGCAGCAACAAAAGGAACCTAAAGGGGGGGAACTGGGACAGACGGCTGTGTGAATGCAACCTTAATAAGTACTTTAAAGGAAGTCAAAGGAAAACAACCTTATAAAGCAGTGTGCCAGCCATGATGCAGCTGACGTCTAGGCGCAATGATAACCAGGCTGCCAACATTTGCCCAGCCTTGTAATACGATACATCCATGCTTTCCGAAATCCAATCTAAATAATATAAAATGGTGCAAAATAGCAAGGACTTCATTACACCTACATGGGCACTGTCAGATTCAAAAACTTTTAATGTGTTTTACTGAAAAAAAATTGAAGATCTTTTGTAATATGGTTGTTTAAAAAAATTGGAATATTTAATAAATCTCCTGAAAATCCCACCACTAGGGGTCTCCATACCTACAGGGACACTAATCAGTCCTGCAGCAGCCCCCGGCTTGTCCATGAGTCATCACCTCCCACCACCACAAGGGAGGGAAACGCCCCCTTCCCTTGAGAGAATTTCTAACACTGTGAGCTAAAGAAAAGATGTATTTTTTACAATAAATATAAGTAATACAGGTAAAAAAAAGTTAGATGTACATGGTCAGGATTAGATCTGACAGGTACGCTTTAAAGGGGTATTCCACTGCCTCACATTTTGTTCCGAACGCTCATTGCAGGTGCCGGGGCTCGCGACATCACAGCCACGCCCCCTCAACGCAAGTCTATAGGAGAGGGCATGGTGGCCGTCATTGCATTGAAGGGTCGTGGCACAGCGTGATGCCATAAGGGGCCTTGTCGTGAAGTCACAAGCCTCGCCGCCTGTACTAAGCATTCGGAACAAAATGTTCCGAACCCTGAGGCAGTGAAGTACCCCTTTAAGCTCTCCTGCAGCACACCCAGAAGCTTCATGCTGAAGGCCCAGTACGTGTATACAAACATGCACAGTGAAAAACATTCAGCATTTCAACGAGGCAGGTCTAAATCGAGGTGCATATTAACTCAGCCCTGGAAGGAAAGCAAGCAGGAATTTTACATTGGAGCAAAAAAAAGTATTTAGTCAGCCACCAATTGTGCAAGTTCTCCCACTTGAAAAGATGAGAGAGGCCTATAATTTTAATCCTAGGTAAACCTCAACTAAGATGAGAAAAAAAAAAAAAAAAAAATTATATATATATATATATATATATATATATATATATATATATATATATATCACATTGTCTGATTTTTTAAGAATTTATTTGCAAATTATGGTGGAAAATAAGTATTTGGTCACCTACAAACAAGTAAGATTTCTGTCTCTTACAGACCTGTAACAACTTCTTTAACCCTTTAACGACGCAGGACGTATATTTACGTCCTGCGTCGGCTCCCGCGATATGAAGCGGGGTCACGCTGCGACCCCGCATCACATCGCGTCAGTCCCGGCGTTCATCAACGGCCGGGACCCGCGGCTAATATCACACATCGACGATCGCGGCAATGTGCGGTATTAATCCTTTAGAAGCAGCGGTCAAAGCTGACCGCGGCTTCTAAAGCAAAAGTGAAGCTATCCCGGCTAGTCAGTCAGGCTGTTCGGGACCACCGCGGTGAAATCGCGCCGTCCCGAACAGCTTACAGGACACAGGGAGGGCCCTTACCTGCCTCCTCGGTGTCCGATCGACGAATGACTGCTCCGTGCCCGAGATCCAGGCAGGAGCAGTCAAGCGCCGATAACACTGATCACAGCCGTGTTAATACACGCCTGTGATCTTTGTAAAAGATCAGTGTGTGCAGTGTTATAGGTCCCTATGGGACCTATAACACTGCAAAAGAAAGTTTTAAAAAAAAGTGTTAAAGGTCATTTAACCCCTTCCCTAATAAAAGTTTGAATCACCCCCCTTTTCCCATAAAAAAAAAACAGTGTAAATAAAAAAAATAAACATGTGGTATCGCCACGTGCGTAAATGTCCGAACTATAAAAATATATAATTCATTAAACCGCACGGTCAATGGCGTACGAGCAAAAAAATTCCAGATTCCAAAAAAGCGTATTTTGGTCACTTTTTATACCATTAAAAAATGAATAAAAAGTGATCAAAAAGTCCGATCAAAACAAAAATTGTACCGTTAAAAACTTCAGATCACGGCGCAAAAAATGAGCCCTCATACCGCCCTGTACGTGGAAAAATAAATAAGTTATAGGGGTCAGAAGATGAAATTTTTAAACGTATACATTTTCCTGCATGTAGTTATTTTTTCCAGAAATACGACAATATCCAACCTATATAAGTAGGATATCATTTTAACCGTATGGACCTACAGAATAATGATAAGGTGTTATTTTTACCGAAATATGCACTGTGTAGAAACGGAAGCCCCCAAAAGTTAAAAAATGGCGTTTTTTCTTCGATTTTGTCGCACAATGATTTTTTTTTTCCGTTTCGCCGTGAATTTTTGGGTAAAATGACTAATGTCACTGGAAAGTAGAATTGGTGATGCAAAAAATAAGCCATAATATGGATTTTTAGGTGGAAAATTGAGAGGGTTATGATTTTTAAAAGGTAAGGAGGAAAAAAACTAAAGTGAAAAAACGGAAAAACCCTGAGTCCTTAAGGGGTTAAGAGAGTCTCCTCTGTTCTCCACTCCTTACATGTATTAATGGCACCTGTTTGAACTTATCAGTATAAAAGACACCTGTACACAACCCAGGGATGTGGAATTCCTATTGCCCGACGCCCGGGACTAGCAGTTTTGGGCGCCGGGCAGGTGAATTTGTCCAGCCCTTAGCCCGGCTTCGGGCAAGCAGGGCCGGACCTGACAAGTGTGGCGGCAATCTGCAGTCTGTATGGAGCGGGCTCCCGACTCCTGCCCGCTCCATACTCTGCACCCTGTGTCCTCCGAAGCAGAGCAGGGGAGATGAGAAGCTGTGTATTTGTCTTCTCTCCCCTGCTCTGCAGACGTGCAGATAAGGGGAGATTAGGGGGCGTGGCTTATTTCTCCCCGTGCAGACCTGCGTCCTCTGCTTTCACTCACCGCACGTCTGCACGGGGAGATGCATGCAGCGCTCTGCAGTATGTATGGAGCGGGCTCAGGATTCCTGCCCGCTCCATACTCTGCAGCCCCCGGCTGTTCTCAGTAGCCGGGGGCCGCCGCTAATAGCCAGCATGCGGCGATCGCCGCGGCTGGCTATTAACCCTTTAGATCGCCGCTGTCAAAGCTGACAGCGGCGTCTAAAGGGACATGTGAATGCTCCCTGGTGGGCCCCCCCGCAGCGCGATCGCAGGGGGGGGGGGGGGGGCGATCCACTATGGAGGTAGCCGGAGGGCTTACCTCTGTTCCCTGCTGTCCCGCTCTGTCATTGATAGAGCCTAGTCCAGCCAGGATCTATCAATGGATCACAGAGCTCACAGATTAATAGAGTTCAATAGAACTCTATTCATCTGTCTGAGGAATCTAATGATTCCTCTTATAAGTGTAATAAAGTGTAAAATAAAAAAAATAAAGTTTTAATAAAAGTTTGAAAGACACATTAACCCAGTGGTCTTCAAACTGTGCCCCTCCAGATGTTACAAAACTACAATTGCCAGCATGCCAGGACAGCCGTTGGCTGTCTTCTGATTACTGCAGGCAAGCTCCAAGTATCTTCCTCTGACACATGACTCAGCATAAAACCAGAGAGGAAAGGGTTACAGAGTAGAGAGAGCTGATTGGCTGACTGCACAGGCTTGCTCCTGTGAGGGAGACAGACTGACACGCCCCCTCCAGCCTGCACAATGAAAAAGTAACTCACCAGCAGATAAATGCTTATATCTCTGGATATATAGGTCCGAGACACATAAAAATTATATGCACATGATCAGGATTGGGTCCTGAGTAAGGGTGGGTTCACACTACGTTTTCTCCCATGCGGGAGCGCATACGGCAGGGGGGAGCTAAAACCTCTCGCTCCCGTATGTCACCGTATGCGCTCCCGTATGTCATTCATTTCAATGAGCCGACCACGGAGTGTGGTTGACCACAGTTTTAGGTCCGGTTGTAAAAGCGCATACGGCGCAAAAATGAGCCGACCGGACGTTTCACTCCGGCCGGCTCATTGAAATGAATGACATACGGGAGCGCATACGGTGACATACGGGAGAGCGAGGTTTTAGCTCCCCCCTGCCGTATGCGCTCCCGTATGGGAGAAAACGTAGTGTGAACCCAGCCTAACATATCACTTTTTTTCTTGCACTATCACAGGTATGCTTTAAAAATTAGACTGTGATTTTATGGATTTTTTTTTTCACATTATGTTTCTCATTGTTGAGTTATACCTATGAGGAAAATTACAGGCCTCTCATCTGTTTAAGTGGGAGAACTTTCACAATTGGTGGCTGACTAAATACTTTTATACCCCACTGTATGTATATCTTCAGCCAAACTGAACTGGCAACTGGCCTATGCCATCAATAACAATTGGTAGTAAGTGAAGGCAACATAAACACAAATTGACAAGACTTTTTTGGGTCTGTTTATTTTTTGCGAACAACGACACAACTGCGCCTCGGACAGAAATTCAAGTGTATCCACCACTTATACAAATTACATCTAAATGTTGCCAAGGCTGTGATTTTACACTGTAGAGCACAGTAAAACAATGAGTGCCTCATAGAGAAATACCAAAGGTTGACAGCCTCGTTTTCTCATGTACTTAATGGGTGATAGACTTTACATCAATATTCTATCTTTTAGGCAATTTTTTTTCAACACATTTTTCAAAACATTAACAAAGTGCACACACACAATTTAACACCATCTTTGCCATAGTTTGTCTTTGTAAAAAGGGTTTAGTTTCATTACCCAACAGCTGCAGCTGGATATGGTGGGAGAAATTCAAAAATGCTTCCTGCCGTATCTCTACTGGATTTGCACCGTACCTCATTAAGGGTACGTTCACACGTACAGGATCCTGTGCAGATTTGATGGGCAGGATTTTCAGCTGCAGATCTCCATGCAGCACCCCCCCCCCCCCCCCCCCACTCCGTGCAGCACCAAGCGTTCTGAAAATTATGTTTATAACACTGGGTTTCGGCTGCCGTGGTCGTTACGTCATGCCACGCCCATCACGAGGGATCATGGCTTCACGTCACGACTGCTATACCCATGGTTCTGAACATAATGTCGGAGGGGTCCTTTGGACAGGGTATAAGATATCTAGAAGCAGAGTACCCCTTTAAAAATAAACACCTTATTGGAATGCCTCCAAAAATTGCCTTCAAGATGTTGAGGGCCAGGAAAGACAATACTACTTTTTGCTCCATGGACTTTATATGGGTATGAGTTACAATACTAGAATCAGACTAGAGGGGTGCTGTTCCTATATGAAACGCAAACCCTTGTTTATAATTAAAGGAGTTGTTCATGACTGGAAAAAATATGTTATGCCACATACTGTTTTATGCCACATAAAAGTCATGTCTATTAAAGGCCCACCTGCCCTAGGAACAGGTAGAAATGTTACATATGAACAATACACATACTAAAGGTATATTCACATCAGTGTTAGGAGCTCTGTTTGCTTATTCTGTTATACTGACAGAATTTATAGGAGAAAAAAAATCATGCCTGCCAGTTTTTTTTCTCTCTGCTAAAATCCTAAAAATAAACATCTAAGAACCCTGATGGACCCCTTCAAAGTGAATAGGAACTGTTGAGAGCTGTTAGTGTCCGGCCCTATTATCAGCATGTGTAATGGAGCTCTGCAATGCTGATGGGAATATAGCCTTAGTACAGTGGTCCCTCAACATACCATGGTAATCCGTTCCAAACGACCCATCGTTTGTCGAATCCATCGTATGTTGAGGGATTCGTGCAATGTAAAAAGTGCATTTAATACTCACCTGTCCCCGCCACTCCGGACCGCGTCCTCACTGCTCCCAATGCTGTCCCGCTGCTCCGGCGTCTTCTTCGGGATCCTCCGACTTCTTCAGCATCTTCTCCGGTGTCCGGGCCTCGCTTTCTGGTGACGTTATTACGTTGCTGCGCCGGGACTGCGTGCGCAGCGACGTAATAACGCTGCCAGAAAGTGAGGCCCGGACCCTGGAGAAGATGCAGAAGACGCCGGAGGATCCCGAAGTGGACCCGGAGCAGCGGGGATAGGTAAGTGAACCTGTCCGGGATGCTTAAACTGCTATCCGACAACAGCTTAAGCATTTTGCGCTATAGGATAGCAGTTAATGCGATGGCCCCGACATATAAAAGCATCGTATGTCGATGCTGACATCGACATGTGATGGCCTCTGAGAGGCCATTGTATGTCGATTTGATCATATGTCGGGGCCATCGTAGGTCGGGGGGTTACTGTAAATGGTATAACTTATCTAAGGTTATGGTTCTTCCAGATGTACTAAGGGTGAACTAAGCAGCAAGTATTTAATTTGCCTGCAGCGCCAGCCGATATTAATAGAAGCATTGCAGATTTGACCCCTTAAGTGTTTTTTCCGTTTTTGCACATTCGTTTTTTCTCCTTACCTTTTAAAAATCATAACCTTTTCAATTTTGCACCTAAAAATCCTTATGATGGCCTATTTTTTGCACCACCAATTCTACTTTGTAATGACGTCAGTCATTTTACCCAAAAATCTACGGCGAAACGGAAAAAAATAATAATTGTGCGACAAAATTTAAGAAAAAACGCCATTTTGTAACTTTTGGGGGCTTCCGTTTCTACACAGTACATTTTTAGGTCCATATGATTAAAATGATACCCTACTTATATAGGTTTGATTTTGTCGTACTTCTGGAAAAAATCATAACTACATGCACGAAAATGTATACATTTAAAATTGTAATCTTCTGACCCCCATAACTTTTTTAATTTTTCCCGTACGGGGAGGTATGAGGGCTCATTTTTTGCGCCGTGATCTGAAGTTTTTAGTGGTAGCATTTTTGTATTGATCGGACTTTGATCGCTTTTTATTCATTTTTTCACGATATAAAAAGTGACCAAAATTACGCTATTTTGGAATTTGGATTTTTTTTGCGCGTACGCCGTTGACCGTGCAGTTTAGTTAATGATATATTTTTATAATTGGGACATTTCCGCATGCGGCGATACCACATGTTTATTTTTATTTACACTTTTTTTTTTAAATGGGAAAAGTACTTATTAGGGAAGGGGTTAAATTATCTTTAT
Source organism: Hyla sarda (assembly GCF_029499605.1). Lineage (NCBI taxonomy): Eukaryota > Metazoa > Chordata > Amphibia > Anura > Hylidae > Hyla > Hyla sarda. The sequence continues at coordinate 278,054,354 of NC_079191.1, read as the reverse complement.
TCACTTTTTTTGCAATGTTATAGCTCCCTTAGGGGACTATAACACTGCACACACTGATCTTTTACAATCTCATAGGAAACCATCAATCAATGATTCTGCCTAGAGATGAGCGAACTTAGTTAATTCGATTCGTCACGAACTTCTCAGCTCGGCAGTTGATAACTTTTCCTGCATAAATTAGTTCAGCCTTCAGGTGCTCCGGTGGGCTGGAAAAGGTGGATACATTCCTAGGAAAGAGTCTCCTAGGACTGTATCCACCTTTTCCAGCCCACCGAAGCACCTGAAAGCTAAACTCATTTATGCAGGAAAAGTCATCAACTGCCGAGCCGAGAAGTTCGTGACGAATCAAATTTACTGTAAGTTCGCTCATCTCTAATTCTGCCGCTTGACTGCTCATGCCTTGATCTCAGGTACTGAGCAGTCATTTGACGATTGGACAGCGAGGAGGAAGGTAGGGGACCCTCCTGCTGTCCTACAGCTGTTCAGGAAGCCACGATTTCATTGCGGCGGTCCAGGACAGCCCCCTAAGCTAACCAGCTGCGTTTTACTTTCACTTTAGATGTGGCGATCAACTTTGAACACTGTCTGAACGGTTAATAGCGTGCGGAATTAGCCACGGGTCCCGGCCGTTGTGGCCCCACGTTATAGAACGGGAGCGGACTCAGGGCTCCATCTTTGGGTTAATTCTTGCTTCCGACCATCACACCAAAGTTGATTGTGGCATCGGCTTAAGGCCCGTTCACATGGCGGAATTTTCCACCTGGAATAACATTTCATGGGCCAGACGACTGCTAGGACAGCTCAGAAATGTGTCCTCTCCATAGACCACAATGCATTTCCAAGCAGATCCTGCCCGAAAAAAAAAATTTACATTTTCATTCAGCATTGTCAAGAATTTGAAATTCTACCACAGAAATTCTGCTGCGAGCAAAGTGCAGCGGAATCCCATTGAAAAACAATAGGAGGCTGCAGCAACAGAAGTTTTCCACAGGATTTTGCTTGGAAATTCCGCCATGTGAATGAGCCCTTTGGGTTTTCTACACAAGACTTCTCTGTGGCCTCTTCTGACCTGTCTGTTTTGGTAAATGCTTGTGTTCCTAATGCAATGACAGTCCTGGAACATTTTTTTCCTAAAACGCTATGTTGACAACTGGGTGTTGACACTCGATTACAAAAAATAAATAAATGGAAGAAAACTGAGGAAATGCAAAATACAGAGGTATACGAAAATATATTCCAGAATTCTGTCCCCTACGCTAAATGCTGTTCCTCTAGATCAGTGTTTCCCAACCAGGGTGCCCCCAGCTGTTGCAAAACTACATCTCCCAGCATGCCCGGACAGCCTTCGGAGATGTAGTTTTGCAACAGCTGGGGGCACCCTGGTTGGGAAACACTGATCTAGATCATTCATAAAACTGAACTCACAAGCCAATATCCATGGCCGGAGGAGACTTGTCAGTCCCCATCTCCCCACAGGCAGAGTCATAGTGACATAGGCCCCTACCTACCTGTTACCTTGTCATTTCTAATGCCACATTAACCATGATGTTGGCACAGGTGGTGACTGCTGTATTAAGGCTGCAGTGTCTTCAGTGTCACCTTTAGTACAGCCAGGAATGACAGGCAGGGTCACAGTGACCACAGGGCACAACCACCAGTGCAGCTTTGGGCTACAGGCGCCTGCAGTGACTGGCCATCCCAGATGTTAAGCACCTGTTCACACAAGCAGTCCCATGAATATGCACTAATGACACATCACAAATGAATGCAGCTCTAGGATCACACAGGCCAGATGGGAGCTGCAGCCCCGCCACCCCGATCATCATATCCACCACACACACTATACCACACGATCATGTCGCTGTGTCTGTGCCCAGGCAGGGGACGTGTGCCATCTGACTGCCCCTCACACACTCACTGCGCAGGTTGCCGACCAGCTCGGAGTGGCTGGCTCCCCCTGACTTCCAGGCCATGACTGCACACAGCGCACGGAGCAGGTACTCTGCTGCTTTCAGCGCGGCGACTGCTCCCAGCAGTTTGCCCAGGAAGCCCAACACCTCCAACCAGGAGACGTCATCCGCGGGCCCGCCGAATGAGGAGGGGGCGGGGCTACGCAGAAGGTCGGGGCCGTGTGGGAGCCGCGAGGCCACGCCCAACGCTATCACACGAGACGCATTACCCACCACGCCCAGCGCTGGCATGGCATGGATTACGTCACGGCTTCTGCCGCATGCGCAATGGGCTGGTAGTTGACCCGTAATGTGAGGGCGGCGGCGGTGAATTGTCCGCCCGCAGAATGTACGCTTCTGTGTGCTCCGGTGACTGTATGGCGGGCAGGGCTCGGTGCTGTTGTACGGGTGACGATGTTGCAGTGCGCGGTGTACTGTGCATGCCCAACGAGAACGTTCTCCGGCTCCTCCCTCGGTATGGCCGGTGTGAGGTGGAAATGTTCGCCTTGTGCAGACTTGCGTCCGCCCCTCCCTCAGTTCTCCGAAGATTTCCGAAGCTAGAGCAGGGGAGAGAGAGGAGGAACACGCCCCCTCAACTCAGATACACGCCCCCTCATCTCTCCTCCCCCTGCTCTGCCTTCGGAGGACGCAAGGGCTGGACGGGAGAAAGAAGACAGAGCAGGGGAGATATATGTCACCCAAGCTTACCTGACAGGGAGCAGCCGCTGTAGGAGCTTTATAATAACATGCCTGAGCCAAATGCAAAACTGTGTCAAAGTGCACACAGTTCGGTCAGCTCACCCACAATGCTCAGCTGCAGCAGGGATAGGCATGGACATGCTCGCATTGGGATGCAGAAAACAGGAAAATGTCCAGGGCAGTGCTTCAGATTAAAAGCTTCTCATTATTTGAGTCAGTCAGATTTGTACAGAACATAAGGGCACAGCTCCATAAGAAAAAAGGCAGATAAGTAAGTGAACCCGAAAGTTGACTATCCCAAATATGCCCAAATGGACACAAATAAAGTTTACCCAAACTACCTTTTTTTTAACAACCAAAGCCATTAAAATGGAGCCCACAAATAAAGAAGGTGATCACATAAAGTTGAAGGGGCTATCCAGCAGTAAAAAAAACACAGTTGCTTTCTTCTAGAAACAGCGGCACGCTTATCCTTAGTTTGTGCCATAGCCTTGCATTAAGGGGGCGGAGCCCTGACATCACGATGCTCCGGCCCCTGTATCGCCCGTTATTACACACAGAGCGAGTTTGCTCTGTGCAGTGATGACAGTGAGGTGTTGCAGCCGAGATCATGGGGGTCCCCAGCGGGGGACTTCCATGATCTTACATCTTATCCCCCATCCTTTGGATAGGGGATAAGATGTCTAGGGGCGGAGCAAATTTGTAATGTGCTGTGTTTTTTTGGAAGAAAGCAGCTATGTTTTTCTAATTCTTTAAATGGGCACTGTCAGATTCAAAAACTTTTTATATGTTGTACATCTTGGCAAAACATTACATTTTTTAATATACTTCATAAGAAAATGTAATTTCCTTTTTATTGAAAGCCAAATATACAAGTCCAGTAAGTAAGGGTGGGCTAGCACTCGTAACAACGTAAACAGATCATCTAATGATCAAAGTCAATGTAAAAGCACATGAAGATATGCATATAATAACATGGTGAAGAGACATACAAAGGAACATTACCCCGATCGAAAAAAGGACAAAAATTTAAGAAATCTGGGGCAGTAGTAAGATGGCATAAACCAGAGGGGTGGGATTATACATATGCTTACTGGTCATAACAGAGCATATTCCATTACAGATGCTAAGATGAGGTAAGAAGAGCTAACCACAAGAGCGCAAATGTCTTCATGCATAGTTTTTCCAATAGGAATAATATAGCTGAAGGAATCAGGAGGAACATCAGAGAGAGTGAGAGCTAATGTGCACTGTTTATAGGTTTATGATGTTCGCTGTTTGAAGGCAATATTTTCTAATACTTTAGAAACACTCATTTTTGAATAACCAGAATCAGACTTTTACTGCTTGGTGTACCATGAATTCAAGGGGTTGGACACTGAAAAATGTTATTGAACCAATATGAACTGGCTGCATATTAAAACAAAACAAGCTTCTACTCATCTCCCTTGTAGACTCCAGTATTGGCGCTTGGTCTTCACCACTGCTGCACTTCACAGAGCTGCAGAAGCTATGTGTCTTGCCCTAGACAGTGATTGACTGAGGGGCAATGTGATGTGGTGTCTGCAGCTCCATGAAGTGCAGTCTTATCTTGGTTCTTGGTAGAATTTCTTCTCCCTTTCTGGTCTATAATGAAAATCCCCCCTAGCTATTTTTTATTCTCTTCTCTTACAGGATGTTCTCCCTGGGTTCCAGTCAGCATAATGGTGGCTGCAAGTCTACTTCCGCTCCCTGGTGCCTATGAGTACTCCAGGTGTGCCAGCTGCCACCCACATCCTATCCTAGAGCTGCCTATTCGAGAAGAAGCCATCTGGATGAAAGAATTTGTGCAATCCTTCATGAAATAACTGACTCCATGTCTTAGACTCTATGTCTAAGAAGAGAACGAAACATCAGACCCCCCAGGCGTCTGTTCCTATGGTGGAAGAGGGGTTCCAGACTTTTAATGAGGTACACTCCTCTTCATCTAAAGAAGATACTGCCTGGTACTTTTTTCTGGTCAATAAGACCCAGAAATTGCTTAGATCCATCTGGTTGGGGGACAAGGATGTCTATCCAGGAAAATACAGGCCATGGCGGCAGAGTGCAATACTTCCTTTTTTCTTTGAGACAACAGTACATGCTAATTCCAGATCTTTTTAAACTCTCCACAAGTGGTTCTTGGCTGTTGGACAACTCTTCTGATTATTCTGTTTATTCCCCTGTCAGAAATCGAGCACCTGGCTGAGGAAAATTTATGGCGAGATAATTGTCTTACCATTTTCCTATTATGGCCCCAACAATGCTCCCCGGAACATTCAGAAGATTAGAAATGTGCCTGTAGCCAATGCCATTGTTATGTCTTGCATAAATAAGGTTGAAAATGTCTTGACACCTATCATGAAATGTGTATTGTGTGACACCTTGGCATTCAGACCTTTTTGTAGGCCATCGGCTGGGACTGAACAGTTGATATAAATTTTTACTGACAAGGGTTTTTTAGTTTGGATTGCTTTTTAGTTACTGATAGATTTCAGCTGTTGTGTTGGCTCTCCATGCCTTTTTTCATCTTCCTTTCTTCTTGTGTTCAATACTTTTACCCTGTGTAATTTCACATTGTTACACATAACTGAATTTCTGAATTTATTTGTTTTGGTTTCTATGTATGAATTACTTGGGTTTTTGCCAACATCCGGGACAAAATTTCCTGTCATTAGCACCTTTGGAAATATATTTAGTGAAAAATGGTGATGTGTTGAATACTTTTTTCATCCGCTGCATGATGCCTTGATTCCACAGGCCGCGAGACCCAGATTTTACTTTCAGTTTAAGTAGACTGCCCTCACAATAAAAAGAGGATTAAGCTTCTTTCTAGATACTTGGACCACTTGCATCCTAGATCCTGGGTTTTATAACATCCTCAGAACAGGGTGCAGAATAGATTTTCATATCAATTCATATACTGTGCAAGAGGTATCTTCAGAACACAATTCTCCCACTAGAGAAGAAGCTATCTTAGATTGCTTATATCTGAATTTAATCTAAGAAGAACCACACAAAGAGAAAGGATCTGGCATTTATTTGCTCAAGGTGACGTCTGGATTCATGTCTGGACTCAATGTCCACCCGGTACATATCATCCAGATCAGATAAGATGTGATTTCATTGATAATCTGTTTTCCCCCTTTCTCCTCAGCAACACAATATACCGCATGCCCCTGTGCGCCATCGGGACGCAGGAATTTTAATAACAAAAAACATGGCCCCTCCCATATAGCCCATATAATGGGCGTACTTACAGTGAAACCTCAGAGTAATTATAAAGAAATAAAATAAATACTAGGGAGGGAGATTTGTGTTGCTGAGGAGACTAAGGGAAAACAGATTATCAATCAAATCACATTTTCACTAGCGTCTCCCTCAGCAACACAATATGGGAATATAGCAAGGGGAATACCCCATAGGGAGGGCCTCAATGCTTAGAAGTATTAATTACCGAGTTAGCAAAACTCGGCTGAGAGGATAGCCTGATCTGCATCCTGTAATAACGAAAAAATTTAACAAATTTGTTCTATAGGGACTGAACATGTTTCAGCCCAAGAAGATCCAACAGATCTGGTAGAATGTGCTTTAGTAAAAGCAGGGGGATCTAGATCCTCCAAAGTATAACAAAAATTTAGTAGAAGCTGCGAACAAGTGCTCAGCTCACCTCCTGTGTCCAGCAGCGCTCGGATTGGTGCGGACCACACCTGCGGCTGAGTAGCAAGGAAAGAAAGATATCCAGCGCTGCTTCCCGTAAAATGGAATTCTTTATTCAGACAACACCACGGTACAAATGGACATGGTACACCATGTAACGCGTTTCAGCTCCTCAAAGAGCCTTAATCATACAAAGAATAGTAGGAACATCGATCATTATATAGGGGGCTGTATGGGGAACGTCATTTCCGAGTATCAGGATGACCCGCCCCATACGCATCAGGTGCGTATTTTGCACCAAGCTCACACACAAATACTCATTGACCCCATAATGGATCCCACATAATTTAGTTTAAAAAAGTTATATGTTCCTTATAGAAAAACATAAAAACATCAGCAAAAGAAAACTCAATTGTATGTTGCGGGTGTACTAGCGGTAGCTAACAAGCCATTATCCACATGGGTTTTCAGCAAAAAACATTTTGATGTGTAAAACCGCATTTGAGCAACCACAACATGTGAATAGATGTTTAAAAGTTTCTTGTTTCTAAAAGTTGCTTCCGAGCGGCCGTGTGAAAAACACCATGCATCCATTCAAATATATTTAGCTTTATATATATATACTGTATTTTAATATTAATCCTTATAAATGAATGGGTTTATATTTCACATCACCGCTCGGATCAACTTCTGAAATAAACATAGAGAGAGAGATGGATAATCTGGAGGATCTGGACTCTAATGCATGACACGCCAAAATCTATAACAAAATAAGAAATAGAAAAATGATAGAAAATAATATAAAGTAATATAAAATGACCAAAAATTTAAGAAAAAAGGTGAAAAAAGAGAATTACATACATTTACACCACGTATAAAAATATACAAAAATGTAGTGTAAATTACATACTGTCCGTGGCACTGAACATACAAATATTAGTAATAAACCACTACTCATAAATTAGTTATATGCGACGGGCAAGACCACACCGAAGTGTAGCCTCACATATCCATATGAAGTGTCACTAATAATGTAAAAATGTATCCATTCTCTTATTTAGACCATCCGGTACACGAGTCGGGAGCTTTAGAATCCAGTAAATTTCACGATCTAATAATTTGTGTTGTGTATTACCTCCTCTAGGGGATACAGTGATTCTCTCCAAACCCTGTACACTAAGGGTGGCTGTACTCCCTCCATGTATCTCAGCACAGTGTTTTGATACTGTAGACACATGCCGCGAGTTGAAGTGTGGTATGTCGGACAGATGTTTTTGAATACGAACCTTCAAAGGGTTCGTAGTGCATCCGACATACTGCAGTTCACACTCGCAGCATGTGAACACATACACAACAAAAGTTGTGTTGCAGTTGATATACTGTTTGATCTGAAACACTTCACCACTAGATTGATTCTCCCGATCCAAGTTGGACACAGTGCCCTCCATATCAGTTGAATTAAAGCTCACTTTAATATTCCTCTTATTTGTGCGTTTGCGTCCTTGATTTGGATGTGGAGGGCACTGTGTCCAACTTGGATCAGGAGAATCAATCGGGTCAGTCAGGTCTGTCCACTCCTAATGCTGCTTCTTCCCCTTTACCCCAGATGAAGACAAATCAACCCAGAGCTACACGGGCAAGAAACGCCGTCGGGCGGGGAGAAAACACCGCAGGAGAAACCAAGAACCCTGGGGATCGCTGCTGCAGCACACCGCTATCATTACTGCGCAGAGCGAGATCGCTCTGCACGTAATGATGGGCAATACAGGGGCCAGAGCATTGTTACGTCATGGCTCCGCCCCTCATGACAACACGGCCCGCCCCCGTCAATTCAAGTCTATGGGAGGGGGCGTGGCAGTCATCACGCCTCCTGCCATAGACTTGCATTAAAGGGACAGGCCGTGATGTCATGAGGGGCGGAGCCATGACATCACGCTGCTCCGGGCCCTGTATCGCCCGTCATTACGCACAGAGCGAACTTGCTCTGTGCAGTGATGATGGCGGGGTGCCGCAGCGGCGATCCCCGGGGTTCCCAGCAGCGGGACCGTGGCGATCTAATATCTTATCCCCTATCCTTTGGATAGGGGATAAGATGCCAGGGGCGGAGTACCCCTTTAAGGACCAAGCCCATTTTGGCCATAAGGACCAGAGCGTTTTTTGCACATCTGACCATTGTAACTTTTAAGCATTAATAACTCTGGGATGCTTTTACCTTTCATTCTGATTCAGAGATAGTTTTTTAGTGACATATTCTACTTTATGTTAGTGGCAAAATTTCATCCATACTTGCATTATTTCTTGGTAAAAAATTCCAAAATTTGATGAAAAAAATTGAAAATGTTGCATTTTTCTAACTTTGAAACTCTCTGCTTATGAGGAAAATAGATATTCCAAATAAATCATATATTGATTCACATATACAATATGTCTACTTTATAATTACATCATAAAGTTGACATGTTTTTACTTTTGGAAGACATCAGAGGGCTTCAAAGTACAGCAGCAATTTTCCAATTTTTCACAAAATTTTCAAAATCAGAATTTTTCAGGGACCAGTTCAGTTTTAAAGTAGATTTGAAGGGCCTACATATTAAAAATACCTGATAAATGACCCCATTATAAAAACTGCACCCCTCAAAGTATCCAAAATGACATTCAGTAAGTGTGTTAACCATTTAGGTGTTTCATAGGAATAGCAGCAAAGTGAAGGAGAAAATTTTAAATCTTCATTTTTTACACTCGCATCTTCCTAAAATTTGTAGCCCAATTTCTCTCGAGTAAGCACATACCTCATATGTCTATGTAAAGTGTTCGGCGGGCGCAGTAGAGGGCTCAGAAGGGAAGGAGCGACACTGGTATTTTGGAGAGTGAGTTTTTCTGAAATGGTTTTTGGGGGGCATGTCACATTTAGGAAGCCCCCTATGGTGCCAGGACAGCAAAAAAAAAAAAAAAACCCACATGGCATACTATTTTGGAAATTACACCCCTCAAGGAACGTAACACGGGGTCCAGTGAGCCTTAAAACCCCACAGGTGTTTGACGACTTTGTTAAAGTTGGATGTGTAAATAAAAAATGTTTTCACTAAAACGCTGCTTTTCCCTCAAATTTTACATTTTTACAAGGGGAAATAGGAGTAAATGACCCCCATATGTGGACGTCAAGTGCTCTGCTGGCGCACTACAATGCTCAGAAGAGAAGGAGCGCCATTGAGCTTTCGGAGAGGGAATTTGTTTGGAATTGGAGTCAGGGGCCATGTGTGTTTACAAAGCCCCCCGTAGTGCCAGAACAGTGGACTCCCCCACATGTGACCCCTTTTTGGAAACTACACCCCTCACAAAATTTAATAAGGGGTGCAGTGAGTATTTACACCCAACTGGCATTTGACAGATCTTTGGAAATGTGGGCTGTGCAAACGAAAAATTAAATTTAGCATTTTCATGGACCACTGTTCCAAAAATCTGTCAGACACCTGTGGGGCGTAAATGCTCACTGTACCCCTTATTACATTACGTGAGGGTGTAGTTTCCAAAATGTGGTCACATGTGGGGGGGGGGAGGTCCTTTGTTCTGGCATTATGGGGGCTTTGTAAACAAACATGGCCTTCAATTTCAGACACATTCTCTCTCCAAAATCCCAATTGCGCTCCCTCTCTTCTGAGCATTGTACTTCGCCCGCAGAGCACTTTACATCCACATATGGGGTATTTTCTTACTCAGAAGAAATGGGGTTACAAATTTTGGGGGGATTTTTTCCTATTTTCCCTTGTGAAAATGAAAAATTTTGGGTAACACCAGCATTTTAGTGAAAACTTTTTTTTCTCTTCATTTTCCCATCCAACTTTAATGAAAATTCTTCAAACACCTGAGGGGTGTTCAGGCTCACTATACCCCTTGTTACGTTCCGTGAGGGGTGTAGTCTCCAGAATGGGGGTCACATTTGGGTATTTATTTTTTTGCGTTTGTCAGAACCGCAGTAAAATCAGCCACCCCTGTGCAAATCACCAATTTAGGCCTCAAATGTACATAGTGCGCTCTCATTCCTGAGCCTTGTTGTGCATCCGCAGAGCATTCTACGCCCACATATGGGGTATTTCCGTACTCAGGAGAAATTGCGTTACAAATTTTGGGGGGCTTTTTTGGCTTTTACCGCTTGTGAAGAAATAAAGTATGGGGCAACATCAGCATGTTAGTGTAAAAATTAAAAAAATTTTTACACTAACAGGCTGGTGTAGACCCCAAATTTTCCTTTTCATAAGAGGTAAAAGGAGAAAAAGCCCCCCAAAGTTTGTAGTGCAATTTCTCCCGAGTACGGAAATACCCCATATGTGGCCCTAAACTGTTTCCTTGAAATACGACAGGGCTCTGAAGTGAGAGAGCGCCATGCATATTTGAGGACTAAATTAGGGATTGCATAGGGGTGAATATAGGGATATTCTACACCAGTGATTCCCAAACAGGATGCCTCCAGCTGTTGCTAAACTCTCAGCATGCCTGGACAGTCAGTGGCAGTCCGGAAATGCTGGGAATTGTTGTTTTGCAACAGTGTGCATATGGGGGTATATATGTAGTGTTTTACCCTTTATTTTTTGTTAATGTAGTGTACTGTAGTGTTTTTAGGGTACATTCGCACTGGCGTGTTACGGTGAGTTTCCCGCTAGGAGTTTGCGCTGCGGCGAAAAATTTGCCGCAGCACAAACTTGAAGCAGGAAACGTACTGTAAACCTGCCTGTGTGAATGTACCCTATACATTCACATGGGGGGGGGGGGGGGCAAACCTCCAGCTGTTTCAAAACTACAACTCCCAGCATGTACTGACAGACCGTGCAGGCTGGGAGTTGTACTTTTGCAACAGCTGGAGGCACACTGGTTGGAAAACCTTCAGTTAGGTTCTGTTACCTAACTCAGTATTTTCCAACCAGTGTGCTTCCAGCTGTTGCAAAACTACAACTCTCAGCATGTACTGATCACTGAAGGGCATGCTGGGAGATGTAGTTATGCAACAGCTGGAGGTACGCAACTACAACTCCCAGCATGCTGAGACAGCTGTTTGGGTATGCTGGGATTTGCAGTTTTGCAACATCTGGAGGGCTATAGTTTAGAGACCACTGCACAGTCATCTCATAACTGTGGTTCTGGGCATGCTGGGAGTTGTAGTTTTGCAACATCTGGAGGGCTACAGTATAGAGACCACTGTATAGTGGTCTCAGACTGTAGCTCTCCAGATGTTGATACGCAACTCACCGGCTTCCGTACGATCCAGGGAGCCGCATAGCCGTCCTCTTCTGCCGCCTGCTGCCACCGCCCATCGCGTCCCGCTTGGTTTCCCCTTCCTGCCCCGCCTATTGTGGGTGGGCAGGATGGGGAAAGCGAAAGTTACCCCCCCCCCCGCCCCTGATCTGCTATTGGTCGTCGCTTCTGACGACCAATAGCAGGGATAGGAGGGGTGGCACCCCTGCCACCTCACTCCTATCCCTTCAGGGGGATCGTGGGTGTCTTGGACAACCGCAATCCCCTTTATATTCCCGGTCACCATAGACCCGTATGACCCGGAATAGGCGCAAATCGCAAGTGTGAATTCACTTGCGATTTGCGCCGATCGCCGACATGGGGGGGGGGGGAGGGGTCTAATGACCCCCTGGGCATTTGCGCGGGGGCAGTCTGCTGATCGATATCAGCAGTCACCCCGGTCCGTGCCCGGCACACGGCGGAGACCAAAATTCTCCATGTCATACGCATACGTCCTTGGTCCTTATGTACTAGGGAGCTAGGACGTACACGTACGTCCATGGTCGTTAAAGGGGTATTCCAGGAAAATACTTTTTTTTATATATCAACTGGCTCCAGAAAATTACACAGATTTGTAAATTACTTCTATTAAAAAATCTTAATCCTTCCAATAATTATTAGCTGCTGAAGTTGAGTTGTCCTTTTCTGTCTGGCAACAGTGCTCTCTGCGGACATCTCTGCTTGTCTTGGGAACTGCACAGTTCCTGAGACAGGTGTCATCAGAGAGCACTTAGAATAGAACAACTCAACTTCAGCAGCTCATAAGTACTGAAAGGATTAAGATTTTTTAATAGAAGTAATTTACAAATTTGTTTAACTTTCTGGAGCCAGTTGATATATATAAAAAAGTTTTTTCCCTTTAAAGTCTATGAAGCGAGCTCAGCTTCTGTACTTGATTCTTCATCTGAATGCCGCTCAGGACATAAGTATATTTCCTGGTGTGTTAAGTACCAGAGTTGTATGTTTACATCAATTATGCTAAGGAGTTAAAAATATTTAATTTTAAAATCTCCACCTTTCATCACCACTTTCATGTTGATTTTGAAGTGTACCTGTTGTTTAAAAAAAACTTTTTTTCCACATTCCTAGAGACATATAAAAAGGTTTGATCTGTTGGGGTATAAGTGCATAGTCTCCAACAGATTGCTAGGATTAGTGGGGAAAAAGCAATTGCAGAATTTGTAACGGAATTCTGCTAAATATAAAACTGCTCCTTTATTTCTGCAGAACGCAAAAAGAAGGATTTCCATGGCGAAATGCCCAACACAGAAATTCTGTCTGAATGGGAATCCGAAATCCCATTTGAAGGGGTACTCCACTGGAAAAAAATGTTTTAATCAACTGATGCCAGAAAGTCAACCAAATTTGTAACTCTATTTAGAACTCTATTTAAAATCTTAATCTTTCCAGTATTTATCAGCTGCCGTATGCTCCAGAGGAAGTTCTTTTCTTTTTTAATTTTCTTTCTGTCTGACCACAGCAGCTGATAAGTACTGAAAGGATTAAGATTTTTAAATAGAAGTAATTTACAAATCTTTTTAACTTTCTGGCACTAGTTGATTTCAAAATAAATAAATAAATGTTTTCCAGCGGAGTACCCCTGCAAATCAATAAACAGTAAATTATGACATAAATTTCTGTCAAACTTCTTTTGTGGAATTCCGCCATGTGAAAATACCTTACAATGTAAGTTTGTCTTATTCGTGTGGGGGAAAAGGCTTCCAGCAAAATGGTTCCAGCAAAATCTGTGCTAAATCGAAAAAGGTATCTCCTTCCCTTTTGTGCCCAATATGGTATCTAAAACACTACTACAAAAAAAAGGCCACCAAATCCACAAGGTACATTATTTCTGAGTCCCGTATGCAAGTTAAGCATTAGGGCCACACATGCAATATTTCTAAAAACTTCAGAAATGTAGTAATCAATATTAAGTAAAATTTTCTGTTAATACCTGCAGTGTTAACAGAAAAAGATGGATTAAAAATGGGAAACGTAACCCCTTAACGACAGAGCCCATATTGCCCTTAGGGAAAATTTACTTTGCATTTGTTTTTTTCATCCTCATCTTTTAAAAAGAATTATAGCGGAATTTCCAGTGGAATTCTTCTGCGGGAATTCCGCCGTGTGAACATACCTTACATTGTCAGTTTGTCTCAGTCATGTGGAACGCAGCTTCTCCAACTCATTCTAGCAATTAGTCAGGGTCTGAACACTCAGATCCTGACCTATCAAAGCTTTTGACATGGGACATGAGGGACCTCACATGAACCTGAATAAAGTCTCCACAGTTCTCAACTGGACACAATCCTTTGCAGCAGCTGCCTGACACTGGTAATTACAGTTAAATTTACTGTTACCTAAAACTGCTAAGGCTCCTTTCACACTGCCGTTTGTGCCTGGCAGTGTGACGGCCGTTAGAAGATAGTGGGAGAAAAATTTGTGCTTGCAACATCTTTTTCTCCCGCTATCTTCCGTGGAATAACGGGAGTCATAACGGCCGTTAAAAGAATCCCATTCAAGTGAATGGGATCCTCTGTAACATAGTAACATAGTTCATAAGGTTGAAAAAAGACCAGAGTCCATCACGTTCAACCTATATCCCTAGTGAGTCCCTTCTGAGTTAATCCAGGGGAAGGCAAAAAAAAAAACATACTAGAGGTAAAAAATTCCCCCCGACTCCAAATATGGCAGTCAGAATAAATCCCTGTGCCCATTATGACTCCCATTAGGCTCCGTTACAATAACGGACGTTAATGGCAGTCATAGTTAAAAACAAGAGCCCTTAACGTCCGTTTGTAATGGAGCCCCTAGTGTGGTGTGAAAATATCCTAAGTCTTTTTCTATATCAGTCGACATACAAGTAATAAACCGGGAGCGGTTTGCTTTTACGTAAAATCCTGTCTTAGGCCCATTCTGCATGAGGACATTAGTGAGGAAAATTATCATGTGGAGTCTCTGTGGGTGGAGATAAGGGGGGTAAGAACAAGAAATTACTTATACGTCACCTAGTATAACGAAGCAGTGGAAAACCAACTTATAGGACAAATAGATGGGGCAGCAAACTACCCCAACATCGACTGGGAAGCTGAATCCTGTAGGTCCAGCAAGAAAAACAGGTTTTTGGCAATAATAAAGAACAATTACCTGTCCCAACTAGTGCAGCATCCAACAAGAGATGGGGCACTTCTGGACCTTATACTATCCAATAGGCTAGACATTATATCCGAACTAGAGGTACGGGGTCATCTTGGTAATAGTGACCACAACATAATGGCTGGCATTTATCATTGTAGGTGTAAGTGAAGCATTTTTCTTCACCTTTTTTTTGTGTGCTGGAAATGTGTAGGAGCACAAAATTTATTAAAAAGGTAGCAGAGAATTTGATAAATTTTGTGCAGGCACACATTTTCTAAAACTTCACTCTTCACATACACCAAAAACCTAAGCTAAGTCTGGGCTGGTGGAATTAAAGAGACTTTTTGGTGGTTTTGCGCCTTTTCACAAAAAGGCGCAGTTCATGAAACCCTTCCATATCATGTGTATTGCCAAAATCTGTGGATTGCAACTCATAATCAGCAGAAATGTGTAAACCAAAAGGCACAAATAAACCCTGCTTGCGCCTTTTTTGCGCCTTCTCTAGACACAAAAAAACTGTGTAAAGACAATGATAAATGTCGGCCAATAAGTTTTCATTTATCCTAAGAGTTTTTCTTCTAGTGTGGCTACTAAAATATTAAATTTTAGGAAGGCCAATTTTCACCAACTAAGAGAAGACCTCAGTGGCATAGATCGGGATCGTGCCCTGAGTAATAAAAATACACAAGCTAAATTGCACACTTTTAAGAGCATCCTAAAAAGATATTGTAATGAGCATAAACCCTACAGGAACAAATGGGCTAGAAATAAGGAAAAAATACTATTTGGCTTACCAAAACAGTTAGGGATGCGATAAATGATAAGAGGAAAGCATTCAGACTACTAAAACAAGAAAATAGTGGGGAAATACCATATATACTCGAGTATAAGCCGACCCGAGTATAAGCCGAGACCCCTAATTTCAACCCAAAATCCCAGGAAAAGTTATTGACTCGAGTATAAGCCTAGGGTGGGAAATACATCATCCCCCCCTGTCATCATCCAGACCCGTCATTAACATCCTCATCATCATCACCGCCTGTCATCATCCAGACCCTCATCATCATCACCTGTCATCACCCCCTTGTCATCATCCCACACATCCCCCCTTCATCATCCCCTTGTCATCATCCCCACCCCCCTTCATCATCCCCTTGTCATCATCCCCACCCCCCTTCATCATCCCCTTGTAATCATCCCACACACCCCCCTTCATCATCCCCTTGTCATCATCCCCACCTCCCTTCATCATCCCACACCCCCCTTCATCATCCTCTTGTCATCATCCCACACCCCCCCCTTCGTCATCCTCTTGTCATCATCCGCCCTCAGTGGTCTTCAACCTGCGGACCTCCAGAGGTTTCAAAACTAGAACTCCCAGCAAGCCCGGGCAGCCATCGGCTGTCCGGGCTTGCTGGGAGTTGTAGTTTTGAAACCGCCGGAGGTCCGCAGGTTGAAGACCACTGCGGCCTTCGACATCATCCAGCCCCCTCTCACCCCCCTTTAGTTCTGTACAGTACTCACCTCTGCTCGGCGCTGGTCCGGTGCTGCAGGACTGTCCGGAGAGGAGGTGGTCCGGTGGGATAGTGGTTCCGGGCTGCTATCTTCACCGGGGGCGCCTCTTCTCCGCGCTTCGGGCGCAGAATAGAGGCGTTGCCTTGACAATGACGCAGGAGTACGTTGGCAGTGAACGTACCTCTGCGTCGTTGTCAAGGCAACGTGACTATTCTGGGGCCGGGCCCGAAGAGCTTAGAAGAGGCCTCCCCGGTGAAGATAGCAGCCCGGAACCACTATCCCACCGGACCACCTCCTCTCCGGACAGTCCTGCAGCACCGGACCAGCGCCGAGCGGAGGCGAGTACTGTACAGAACTAAAGGGGGTGAGAGGGGGCTGGATGATGTCGAAGGCCGCAGTGGTCTTCAACCTGCGGACCTCCGGAGGTTTCAAAACTACAACTGCCTGGGCTTGCTGGGAGTTGTAGTTTTGAAACCTCTGGAGGTCCGGAGGTTGAAGACCACTGCGGGTGGAGAGTTCACTCGAGTATAAGCCGAGGGGGGTGTTTTCAGCACGAAAAATCGTGCTGAAAAACTCATCTTATACTCGAGTATATACGGTATTTAAGAATGAATATGAGAGAAATAAAATCTGTAAAAAAAGAAATCAAACCAGCAAAAATTGCAACCGAGAAAACAATTGCTATTGAAAGTAAAAACAATTAATAAAAATATATTCTTCACCCCTTAAGGCCCTTTCAGAAATAATCTGGGTGTAATGTGGAGGAGGGTGAGGAAAAGGCCAATCTACTAAATTACTTCTCTATTCTATTTACAAAGAAACATATTCTATAATGACAGGGATTGTTCCACAGGACTGGCACTTGGCATATGTGGTACCAATATTCAAAAGGGGGTCAAAATTGGATCCTGGAAACTATAGGCCTATAAGTTTAACATCTGTTCTGGGTTAGATTTTTGAGGGTTTTCGGAGAGATGTTATTCTAGAGAATATTTTACTGAAAATAACCTTCGGACACAGCACCAACATGGGTTCATGCAGGATCGGTCTTGTCAGACAAATCTGATCAGCTTTTATGAGGAGGTCAATTATAGATTGGACCAAGGTGAAGCTGTGGATGTTATATACAGTGGGGGAAAAAAGTATTTAGTCAGCCACCAATTGTGAAATTGAGAGAGGCCTGTAATTTTCAGCATAGGTATACCTCAACAATGAGAGACATAATGAAAAAACAAATCCATAAAATCACATTGTCTGATTTTTAAAGAATTTATTTGCTAATTATGGTGGAAAATAAGTAATTGGTCAATAACAAAAGTTCATCTCAATACTTTGTTAGATACCCTTTGTTGGCAATGACAGAGGTCAAATGTTTTCTGTAAGTCTTCACAAGGTTTTCACACACTGTTGCTGGTATTTTGGCCCATTTCTCCATGCAGAGCATGGCTGTTGCTGGGCAACATGGACTTTCAACACCCTCCAAAGATTTTCTATGGAGTTGAGATCTGGAGACTGGCTAGGCCACTCCAGGACCTTGAAATGCTTCTTACGAAGCCACTCCTTCATTGCCCGGGCGGTATGTTTGGGATCATTGTCATGCTGAAAGACCCAGCCACGTTTCATCTTCAATGCCTTTGCTGATGGAAGGAGGTTTTCACTCAAAATCTCCCGATACATTGCCCCATTCATTCTTTCCTTTACACGTATCAGTCGTCCTGGTACCTTTGCCGAAAAACAGCTCCAAAGCATGATGTTTCCACCCACATGCTTCACAGTAGGTATGGTGTTCTTTGGATGCAACTCAGCATTCTTTCTCCTCCAAACATGATGAGTTGAGTTTTTACCAAAAAGTTCTACTTTGGTTTCATCTGATCATATGAAATCTCCCAATCCTCTTCTGGATCATCCAAATGACCCCGCATCACATCGCGTCGGTCCCGGCGCTCATCAATGGCCGGGACCCGCGGCTAATACATCGCCGATCGCAGCGATGTGCGGTATTAACCCTTTAGAAGCGGCGGTCAAAGCTGATCGCCGCTTCTAAAGCGAAAGTGAAAGTATCCCGGCTAGTCAGTCGGGCTGTTCGGGACCGCCGCGGTGAAATCGCGGCATCCCAAACAGCTTGCAGGACACCGGGAGGGCCCTTACATGCCTCCTCGGTGTCCGATCGACGAATGACTGCTCCATGCCTGAGATCCAGGCAGGAGCAGTCAAGCGCCGATAACACTGATCACAGGCGTGTTAATACACGCCTGTGATCAGGATGAGAGATCAGTGTGTGCAGTGTTATAGGTCCCTATGGGAGCTATAACACTGCAAAAAAAAAAGTTTAAAAAAAGTGTTAATAAAGGTCATTTAACCCCTTCCCTAATAAAAGTTTGAATCACCGCCCTTTTCCCATAAAAAAAATAAAACAGTGTAAATAAAAATAAACATATGTGATATCGCCGCATGCATAAATGTCCAAACTATAAAAATATATCATTAATAAACCGCACGGTCAAAGGCATACACGCAAAAAAAATTCAAAAGTCCAAAAAAGCGTATTTTGGTCACTTTTTATACCATTAAAAAATGAATAAAAAGTGATCAAAAAGTCCGATCAAAACAAAAATCATACCGATAAAAACTTCAGATCACGGCACAAAAAAATTGCTCTCATACCGCCCTGTACGTGGAAAAATAAAAAAGTTATAGGGGTCAGAATAGGACATTTTTAAACGTACAAATTTTCCTGCATGTAGTTATGATTTTTTCCAGAAGTACGACAAAATCAAACCTATATAAATAGGGTATCATTTTAACTGTATGGACCTACAGAATAATGATAAGGTGTCATTTTTACCGAAATATGCACTGCGTAGAAACGGAAGCCCCCAAAAGTTACAAAATGGCGTTTTTTCTTCGATTTTGACGCACAATGATTTTTTTTCCGTTTTGTCGTGAATTTATGGGTAAAATGACTGATGTCACTGCAAAGTAGAATTGGTGAAGCAAAAAATAAGCCATAATATGGATTTTTAGGTGGAAAATTGAAAGGGTTATGATTTTTAAAAGGCAAGGAGAAAAAAACGAAAGTGCAAAAACGGAAAAACCCTGAGTCCTTAAGGGGTTAATACAGGTGATGAGTGGAGGACAGAGGAGACGAAGGAGTTACAGGTCTGTGAGAGCCAGATATCTTGCTTGTTTGTAGGTGACCAAATACTTATTTTCCACCATAATTTGCAAATACATTCTTTAAAAATCAAAGATTTTTTTGCTCATTATGTCTCTCATAGTTGAGGTATACCTATGATGAAAATTACAGGCCTCTCATCTTTTTAAGTGGGAGAACTTGCACAATTTGTGGCTGACTAAATACTTTTTTGACCCACTGTATCTGAACTTTTCTAAGGCGTTTGATACTGTGCCACACAAAAGATTAGTACAGTACATGAAATGAGAATGCTGGGACTGGGGGAGAATATATGTAATTTGGTTAGCTACTGGCTCAGTAATAGGAAGCTGAGAGTGAGTATCAATGGAACTTACTCTTGTTAGGTGACAAATACTAGTGGGGTACCACAGGGGTCAGTACTGGGTCCACTTCTTTTCAATATGTTTATTAAAGTAGAATTTTTATGTTTTTAGATGACAATAAACTAGGCAATGTGATCACCACAGAGGATGATAACTTAATATTACATAGGGTTCTGGGGAGGCTGGAGGCTTGGACACAGACATGGCAAATTAAATTTAATGTGGATAAATGTAAGGTTATGCACTTGCGCTATACAACCAAAATGTACAATTATGTGCTAAATAATAAGACATTAGGTAAAACCACCAAAAAAGACTTGGGAGTACTTGTGGACAGTAAGCTCAACTTTAGTTATCAGTTCCAGGCAGCTGTTCTCAGTTATGAGGTCCATACAGTTACAAGGATACCTGTTTTATATAGTATTTATTTATTTTATTTTAATACTTAAAAAAAAATTATAACTACATAACATGCACTAAAATTAGTATGTGTAAAATTGTTATCTTCTGACCCCTATAACTTTTTTTATTTTTCTATATACTAGGCAGTATGAGGGCTAATTTTTGCGCTGTGATCTGAAGTTTTTACCGGTACCATTTTTCTTTTGATGAAACTTTTTGATTGCTTTTTGTAAATTTTTCTAGGGTATGCAAAGTGAACAAAAATACACAATTTTGGACTTTGGACTTTTTTTTTTTACGTGTACGCCATTGACCATGCGGTTTAATTAACATAATATTTTTATAGTTCGGACATTTACGCATGCGGCAATACCACATGTATATTTTTATTATGTTTACATATTTTTTATATATAATTTAGGAAAAGGGGGGTAATTCGAACTTTTAATATGGAAGTGGTTAATGGGTGTTTTTTTAAGCTTTTTATAATTTTTTATTTATTTTTTACACTTTTAGTCCCCTTAAGGGACTTTTAGGAGGAATCAGTAGTTTCCTCATACAGATCAGTGTGATTCCATAGAACCACATCGATCTGTGGGCTCACCGCCTGATTGATAAAGCCTGGTTCAGCCAGGCTCTATCAATCACAGAGCCGGGACAGCAACAGCAGGAGAGGTATGCCCTGCGGGGAGGATCCACCCCCTCGGACCACCAGGGATGGTTTAAATGTCTCTTTAGATGCTGCTGTCAACTTTGACAGCAGCGATCTAAAGGGTTAATTGCCGGCCGCGTGTCGGCTATTAACGCCAGCCCCCCAGCTAGAGGAATCAGCTGGGGGCCGGCCGGTATGGCGTGGGCTCAAGTCGGGAGCCCGCGCCATACACCGCTGGCCTTTTCAGAACGAGCTGGCTCGTCCTTCAACAGCAAACGGTTAAAGAGTTCAATCTTTATCTGCCTTTGAATTTGAGGCAGATAAATCTAATTATGTTTTTACATACCACTTTCTCTCTGGATTTCCACTTTCTTTCTTGATTTCCAACAGCTTCCATATGTCCCTGTTGCATCCTCATATATTCGTTTAGTGATCTTTGATCTTCTATTTTATTTATTGGAAGGAATTTGGTCCTTAGTAAAGAAAAACTTTAATGCTGCATTGTTTATCATTCTGTATGAAGTATCCTCTCAAGCCTCACAAAATCTCTTTAGGGAGGGGCTATAAAAAAGGTAAAAGTATGATGCAGTTGCATCTGATCCCAGGAGCCTGAGGGGGTGCATTAGGTCTCTCTTTCCTATATGAGGAGGGCAGTACTATAAATTAAGTTTTAGAGATGGGGCTCTGTTAAAGATAATGCTTTGCGGTCCCACATCTTTATGTTACACTTATATCATCATATATGCATTTCAATAAGTAGGGGCCACATTGGACGCTGTTGCTATACCCCTCTTGTGAACCGAAATGTTATCCATCGAACTGTCAAAGAGTGGAGCTACCTATTAGATGATAAGTGTCATGCTGTGGCAATTTACATTAGTTAATGTGCTTTATCAAGCATGCTGGTCTTTGTTTTTTCCAGTTTGATTTCTATGTGAACTACTGGCCAGCAGAGAAATCCATTTGTGTTCGGGGTTCCATACATGTACTAGTGACAAGAAAGGTTGCCTACATACCTTTACAAGATCTTACCCTAGCATAGCGGTCTGAGTTGTGCCATAACTGCGCAATGAGGGCATGCCCTATAGTGAAGGAATAAAATAAGGGAGGGTTGGGAGGGTTCCACAAATGACACGTGCTCCGCCCCTGTAGGAGAGGGGGGAGTTATATACACACGCCCCCACCTGTTCCCAATAAGCCCCACCTGGAAGTGCAGGGAGCGATAATTACTTCCACCGCTCGCATGAATACAGCCCTGCGGGCTTTATGCTTGTGTTCGGGGCGCCATACATGTACTAGTGACAGGAAAGATTGTCTACATACCTATACAAGACCTTAGCCTAGCATAGCGGTCTGAGTTGTGCCATAACCGCGCAATGAGGGCACGCCTATAGAGGCAAAAAGCAACCATGCTGAGATAAATACAATTCCTGAAATAACACATCCTACACCCAGCATCAATCTTCACATACCCGAAGTAGACTATACCTAGTGTGCTGAAAGAGTAGCCCCGACCAACTAGTGACTACTAGAGGTGGTAACCATACCTTGGAAACTGTGGTAGTAACGTCCATCTGTAAAGAAATGACCTGAGAATGATAACATTCCCTGCCAAATATACTAACTGAACTATACCTATTACCATCCCTACTTGTGACATTACTTCAAATGGACACGGAAAGGTTAACTTCATGGCAGGTCTGACAAGCACCAATCCCCTGTTATTTAAGAGGCAAAAACTAAACTGACAGGTAAATGACAAGAAATACCTATCTACCTGATAGACTGTGCGGGTCATGTCACCTGACAAGGTTCACGAAGGCACCTTATTGAGACTGTAACAACAGACATACCTAACTAGCCAATGTACTGACCCAACTAGACTTGGGAGTGATGACCCGTTGCAGATGACAGCTCCCTGCGTGAGCAACGTACCTGTAGAAGTGACCAGTGTTTAGGTGAACCATCATGCCTGTAGACCTGATAGGTCTTTGTGACACCGTCGTGCCTGTAAATGTAACAGATCTTTGTAAACCACTTTTTTTCAAATACGTAAGTGTGAAATGCCATAGTGAGATTGTATGTTATCTGAAACGTGTCAGATTACCTGCTCAACCATGTCAAAATCAATTGCTCTGAAATGAGACAGCAGCAACCATGATTCAATCCCCGATCCTAAAGAAATGAGTCAAATGTTAAATACACAATATATCTGCAACTAATGCCGGCCCTCCTTAAAGGAGAACATGCAACTATGCGGGATAGTTGAATCTGTGTACTATAACGAAATGATAACATAATCGAGAAATACAACAGACGAGGTTGTATATGACCTGAAAACGTGTCAGGTCATAAATATAACAAACGACAAAATTGCTCTGAAAACGAGTCAGTAGCAACTGACATTACCCCTTTAACATGAAGAGGAGTCAGGCAACAGGGTAACATCATGAGTATTCCTGACAAGAAACCTTTATGAAGCTGGCGTGTTTCTCTGAAGGCGTATCAGTAACAAAAATGACCAATTGTGTCCAATACCCTAACCAAATGACCTACATCCACTGTATGCACCGCATGAAACATGTTAACTATATGTACGGCATAACCTGCTAACAGTATACCCTACTACAAGTCGCTACTCAATATGTTATTGCTCTGAGACATGTCTGTAACAATAACCTATGTGGTGCATCCCCCCTGCAGACATGGGAGGTTTAAGAATATGTGACCGATATATCTGCTATGAATGTAAGCACAATATGAATACTGTAATCGTGTATTGTAAATATATGTACAGCCAGAGGGGCAACTGCTATTCAACACTAGGAACGAATGCACATAACCTACCCGCATACAACTATGGTGGTATGCAACAAATGCTGTGTACTGATGCATGTATCATACACAAGCTGGGAGCGTAAGTACCGTGAAAATGTAAGGAACGTTATGAATTTATGCTCTAACACCATTATGAGTACAGCATACACGCCTAGAAAATAAAGTGTAAACAATATATATCTAAAAAAGATAAAAGACAACGTGCAACTATGCCGGATAGTTGAATATGTCTACTGTAAGTAACTGATAATGTGGTCATGAAATACCACGGAGGAGGCTGTATCTGTCCTGAGAACGTGTCAGGTCATGACAATAAACCACAATGTAATTGCTCTGAAAATTCGTCGGTAGCAACTGACATTAACCCCTTAAGCTGAAGGAGTCAGGCAAATAGGGCAACATCCTAACAAAGCTGTATAAGCTTTCCGTGAAACACTATGCACGAATATGCAGTATGAAAGCTATGAGCATGAGTACAGTAAAGCTACGGGAGCATATGTGTAGTGTAGACTCTAAGGATGGAAATGCAGAAAACTATTACCCATGTGCAGTACAACAAAATAAAGCTATGAATGTAACCAGATTACCAGACTATGAGCGTAACTATGTGTGCAACTATGTCGGATAGTTGAATCTGTGTACTATAAGGAAATGATAACGTAATCGAGAAATACAACAGACGAGGTTGTATCTGACCTGAAAACGTGTCAGGTCATAACAAATACACAAACAACAATATTGCTCTGAAAACGAGTCAGTAGCAACCGACATTACCCCTAAACCTGAAGAAGAGTCAAGCAACAGGTTAACATTGTGAGTATTCCTGAAATTGGTTGCTCTGAATGTGAGTCAGTAACAACCGCGATTCAACCCTTAATCCTGAAGGAACGAGTCAGGTGACCGGGTATTGAACAGCGGATTAGTGCCACTAAAATGATGACCACCCTTTGAACGAGCACCTGTGCCGGATAGTTGAATATGTGTACTATAACTAACTGATAATGTAGTCGTGAAATACAACAGAGGAGGTTGTATCTGACCTGAGAACGTGTCAGGTCATGACAATAAACAACAAGGCGATTGCTCTGAACGAGTCAGTAGCAACCGACATTGACCCCTTAACCTGAAGGGGAGTCAGGCAATAGGGCAACATCCTGACAAACCTGAGTGAAACTTTCTGTATAAAGACTATGCATGAATACACAGAATGAATGCTATGAACATACGTACAGTAAAAGCTATGGGAGCATGTGTGTGTAGTGTAGACGCTACGGATGAACATGCAGAATAAAGACCATTACCCATGTGCAGTAAACGCTATGGATGTTAGTGCAGAGAACATAACAGAATGAATGCTACATGTACGCATAATAAGTACTACAACGTGACAGCATAATAATTACTACCATCGTATGTACAGAATGAATGCTACAAATGTCCGTTTAGTGTATTGCTTCAATTATATGTGCAATATACATGACGTGAGCATGTCTGTGGTATGAATACAATGAGCGTATATGTAGTATAAATGCTATGAGCATATAGTGGTATGATACTATGAGCAGTATAATGCTATGAGTATACTTGCGGTATCAATGCTAAAAGCATATGTGCCAGATGTAGGCCATGTGTGTGTGCAGTATAAACGCTACAAGTACATGTGCAGTATAACCGTTGAGCATATGTGCTATGAATTAATATGTGGTATGACGCTATGAGGTATGAGTACTATGAGCAGTATAATTCTGTAAACATGCTATGAGGGCATGGCCACAACCACACGAAACAGCATGACACTATGTGTGAGAACCGTATAAAAACCTGCGTGTATGAATGCGGTGAACGTGTGAACAACAAATCCATGACCGTGTGACCAATATAATTGCCATGAGCGTATGAACCTGCGTGTATGAATGCGGTGAACAACTTAAGAACTGTTAGCGTGTGAGCACTATAACTCTCAAGAGTGTATGAACCGTATAATTGCCATAAGCAGTATACTGCCGTAACCACTATGAAATACCATTAACATATGAACCGAATGACACTTTGAGCGTATGAACCAGTGATAAGTACGAGGTGTTTGACTGCCTAGAACGTAACATGAATAGAAAGAACGTAAGACCATGAACATGCCAAGAATATATGAACAGCATAAATGCCATGTTTGTGGACCATGTAAAACTCCAGCGAGTGAGAGAATAACCATGAGGTGAACAGCATAAACAAGTTTGCACAGTATAAATGCTGTGAATATATCGTCAGTGAGTATATGTACCGTATAATGATATTAGCACATGAAACTGTATACATACAATGCGCGTACGAGCAGTGTGCCATAAGCGTATGAATTAACCATGAGAGTATGGACGAAACTCATGGAGTTATCAAACCGTGAAGATGCTCTACGCGTGTGCACCTTGTACCAGTAATGTGTGTATGCCCATTATAAACCAAGCGTATGAACCGTATGGATACCAAGATCATGCAAATAACGAGTATTACACTGTGTATACTATGATTTAATTATATGTAGCCTATGTTATATCTCTACAGAGCATTGCACCCTACAGTATGCTATATTGAAACAAGACACTCTGCACAGCATTGCACCACCACACACAGCATATGCTACCCTGCAACGAGATCCTCTGCAGAGTATTGCACCACACCAAACACAGTACATGCCACCCTGTGTTGCAACGAGACCTTTCGCAGAGCTCTGCACCACACTGCACATGCTAACTGTAACGACCCTCTGCAGAGCATTACACTATACCCTATATAGTATATGTTATATTGAAACCATCCCATCTGCAGAGCATTGCACTATACTGTTTATAGTATATATTATATTGTAACGAGACCATCTGCAGAGAATTGCACCATAACTATATATCATGTATACTATATTGTAACGAGACCATCTGCAGAGCATGTATACTATATTGCAACGAGACCATCTGCAGAGCATTGCACCATAACTATATATCATGTATACTATATTGTAACGAAACCATCTGCAGAGCATTGCACCATAACTGTATATCATGTATACTATATTGTAACGAGACCCTTTGCAGAGCATTACACTGTACCGTATACTGCAAGGGCAGCGTATACCCCGCAGAGCACCGCAGCACACAGCGAAATTTATATTGAAATGACTCTTTGCAGAGCATTGCACCACACTGTATACAGCAAACGTTATATTGAAACAACCCTCCGCAGAGCATTGCACTATACTGTAGATTAACAATAGCAGACAAGCTGACAGGACCGCCTAACGCCATGCAGAGAACTGGGCAGCTGCCGCAACCTGTCCCAAGGACATAGACAATTGTAGCTTTGCGGGTGGTGGGCGGTCCACATGCTGCCATGAGGCAGCTAGCAGGCTGCGCGAGATGCTGAGGCCCTGCCACCCCCAGCACCGATTTAACTCACCTGCTTGCCGCTCCTGGACCCCACTACCGCTGCGGGCAGAGCCAGCCAGAACCATACCTGCCCTGTATTACCTTATAATCAGAGTGAGACACAACATCCCCAGATAAGACAGCCGGTGGAGCTGCCAGGGATGCCGCGCCTGTACCCCCCAAGCCAGACTCATGATCAGCGAGGCCTCAGCACCGTGAGCAGCAGCAAAGGTTTTTGCGGGAGATTCAAACATCAGACTGCCCCAGGAAGCAGAGGCTACCACAAACGACACGTGCTCCGCCCATGTAGGAGAGGGGAGAGTTATATACACACGCCCCCACCTGTTCCCAATAAGCCCCACCTGGAAGTGCAGGGAGCGATAATACTTCCACCCCACGCACAAATACAGCCCTGCGGGCTTTATACTTAAAGGGGTACTCCGGTGAAAAACTTTTTTTTTTTAATCCACTGGTGCCAGAAAGTTAAACAGATTTGTAAATTACTTCTATAAAAAAATCTTAATCCTTCCTGTACTTATTAGCTGCTGAATACTACAGTGGAAATTATTTTCCATTTGAAACACAGAGCTGTCTGCTGACATCATGAGCACAGTGCTCTCTGCTGACATCTCTGTCCATTGTAAGAACTGTCAGGAGTAAAAGGAAATCCCCATAGCAAACATATGCTATTCTGGACAGTTCCTTAAATGGACAGAGATGTCAGCAGAGAGCACTGTGCTCATGATGTCAGCAGACAGCTCTGTGTTTCAAAAAGAAAAGAATTTCCGCTGTAGTATTCAGCAACTAATAAGTACAGGAAGGATTAAGATTTTTTAATAGAAGTAATTTACAAATCATGTATATAAAAGAAGAGAAAATTTGTTGGTGCAGCTCACAATTATACACTTACCGAGGTGATATGGGGTACACACCTATACCACGGTGTGTTAATTATATCAAAAGAACAGAAAAACAGTATCCCCCACCTCAAGGTTAGTATTTAAATAGTAATAATATTGCAATAAGACCGTGCTTCAATTATTCCAATAATTTATTAAAAATTTATTATAATATCTTATATTCCACTCTCACAGGGCCCTTGTGGGAGAAGAAACAGTATTAAAATACAAATAAAAAATATATGACATGATACAGAGTGTTCTATTTGCCACTTTTGTTATGTTACTTATTAATAGTACTGCAAATTCTATCCATTAATGGACACCAATAAACGTATTAAATGTAACTGGCCTTTATGTTGTAGCAATGGTCGCTACAATGATGTTACAATAGTATTATGTTGTCTCTGGTTGGGTTATTCAAGTGCACTACAGACTGTAGCAAATGATGTAGTAAATGATGATTTGTTACCAGTTCCTATGGTGCTCCTTTCTGGTCAGCAATCCCTCGCTGAGCTGCAGATGTACTTGCAGAGATGTGTGCTGGCATGCACAGACGGCGGCTGGTCCTGACGGCGCAGGGCCCGGGTAATACCGCCCGATGGTAACGAGGAGATGGATGCAGAGCCTCGTGTTTTCAGCGTCTGACGTCAGGAGTCTTTGCAGACCATAGGGGCTGAAACTGATTGAGTCCGGACCTAGAAGCAGGTAAGTCCTGGAAGTGGATTGCTCATTCAGAGCTGTAAGAACTGTTCAGAGTGCAACTGTCCAGATTGTGGCCGACCAGAGTCCTTGCAGTAGTAACTCTCTAAGCGAAGGGGGCATAAGTGGCATAAATATAAATAACTAGACGCGTTTCAGGGTGCTTAATAATATCTGACCCTTTCTTCAGTAGTCCTGAAGCTTCCTGCAGGTTACAGACGTCAGCTTACAGTATACTGACAGGGCCTGTGCAGGAGATCGCGGGGGGGGGGGCTCCCAGCGCTTGGATCCCCCTGTGATCTATAACTTATCCCCTATCCTTGGATAGAGGATAAGTTATTTTTCACCAGACTACTCCTTTGAAAGAGGGGCCTACCCAAACTATATGGAAGTAACAATTAACAGAGGGGCCTACCCAAACTATATAGGGGGCTCCATATAGTTTGCGTAGGCCCCTCTGTTAATAGTTGCCCCCATAGCGGTAGGCCTGGGCCCCTCTCAGAGAGGCCTAAAACTATGTTGGGGGAAAACTATTAGCAAAGAGGGGCCTCCAACAACTATATGGGCTGGGGCACAATTTGCCACTATATAGTTGTTGTACGCCCCTTTCTGCTATTAACCATTGCCCCCAATGCTGTATCAATGCACAGCGGCCATGCGCAGGGGTGTAGCTAGAAACCACAGGGCCCGAAATTACCTCGGGGCTCCTTACCCCTCCCCCTGACCCCCCCTCCCCCCAGGGTCCGGGCATTTTATAATAAGCAGACAATTTTTTTGGTGGGGGTCCGACTGCTGAGACCCCCCCACCGATCACCTCGGTTGAAGTGGTTCTCCAGCTGTTGGAAAACTAAAACTCCCATCATTCTGGAGAGCCTCAGGCAATGGGAGTTGTAGCTTTGCAACAGCTGGAGAAACACAGATTGGACACAGTTTAAGCCATCATCACTGCAGAACTTACAAGTGACTACAGCTCTGATGGGACAGTCAGGAGAATACACAATGATATCAGTGACCCGAGTGACGTCTTCTGACCTGCGTGATATCTTCTCTATTATCTTTTCTTCTTCATCGGGTCCAGAGACCAGGTCTTCCTCCAACTCCATCTTCTCTGCAGAGTCTGACATCCAGACATCATTGGCTCCTCACTTTGTCAGCAGATCCTCATCCGCTACATGAAGACAGTAATCATTATAACCTTGCCAGAAAGTGTACCCTAAATAAAATATTGCCCCGCACTGTACCCTTAATATAATACTGCTATACACTATACCCACTAAATATAATGCTGCCCCACACTGTATCCTGAATATAATACTGCCCCACACTATACCCTGAATATAATACTGTCACACACTGTAACCTGAATATAATCCTGCCACACACTGTACCCTGAATATAATACTACCATACATGCATACACATAATATATACATATACACCCCCTCTTATCCTCTGTGTCCTCATCACCCCCCGCCAAACCTCTCCTCATCACCCCCATAACCCCCCTGTACCTCTCATCACCCCATAACCCCCCTGCACCTCATCACCCCCATAACCCCCCTGCACCTCTCATCACCCCCATAACCCCCCTGCACCTCGTCACCCCCATAACCCCCCTGAACCTCATCACCCCCATAACCCCCATGCACCTCTCATCACCCCTATAACCCCTGCACCTCATCACCCCATAACCCCCTGCACCTCTTATTACCCCCATAAACCCCTGCACCTCTCATCACCCCCATAACCCCCCTGCACCTCTCATCACCCCCCCTTCACCACTCATCACCTCCATAACCCCCCACCACCTCTCATAACCCCCCTGCACCAGTCATCACCTCCATAACCCCCCCACCTCTCATAACCCCCCCACCACCTCTCATCACCCCCCTGCACCTCTCATCACCCCCTGCACCTCTCATTACCCCATAACCCCCCCTGCACCTCTTATCACCCCCATAACCCCCTCTGCACCTCTCATCACCCCCCCTGCACCACTCATCACCTCCATAACCCCCACCACCACCTCTCATCACCCCCCTGCACCTCTAATCACCCCCTGCACCTCTAATCACCCCCCTGCACCTCTCATCACCCCCCCTGCACCTCTCATCACCCCCATAACCCCCCTGCACCTCTTATCACCCCCATGCACCACTCATCACCTCCATAACCCCCCCCACCACCTCTCATAACTCCCCTGCACCTCTCATCGCCCCCCTGCACCTCTCATCACCCCCTGCACCTCTCATCACCCCCCTGCACCTCTCATCACCCCCCTGCACCTCTCATCACCCCCACACCTGCACCACTCATCACCTCTTATCACTCCCATAACACCCAACACCCCCCGTGCAAGTTCACCTACCCTGCCGGGGATCGATGACACTACAGGAGGCTCCTGCAGCTCCTTTCACGGCAAGGAGAGGATGCTGGAGAGCATGCAGGGATGTAGGCAGGGACAGGTGATTGGAGAAGACGTGCGTGCCTGCGCGGGGCACGTGATGTCTCTACTCCGATCAGCCCCTGGCCTGTCCGGCCCTGCCAAAATTCTTAAGGGGCCCATGCCCTGGAAATAGGTAATGTAATAGAAATGTGCGGGCCCCCCGGACTATGAGGCCCGGTCATAGTAATTGTGGGCACCCAGCGGTCAGTGAGTGACAGTCGCAGTCACTCACTGACAAGCAGGGCCGCCATCAGGGGGGTACAAGTGACAAGCTAGTAAAAAAAAAATGGTCCAGGGACGTCCGGGCCTCCTGAAGGTCCGGGCCCCATACAGGTGTATGGCTTGTACCCCCCTGATGGCGGCCCTGCTTCCCATGCTTCCCCGGACCTCCAGACGCCTAGACACAGTCCTAGCGGTGAGTGCATGCTATCGTTCTTTATGTATTATTATCATTTACTGCAGCTGTATTGCGTGCACCCTGCAGGTGTCAAGTACTTCACTGAACCGACATATAACTCCGCAACGTATCCTTTGCTCTAGTGGTATATATGCAGGAGTGTCTTCCCCTTCATCTCCTTGCTCCATTGTTTATATAATGAGATCAACCTGCTTTTTTTGCCTCTGCAGAGCTGCAAGCAGCCAGGTGTGTAACAACCCCTGTGATCTGTAAGTATCCAATTCAATTTCTCTTGAATATCTTTGACAGGTTTCTACACCTTTATTGAACTAAATGCAGTTCATTGGACATGATTTGGAAAGACACACTCCAGTTTATAAAGGGTTCATACAACTTACAATGCATATCAGAGCAAAAGCCCATCCATAATGTAAAAAGAACAACCTGTAAAGAGACAGGATTGTGTGAAGGCACAGATCTGGAAAAAGGTACAGAAAACATTTCTGCTTTACTGAAAGTTCCCAAGAGCACAGTTGTCTACATAAATCTTAAATGGAGGAAGTTTGGCATAGCCTGTACTCTTCCTTGAGTTAGCTGCCCCTCCAAACTGAGAAATTGGTGAGAAGGGTCTCTTCAAGAAAATTTACCTAGAACCCAATGGTTGAGCTCCAAAGATCCTGTGTACAGACGGGAGAAACTTCCAGAAGAGCAACATCATCCACCAATCAATTCTTAGCATCATGTCTGGAGAAAACCAGGTACTACTTATCACCTGCCCAAAACCATCTCTACAGTGAACTATGATGGCAGCTGCTGGGAAAGGGAGACTGGTCAGAGTTGAGCGAAAGCTGAATGAGAATGTCCTTAAGTAGCCCAGCCAAAGCCCTGATTTGAACCCAATTGAAAATACATGGTCCACTAACAGTCACCATACAACCTGACAGAGTTTGAGAGGATCTGCAGAACTAGAATGGCAGAAAATCCCCAAATTCCGGTGTGAAAACCTTGTGGCATCATGCCCAAGAAAACTGGAGGCTGTAATAGCCTTTTAAAGGTGCTTCCACTAAGTACAGAGTAAAGGGTCTGAATACTTATATCACTGCTATATTTCAGTTTTTCCTATTTAATACATGAGAAAAGATTTGTAACATTCTGCTTTCACTTTGTCGTTATGGCCTATTGAGTGTAAAATGATTGGACAAAACTTTTTTTTTTTTATTAATTATTTTTTAATTTTAGTCCGTAACCGTAACATAAAAACATTTAAGAATTTTTTTTTGAATGCACTGTAGATGACACACTTGCATACTATACATGTGATAGGAGCTATTATGAAGATTGCTATACACTCAGTTTTGCAAGTTTCTGAGCTCTTAGGTTATGTAAGTATAGATAACACATTATCATAGTGTACACATTGCACGAGTATTAGCTGAGTCAAAGTATGCAGTCACAATGGAAACTTGCTAAAAAGAGTATACAGCAGACTCTCTCAGATCTTCAGCAATGTACAGTATATACTTTAAAAGATGATTACCTATATACAGAGGCACAGGGGGATATTAGCACCTAGCAATCTTCCCGAGGCTGAAAAAGCAGGGTAATCATAACATATAACAGTGTCTGTCTCAGCCATATGACATGAAAATATAGATAACACAGTTTTTTATGATTTTTTTTGTGTGTACACAGTCATGTAGGACTAGTGCAGTAAAAGACTAGGGCCTCCGACAGCTATTCATCCCATTAAAATGATGTATCTATATTGTATATGGATGCTTGTGCAAACTAATACTCATAAAGGGCATTTTATTGGTGTCAATTATTGTCTAAACAGGCATATTTTTACACTGTCTAAAAGGCTTATTGATAGCAAATGTATGTTTTTGGCTTATCAGATCTTTTGTATGGTAGTAAAATTCTTGGTCATGATAACATCTGCCAACGTAAACCAGGGTGTGTTGTTAAGAATAGTGAAGGTGAAGTCGATGGTGAATGATCAATCAATCACTAGTTTGTGTAGCCCTTGACTATAAATTAGTTAACTATTTAACCTTTTTTAACCCCTTCACGACTAGAGATGAGCAAGTCGAGCCTGGCGAACCCTGATTCAACCAGAATTTTGGGGTTTGCATGGCTTGCCAAACTTTAGAGCTTTTACTGGTTCAGTACGCGACAACTGGTAAAAGCATGCAAAACAAGTAGAAAGCATGTTTTTGCACCCAGAGGAAGCAGTAGGAGCAGGAGGCAGTGGCATCATGTCAGGTGACCAGCATATCACATGATAACCCTAGGTTATCATATGATTTGCTGGTTTTAAGTGTCAATCAGCCCAAAGGCCAATAGGAAGCAGCAAGGGGGAGGGCAGTTTTACATAGCTCACACGTGTTGTTCCCTGCACTCTGTCTGAGGGGAGAGAGAGATAGGGATTGAGATGGGACAGAGATAGGGAACAAAGACAAACAGTGTGTGTGTGTCTGTGTGAGAACAGAAGCCACAACTCCTGATCTATAACATCCGTGGTGCACAATTCCTATAGATGCTATACAAGGATCCACAGCAAAGAAGTCCTGTGTGTGGGCTGTTTATTGGAGGACCTTCTGTCCATTCTTACTCAAGCCTTAACGTGTACCACAAAGCCCAGCAAGCCCTTCTAAAAGCAGCAGACCTCTTTAATAGCAATACGTATGCAAAGCACCCTAAACACAGCATAGCACTTTACTCTCATCTACAGAGATTTATCACAAAGGTCTACTGTATACCTACATGTTGTAACATAGCAGCGGACT
Source organism: Hyla sarda (assembly GCF_029499605.1). Classification (NCBI taxonomy): domain Eukaryota; kingdom Metazoa; phylum Chordata; class Amphibia; order Anura; family Hylidae; genus Hyla; species Hyla sarda. The sequence goes on along the minus strand of NC_079191.1, from coordinate 278,020,035 downwards.
AAAAAGCGGGTGCAATTTAAACTCATAGGCATTATAAGTACATACGTACATTGTTTTATTTTCCTAGTTCAATTAAACACTCATTATATCTTCCTAGTTGTTAAATAGCGTGTGACAGGGATTAGCCCTTTTTTGGGGGAATGTTATTGATTTCAGCAAACGCCGGTTACATCTTCCTGTTTGGTACATAGCAGTGCCTTAACAAGGGCGTGCATTTGACAGGGATTAGCCCTGTGAAAACATTTTTTGTGAATATTATTGGTTTCAGCAAACACTGATTACATTATTGTCACGATGCCGGCTGGCAGGTAGTGGATCCTCTGTGCCGGAGAGGGATTGGCGTGGACCGTGCTAGTGGATCGGTTCTAAGTCACTACTGGTTTTCACCAGAGCCCGCCGCAAAGCGGGATGGTCTTGCTGCGGCGGTAGTGACCAGGTCGTATCCACTAGCAACGGCTCACCTCTCTGGCTGCTGAAGATAGGCGCGGTACAAGGGAGTAGACAGAAGCAAGGTCGGACGTAGCAGAAGGTCGGGGCAGGCAGCAAGGATCGTAGTCAGGGGCAACGGCAGGAGGTCTGGAACACAGGCTAGGAACACACAAGGAAACGCTTTCACTGGCACGATGGCAACAAGATCCGGCAAGGAAGTGCAGGGGAAGTGAGGTGATATAGGGAAGTGCACAGGTGATCAGACTAATTGGAACCACTGCGCCAATCAGCGGCGCAGTGGCCCTTTAAATCGCAAAGACCCGGCGCGCGCGCGCCCTAAGGAGCGGGGCCGCGCGCGCCGGGACAGGACCGACGGAGAGCGAGTCAGGTACGGGAGCCGGGGTGCGCATCGCGAGCGGGCGCTACCCACATCGCGAATCGCATCCCGGCTGGAGGCGGTATTGCAGCGCCCCGGGTCAGTGGATCTGACCGGAGCGCTGCAGTGAGGAGAGTGTAGCAAGCGCTCCGGGGAGGAGCGGGGACCCGGAGCGCTCGGCGTAACAGTACCCCCCCCCCCTTGGGTCTCCCCCTCTTCTTAGAGCCTGAGAACCTGAGGAGCAGACTTTTGTCTAGGATATTGTCCTCAGGTTCCCAGGATCTCTCTTCTGGACCACAACCCTCCCAATCCACTAAAAAAAAGGTTTTCCCTCTGACCTTTTTGGATGCCAGAATCTCTTTGACGGAGAAGATGTCCGAGGAGCCGGAAACAGGAGTGGGAGGAACAGATTTGGGAGAGAAACGGTTGATGATGAGTGGTTTAAGAAGAGAAACTTGAAAGGCATTAGGAATACGAAGAGAAGGAGGAAGAAGAAGTTTGTAAGAGACAGGATTAATCTGGCACAAAATTTTGAAAGGACCAAGATAGCGTGGTCCCAACTTGTAGCTAGGGACACGGAAGCGGACATATTTAGCGGAGAGCCATACCTTGTCTCCAGGGGAAAAAATGGGAGGAGCTCTTCTTTTCTTATCCGCGAACTTCTTCATGCGTGATGAAGCCTGTAAGAGAGAATTTTGGGTCTCTCTCCATATGATGGAAAGGTCACGAGAAATTTCATCCACAGCGGGCAGACCAGAGGGCAAGGGGGTAGGGAGGGGGGGAAGAGGGTGACGGCCGTACACCACGAAAAATGGGGATTTGGAGGAAGATTCAGAGACTCTGAAGTTATACGAGAATTCGGCCCATGGAAGGAGATCTGCCCAGTCATCTTGGCGGGAGGAAACAAAATGTCGTAAATAATCACCCAAGACCTGGTTAATTCTTTCTACTTGTCCATTGGATTGAGGATGATATGCAGAAGAAAAATTTTATTTAATCTTGAGTTGTTTACAGAGAGCCCTCCAGAATTTAGACACGAATTGGACGCCTCTATCCGAGACGATCTGCGTAGGCAACCCGTGAAGACAAAAAATGTGTACAAAAAATTGTTTAGCCAACTGAGGCGCTGAAGGAAGACCAGGAAGAGGGATGAAATGTGCCATTTTGGAGAATCGATCAACGACCACCCAAATAACAGTGCTGCCACGGGAAGGGGGTAAATCAGTAATAAAATCCATACCAATCAGAGACCAAGGCTGTTCGGGGACAGGCAGGGGATGAAGAAAACCAGCGGGCTTCTGGCGAGGAGTCTTATCCCGGGCACAGATAGTGCAGGCTCGCACAAAGTCCACAACATCCGTCTCCAGAGTCGGCCACCAATAGAAGCGAGAGATGAGTTGCACAGATTTCTTGATGCCCACATGACCTGCGAGATGGGAGGAGTGACCCCATTTGAGGATTCCGAGGCGTTGGCGTGGAGAGACGAAGGTCTTTCCTGGAGGAGTTTGCCTGATGGAGGCTGGAGAAGTGGAGATCAGGCAGTCAGGAGGAATGATGTGTTGCGGAGAGAGTTCAACTTCCGAAGCATCCGAGGAACGAGAGAGAGCATCGGCCCTAATGTTCTTATCGGCAGGCCGAAAGTGAATTTCAAAATTAAATCGGGCAAAGAACAGAGACCACCGGGCCTGGCGAGGATTCAGCCGTTGGGCAGACTGGAGGTAGGAGAGGTTCTTGTGATCGGTGTAAATAATAACTGGAAATCTTGATCCCTCCAGCAGATGCCTCCATTCCTCAAGTGCTAATTTGATGGCTAGAAGCTCTCGATCCCCGATGGAGTAGTTCCTCTCCGCCGGAGAGAAGGTCCTAGAAAAAAAACCACAAGTGACAGCATGCCCGGAAGAATTTTTTTGTAGAAGAACAGCTCCAGCTCCCACTGAGGAGGCATCAACCTCCAATAGGAAGGGTTTGGATGGGTCAGGTCTGGAGAGCACGGGAGCCGAAGAAAAGGCAGACTTGAGTCGTTTAAAGGCGTCTTCCGCTTGAGGAGGCCAAGACTTGGGATCGGCATTTTTTTTGGTTAAAGCCACGATAGGAGCCACAACGGTAGAAAAATGTGGAATAAATTGCCTGTAATAATTGGCGAACCCCAAAAAGCGTTGGATAGCACGGAGTCCGGAGGGGCGTGGCCAATCTAAGACGGCAGAGAGTTTGTCTGGATCCATCTGTAGTCCCTGGCCAGAGACCAAGTATCCTAGGAAAGGAAGAGATTGGCATTCAAACAGACATTTCTCTATTTTGGCATAGAGTTGATTGTCACGAAGTCTCTGAAGAACCATACGGACATGCTGGCGGTGTTCTTCTAGATTGGCAGAAAAAATCAGGATATCGTCCAGATATACAACAACACAGGAGTATAAAAGATCACGAAAAATTTCATTAACAAAGTCTTGGAAGACGGCAGGGGCGTTGCACAGGCCAAAGGGCATGACCAGATACTCAAAGTGTCCATCTCTGGTGTTAAATGCCGTTTTCCATTCATCCCCCTCTCTGATGCGGATGAGATTATAAGCACCTCTTAAGTCCAGTTTGGTAAAGATGTGGGCACCTTGGAGGCGATCAAAGAGTTCAGAGATGAGGGGTAGGGGGTAGCGGTTCTTAACCGTGATTTTATTAAGACCGCGGTAGTCAATGCAAGGACGTAGGGAGCCATCTTTTTTGGACACAAAGAAAAATCCGGCTCCGGCAGGAGAGGAGGATTTACGGATAAAGCCCTTTTTTAAATTTTCCTGGACGTATTCAGACATGGCAAGAGTCTCTGGTGCGGACAGAGGATAAATTCTGCCCCGGGGTGGAGTAGTGCCCGGGAGGAGGTCGATAGGACAATCATAAGGCCTGTGAGGAGGTAGAGTCTCAGCTTGTTTTTTGCAAAAAACATCCGCAAAGTCCATATAGGCCTTAGGGAGACCGGTTACAGGAGGAACCACAGAGTCACGGCAATGGTTACTGGGAACCGGTTTTAGGCAGTCCTTGGAACAAGAGGGCCCCCAACTCTTGATCTCCCCAGTGGACCAATCCAGGGTTGGGGAATGAAGTTGAAGCCAGGGAAGTCCAAGGAGAATTTCAGAAGTGCAATTGGGGGGAACCAAAAGTTCAATCCTCTCGTGATGAGATCCGATGCACATTAGAAGGGGCTCCGTGCGGAAACGTATGGTACAGTCCAATCTTTCATTGTTTACACAATTGATGTAGAGGGGTCTGGCGAGACTGGTCACTGGGATGTTGAACTTGTTGACGAGAGAGGCCAAAATAAAATTTCCTGCAGATCCGGAGTCCAAGAAGGCCATAGTAGAGAAGGAGAAGGCAGAGGCAGATATGCGCACAGGCACAGTAAGACGTGGAGAAGCAGAGTAGACATCAAGGACTGTCTCACCTTTGTGCGGAGTCAGCGTACGTCTTTCCAGGCGGGGAGGACGGATAGGACAATCCTTCCGGAAGTGTTCGGTACTAGCACAGTACAGGCAGAGATTCTCCATGCGGCGTCGTGTCCTCTCTTGAAGTGTCAGGCGAGACCGGTCGACCTGCATAGCCTCCACGGCGGGAGGCACAGGAACAGATTGCAGGGGACCAGAGGAGAGAGGAGCCGAGGAGAAGAAACGCCTCGTGCGAACAGAGTCCATATCCTGGCGGAGCTCCTGACGCCTTTCGGAAAAACGCATGTCAATGCGAGTGGCAAGGTGAATGAGTTCATGTAGATTAGCAGGAATTTCTCGTGCGGCCAGAACATCTTTAATGTTGCTGGATAGGCCTTTTTTAAAGGTCGCGCAGAGGGCCTCATTATTCCAGGATAATTCTGAAGCAAGAGTACGGAATTGTACGGCATACTCGCCAACGGAAGAATTACCCTGGACCAGGTTCAACAGGGCAGTCTCAGCAGAAGAGGCTCGGGCAGGTTCCTCAAAGACACTTCGGATTTCCGAGAAGAAGGAGTGTACAGAGGCAGTGACGGGGTCATTGCGGTCCCAGAGCGGTGTGGCCCAAGACAGGGCTTTTCCAGACAGAAGGCTGACTACGAAAGCCACCTTAGACCTTTCAGTGGGAAACTGGTCCGACATCATCTCCAAGTGCAGGGAACATTGGGAAAGAAAGCCACGGCAAAACTTAGAGTCCCCATCAAATTTATCCGGCAAGGATAGGCGTAGACCAGAAGCAGCCACTCGCTGCGGAGGAGGTGCAGGAGCTGGCGGAGGAGATGATTGCTGAAGCTGTGGTAGTAACTGCTGTAGCATAACGGTCAGTTGAGACAGCTGTTGGCCTTGTTGCGCTATCTGTTGTGACTGCTGGGCGACCACCGTGGTGAGGTCAGCGACAACTGGCAGAGGAACTTCAGCGGGATCCATGGCCGGATCTACTGTCACGATGCCGGCTGGCAGGTAGTGGATCCTCTGTGCCGGAGAGGGATTGGCGTGGACCGTGCTAGTGGATCGGTTCTAAGTCACTACTGGTTTTCACCAGAGCCCGCCGCAAAGCGGGATGGTCTTGCTGCGGCGGTAGTGACCAGGTCGTATCCACTAGCAACGGCTCACCTCTCTGGCTGCTGAAGATAGGCGCGGTACAAGGGAGTAGACAGAAGCAAGGTCGGACGTAGCAGAAGGTCGGGGCAGGCAGCAAGGATCGTAGTCAGGGGCAACGGCAGGAGGTCTGGAACACAGGCTAGGAATACACAAGGAAACGCTTTCACTGGCACGATGGCAACAAGATCCGGCAAGGAAGTGCAGGGGAAGTGAGGTGATATAGGGAAGTGCACAGGTGATCAGACTAATTGGAACCACTGCGCCAATCAGCGGCGCAGTGGCCCTTTAAATCGCAAAGACCCGGCGCGCGCGCGCCCTAAGGAGCGGGGCCGCGCGCGCCGGGACAGGACCGACGGAGAGCGAGTCAGGTACGGGAGCCGGGGTGCGCATCGCGAGCGGGCGCTACCCGCATCGCGAATCGCATCCCGGCTGGAGGCGGTATCGCAGTGCCCCGGGTCAGTGGATCTGACCGGAGCGCTGCAGTGAGGAGAGTGTAGCGAGCGCTCCGGGGAGGAGCGGGGACCCGGAGCGCTCGGCGTAACAATTATCTTGTTTGGAACATAGCACCATAAATATGTCTGGTCAAGGAATTGTTGGTCCTAGATGCTCTGTTTCCTTATCTCTGTGTTTGCTTCACCCCCCCCCCCCCCACACACACACACACAAACACACACACAATGCTACACAGATAGATAGCATGAGCCATGAGGAGATGTTGTATTATGGTCAGCCTTAGAAGTGTGTTGCTGAGGTGGTGGAGGGGGATGCAGTGGCTGAGCATAGCACGGCATAGTACTAGTGGGACTGTTGGTGATAGGCAGGGCCGGCGTTAGGGGGGGGCAACCTGCGCAATTGCTCAGGGCCCACATCTCCAAAGGGGCCCCGTGTCAGGAGCTTACTCCATCTTCCAAAGGGCCCCTGTCATGCTGCCTCCGCTGCCTGTCTACATTGAAAGCGGGCGGGCACAGCACAGCAGCAGTGATAGGAGGCAGAGGCTAAAGCCACTCCTATTCACTGTGCAGAAACAATAGCAGCAGGGCGCCAACACCCCGCCCCGTCTTCTCTCTCCCCTCTCCGTCCCCTTTCAGCTCTTATTTGCTCTGATGAGTCTGCTGATATTCTGGCACAGCAAGCGAGGCCCCTTCTCCAGATGATGACGTTCCCTGAGCTGCGGGCGCCGCTGTCACAACGTCATGGCGCAGGCTCAGTAGTGTAAATCAGATGCAGTCCAGCTTCTGGGAACGTCTTAAGAGCAGGCTGTGTTGCAGCAGTCAACAGAGCAAGGTCAGGCTGGTGGTAATCCAGCAGTACCAGGTAGCCAGTGCAGCCAGAGTGAGTTCAGGGACAATACAGGGTAAGTGTTACTGTAAAAAAAAAAAAAAGTTAAATTATGTAATTTCACTACAATACACTAATACATACACACACTGATCACCTAGGTGTCCAATCTGTGTCCCTGTAGCTTTTTGCAAAACTACAATTTCTAGCATGCCCAAACAGTCTTTGGCTGTCTGGGCATGCTGGGACTTTTAGTTTTGCAATAGCTGGAGGGCTACAGACTGGTCACCTTGGATGTATAATAAGGGTGCGTTCACATGTAAATCATCCTGCATGGTGAACGCCGTAAAAAAAAAAAAGCGGAATAAAAAAAAGATCAAAAGGTAGCAGGTATCGCAAAAATTATACCAATAAAAAGAACAGTTCATCCCGCAAAAAATAGGCCCTCACTCAATGGCGTTGGATGAAAAACAAAAAAGTTATGGCTGTTGAAAAATGAATGACAGAAAAAGAATTTTGCTCAGAAAAGGAAAAAGAACAAAGAAAGCTATATAAAAAGGGTATCGCCATAATCATACTGACCCACAGAATAAATATAACATCACTTTTACCGCACAGTGTACACCATAAAAAATAAAATAAAAATGCCAAATATTTTCCAGTTTTTCACAATAATTTGAATTTTTTTTTTTACAAATAATGCTGCATGTGTCAACAAAAATGCACCACTTATGTCACAAAAAAAACTATTTCAGAATCGCTCTGCTCAGAAAAATCGTTCTAAAGTTATTACCATTTAAAGAGACACATGTCAAATTTAAAAAAAGAGAACCTGGTCATTAACCTCCCTGGCGGTATGATTCTTTCTGGAAATTTGTACCAAAAGCGGTACAATTTTTTGCACTGAATTTCACATCTCCCCCCCTGCCCATTTCACATCTCCCCCATCACATACCCCCTCCCTTGTCACATTCCCCCGTCACATTCTCCCCCCCTCCTTGTCACATTCTTCCCCCCTTGTCACATTCCCCCCCTTGTCACATTCCCCCCCTTCATGTTACATTCCCCTCCCCCTGTCACATCCCCCCCTTGTCACATCCCCCCCTTCATGTCACATTCCCCCCCCCTGTCACATTCCTCCCTCTTGTCACATTCCCCCCCTTGTCACATTCCCCCCCTGTCACATTCGCCCCCCCCCTTCATGTCACATCCCCCCCCTTGTCACATCCCACCCTGTCACATTCCCCCCCCCCCTCTGTCACATTCCCCCCTTTGTCACATTCTTCCTATCCCCCCCTTGTCACCTTGTTCTGCAGCAGTATACACTAGGTTTGCCGGTAGTGTATTTGCCGCAGAACAAGCCCTTTCTCCTTCAGCCAATCACAGGCTTTACACCACTGCGGCCTGTGATTGGCTGAAAAGTGAAAGGTCCTGTAAGATGAATAGAGCAGGGACCAGAGCGCACGGAGGGGAACGACATCTTCAGGGACCGGGACTAGGTGAGCAAAAGGTTTTTTTATTTTACTACTTTTTCCTTTTACATTTAGCTCAGTGTTTTTCTAACAGGGGGCCTCCAGCTGTTGTGAAACTACTACTCCCAGCATGCCCGGACAGCCTTTGGCTGTTCGGGCATGCTGAGAGTTGTAGTTTTGCAACAGCTGGAGGCCCCCTGGTAGGGAAACACTGACTTTTAGTATTTTTCTTTACCTGCTCTGGCCGGCCCCCGCAACGGGAGCCGACCAGAGCAGATAATCGCAAGTTTTCCCGGGGGGCCGCATCGCTATATCGCATAGCTTTTGCGATATATCGTGCAGCCCGGCCGGGAACTCTGTAATTCTACCCCGAGCGTGACTCGGGGTTACTGATCCTGGCAGGGAAAATTAACCCCGAGTCACGCTCGGGAATACCGCTCAGGAGGTTAAGGTAAAAATTGGGTCCAACCTTGAGGGGTTAACTGACACCCACTATCAGTGGCAGAAATCGGAGGTACTATATAACTCCTATTTCATCTTATTAACTCCCTGGATGCCACAGTTAATAGCAACCACATCATTGCATTGACCACCATAAACATATAAAAAAAAATGCAATGCCAGAAATGACATCTTTGTCACCTTACATCTGGAAAACATGGATTAAAGGTAATTAAAAAGTTATGTCTATCCCAAGACAGGGGGAATTCTGAGAGATGTGAGCTGGATAGATAGTTTAGGATAAGAGTATGATAAGTGCCTCTGTTCTTTAACCTCCTATATGAAAAGTTATAATGGGTATATTGAAGGGCATGGATATTTAACAGTCCTGGGTACAGTATGGTGCTACACCTCCAGGCTGCTGTTAGAACATTATTGGCATTTCATCATGCCCTTTTCTTCCATACACCTTAAGATCACTTTCAGGATGACTTTTTCACCTTAGGTAGGGTTAGAGCTAGGGTCGTTATAGGGATAGAAATACTGATATGGAACACTTGAGTTATGAAGTGATATCAACCAGTAAAAGCAGTGCATGAGAAAACAAAGAAAAGTTGGCACTCACCGGATTTCCAATTCAGCAGATTTTATTGCACATTTCTCACAGCCGTAGTACAATTCTCGGGGAGACGACGGATGGTACAAGGGGGGTACCACAGAGAGTGCCGCCTTTCTTTGTTTTCTCATGCACTGATGTTATATTCTACGTAAGTCTGAGCACCACCGTATCCTCACTCCGCTACAGCAACTTAGTGTCCACCCGCCTTCAGGTACAGAAGCCAGCAGTGCCGAACTACTCATCTATACGATCAACCAGTAAAAGATCGACCAGCAGAGCTGGCCACAGAGCCAAAGTCTACAGAGCTTGTGATGCACATGAGGAACTGCTAAGGTGTGGATGACATCAGCAATTTAGGATGGAGCAACTGAACTGTGAGTTATGGGCTAAGTTCCTGAGGTTACATGCTGTTAAATTGTGTGTTGCAACTTTCTATGCCACACTCTGATTATATTTTTGTATGATTAACCCCTATTGTGCAGACTGTTAGACCAGTGGGTGACTTTTTTGACCCTGCAGTGAATGCTACTTGTATAAGCAAAAACTACAGGTCATGGCGCAAAAAACAAACCCTCAAACAACTTTATAAAAGGAAAAAAAATGACAGGAAACTATATAAATGTGGTATCACTGTACTTATATTAATCCGTGGAATAAAGATAACATGTCAGTTTTATCATATGATAAATGCCAAAAATAAATAAATAAATTACAGAAAAAAATATTTTCCTCTCCACTCCACAAATGAAACATTTCTTATTTTTAGTTTTGCAGCACAAAATATGAAGACTGCCATCAAAAAGTACAAGTTGTCCTGCAATAAATAAAGCCTTATATGGCTCAATGGAAAAATAAAAACGTTATGCTGATATTTATCGCCTATTCACAGGCTCAAAACTGTGGATGGATTCTCTCCAGGCTTACAGTGAGGATCAAAAGTTTGGGCACCCCAGGTAAAAATTTGTATTAATGTGCATAAAGAAGCCAAGGAAAGATGGAAAAATCTCCAAAAGGCTTCAAATTACAGATTAGACATTCTTATAATATGTCAACAAAAGTTAGATTTTATTTCCATCATTTACACTTTCAAAATAACAGAAAACAGAAACATGGCATTTGCAAAAGTTTTGGCACCCTGCAGAGTTAATATCTTGTACTGCTTCCTTTGGAAAGTATCACAGCTTGTAAATGCTTTTTATAGCCAGCCGAGAGTCTTTCAATTCTTGTTTGAGGTATCTTTGCCCATTCTTCCTTACAAAAGTCTTCCAGTTCTTTGAGATTTCTGGGCTGTCTGTCACGCACTGCTCTTTTAAGGTCTATCCGTAGATTTTCTATTATGTTGAGGTCAGGAGATTGTGAAGGCCATGGCAAAACCTTCAGTTTACACCTCTTGATGTAATCCCCCGTGGATTTCGAGGTGTGTTTAGGATCATTATCCATTTGTAGAAGCCATCCTCTCTTTAACTTCAGCTTTTTTCACAGATGGCATCAAGTTAGCATCCAAAATTTGCGGACATTTTATTGAATCCATTTTTCCTTCTACTCGTGAGATGTTCCCTGTGCCACTGGCTGCAATACAACCACAAAGCATGATTGATCCACCCCCATGCTTAACAGTTGGAGAGAGGTTCTTTTCATTAAATTCTGTTCCCCTTCTTTTCCAAACGTGCCTTTGCTCATTCTGGCCAAAAAGTTAAATTTTAATCTCATCGGTCAACAAAACTTGTTTCCAAAATGCATCAGGATGGTCTATATGTTAATTTTCAAAGTTCAAACGCTGATTTTTGTGGTGAGGACGTAGAAGAGGTTTTCTTCTGTTGACTCTTCCATGAAGACCATATTTGTACAAGTATCTCTTTATAGTGGAATAGTGTACCACAACTCCAGTGTCTGCCAGATCTTTCTGGAGGGATTGTGCAGTCTAACGTGGGTTTTGAATAGTTTTTCTCACAATCCTGCGAGCTTCCTGTCTGATATTTTTTCTTCCAGATCTTGCTTTAACTTCCACTGTTCCTGATGACTGCCATTTCTTAATTACATTCCGAACAGAGGATATTGAAATCTGAAAACGTTTTGCTATCTTCTTATAGCCTTCTCCAGCTTTGTGAGCGTCAACTATTTTCATATTTCTAGACAACTGCTTAGAAGAACCCATGGTGCTGATTTTTGGGGCAAGGTCAGATGAGTCTGGGCATCTAAAACCTTTGAGATTGACATCACCTGGTCTTCACAGATGATGATTGAGAAAAATCCATGACACTGGCAGGTCTCAGCTTTGCAAAGGGATCAGTGCATGCTATAAATTCTGCAGGGTGCCCAAACTTTTGTAGATGCCATTTTTTTGTTTTCTGTTATTTTGAAAGTGTAAATGATGGAAATAAAATCTTTTGTTGACCTATTATAAGAATGTCTAATCTGTAATTTGATGCCTTTTGGAGATTTTTCCATCTTTCCTTGGCTTCTTTATGCACATTAATACAAATTTTTACCTGGGGTGCCCAAACTTTTGATCTCCACTGTAAAAATCAGGAAGCATTCTGAGTTGCCTCTTTGTAAATTTTGCACTTGGATGCAATGGGGTTTTTCCGTCTATGTCTTTCACTGCTGAGAGTTTAGTGCTTCATACTGTTCCTGAAGATGCTTCCTTAGTTGTAGGTGAAAGTCCATCCTCCCAAGGTGTTTTATCCGTGACCGATCCTTTATTGTCCCAACCTGAAGGAGTAGTTACTCTGCTGCGTACCCGTCAGGCAAAAAAATGTATTAAAAAAATTATACTGACCAAGAAGTAGAAATTCTTGTGAATTCGGTAAGTTTTTTTTTATGTCATCTTGCTGTTAATCAAATGTATTTAAATTTTTTCCTGTTTCTGCTCAAAGGGCCTCCTATGTTTGTTTGATGTTTTTAGTCATGTTTTCCTTATGTTCTTTGATTACGGAAAAAGGCTGAGGTTACCCTTTTTTCATTTTTTTAATCTGCCTTTTTAATCTACCTTTTTGATTTTCATCTGAAAAGTGTATTTCCTAGGCCTATGCTTTTAAAAATCAGCACTTATCCTAGTCCTTCCTCGTGGCTCCACCTCTGATTTGGAGACTAAATCTGCAGTGGCAGATAGTGTCAAAGACAGGTGAGGGTACGTTACCATGTGTATATTTCTGCTCCAGATTGTTTTCTGCATTTTTCTCTTATTTGGTCAAATCTGCTGCATGTCTGCATCTGAAAATGCACTGCTCAAAAAAGTGAACACTTAAACAGCACAATGTAACTGCAAGTTCTGTGAAATCACACTGTCCTCTCAGGAAGCAACACCGATTAACAATCAATTTCACGTGCTGTTGTGAAAATGGAACAGACAACAGGTGGAAATGATCGGCAATTAGCAAGACACCCCCAATAAAAGAGTGGTTCTTCAGGTGGTGACCACAGACAACTTCTCAGTTCCTATGCTTCCTGGCTGAGGTTTTGGTCACTTATGAATGATGGCCGTGCTTTCACTCTAGTGGTAGCATGAGACGGAGTCTACAACCCACACAAGTGGCTTAGATAGTGCAGCTCATCCAGGATGGCACATCAGTGCGAGCTGTGGCAAGAAGGTTTGCTGTGTCTGTCAGCATAGTGTCCAGAGCATGGAGGCGCTACCAGGAGACAGGTCAGTACATCAGTAGATGTGGAGGAGGCTGTAGGAGGGCAACAACCCAGCAGCAGGACCGCTACCTCCGCCTTTGTGCAAGGAGGAGCAGGAGGAACACTTCCAGAGCCCTGCAAAATTACCTCCAGCAGGCCACAAATGTGCATGTGTCCACTCAAACGGTCAGAAACAGACTCCATGAGGATGATATGGGGGCCCGACATCCACAGTTGGTGGTTGTGCTTACAGCCCAACACCGTGCAGGATGTTTGGAATCTGCCGGAGAACACCAAGATTGGCAAATTCGCCACTGATGCCCTTTGCTCTTCGCAGATGAAAGCAGGTTCACACTGAGCACATGTGACATACGTGACAGAGTCTGGAGATGCTGTGTATAAGCTTCTGCTGCCTGCAACATCCTCCAGCATGACCGGTTTGGCGGTGGGTCAGTAATGGTGTGGGTTGGCATTTCTTTGGGGGGACCGCACAGCCCTCCATGTGCTTGCCAGATGTAGTCTGACTGCCATTAGGTACCGAGATGAGATCCTCAGATCCCTTGTTAGACCATATGCTGGTGCGGTTGGCCCTGGGTTCCTTCTAAAGCAAGACAATGCTAGACCTCATGTGGCTGGAGTGTGTCAGCAGTTCCTGCAAGAGGAAGGCATTGATGCTATGGACTGGCCCGCCCGTTCCTCAGACTTGAATCTGATTGAGCACATCTGGGACATCATGTCCCAGATGCTTTAGTCCAGGTCTGGGAGGACATCCCTCAGGAGACCATCCGCCACCTAATCAGGAGCATGCCCAGGCATTGTAGGGAGGTCATACAGGCACTTGGAGGCCACACACACTACTGAGCCTCATTTTGACTTGTTTTAAGGACATTACATCAAAGTTGGATCAGCCTGTAGTGTGGTTTTCCACTTTGATTTTGAGTGTGACTCCATATCGAGACCTCCATAGGTTGATAAATTTGATTTCCATTGATCATTTTTTGGGGATTTTGTTGTCAGTACATTCACCTATGTAAAGACAAAAGTGTTTCATACGATTAGTTCATTCAGATCTAGGATGTGTTATCTTAGTGTTCCCTTAATTTTTTTTGAGCAGTGTACGGGCCTTATATGTATGGCCCTTTAACCAGTGATGTATTTCACCTAAACAAGAATTATTTTATTTTGTTTTACCTTTGCCTCATTTTTTACTTTTTCTTTAAATTTTAAAGTGACCTTGTTTTTTTTTTAAAATAGATTTCTCACACTGTCATCCATGCTGTGTTGTGTTTCTTCCTTCTCACCTGTGATTAAGGTCTTTTTTTTTTATAGAAGCCTGTGCCGAGGCAAAGTTAATCAGTTGTCCCTAGAATTTTATTTTTTTTTTGTAGGGGAGTAGCCCCCTTTGTTAAACTTAATCAAATCATTTGATTGTTTGCTATGGATAACTATTTTACTTTTCTCCAGAGATCTAGATTTGCCTTTGTCCACAGTGCGCAACATTATCAAGAAGTTTGCAACCCATGGCACTGTAGCTAATCTCCCTGGGCGTGGATGGAAGAGAAAAATTGATGAAAGGTGTCAACGCAGGATAGTCCAAATGGTGGATAAGCAGCCCCAAACAAGTTTCAAATCTATTTAAGCTGTTCTGCAGGCTCAGGGAGCATCAGTGTCAGCACAAACTATCCTTCAACATTTAAATGAAATGAAACGCTATGGCAGGAGACCCAGGAGGACCCCACTGCTGACACAGAGACATAAAAAAGCAAGACTACATTTTGCCAAAATGAACTTGAGTGAGCCAAAATCCTTCTAGGAAAACGTCTTGTGGACAGATGAGACCAAGATAGAGCTTTTTGATAAAGCACATCATTCTACTGTTTACCGAAAATGGACGCAGAACCTACAGTGAAATATGGTGGAGGTTCAATGCTGTTTTGGGGTTGTTATGCTGCCTCTGGCACTGGGTGCTTTGAATTTGTGCAAGGCATCATGAAATCTGAGGATTACCAACGGATTTGGGTCGGACTGTAGAGCCCAGTGTCAGAAAGCTGGGTTTGTGTCCGAGATCTTGGGTCTTCCAGCAGGACAATGACCCCAAACATATGTCAAACAGCACTCAGAAACGGTTGGCAACAAAGCGCTGGAAAGTTCTGAAGTGGCCAGCAATGAGTCCAGATCTATATCTCATTGAACACCTGTGGAGAGATCTTAAATATACTGTTAGGAAAAGGTGCCCTTCCAATAAGAGAGACCTGGAGCAGTTTGCAAAGGAACAGTGGTCCAGCATTCCAGCTGAGAGGTGTAAGAAGCTTATTGATGGTTATAGGAAGCGACTGATTTCAGTTATTTTGTCCAGCCCATTTTTGGTGTTTGGTGTGACATTATGTCCAATTTGCTTTTTTTCCTCCCTTTTTTGGTTTAGTTCCAATACACACAAAGGGAATAAACGTGTGTATAGCAAAACATGTGTTACAGCAGGGGTACCAACATTTATGGCCATGACTGTACTTACCTCCATACATGCTGAAACTATGCATTTTTGCTAGAAAAAACTTGCATAGTCTAAGCATGCTGCATTTTGGTAAAATTGAGCAGAAAAACGTCCGACATAAGGGTAAAAAAGAAATTCCAAGTGGGTTTGGCATTTTATAATTCCCTATTGATTCCCTACAAACTTTTTTTATGTGGCATATTAAAAAAAAAACACTGTGCAGCAGTTTGGGCATTTTTTATGGGTGTTTTTGCCCCCCCCCCCCCCAAAAAAAAACAAAAAAAAACAAAACCTATGTGTCATTTCAAAGGGTCTAGCACAAGTTGCAATACAACAAAATGTGAAAAAATTTTAATTACTTACCGAATGCATTGTATATGTTGAATGAGTTGCATGTAATGTTGTTTTGATAAAATAGAAAGAATAATATAATTACAAAAAGGTTATTTGTTTTGTGCATCTTTTCGGAGTATGGATTATACCCTACCCATACATCCATCATAGACACAGACACTACTTACTTCTTTCTCTTCATTCCTGTGTTGAATGAACTCTCATACACAGTGTGTGCTTGTTTCCCTCTGCTGGAAGCTTCTGGCAAAGCTAGTAATATCTTATTGAGATGACTGCTTTTACTGTATTTCCAAGTCCTGAAGGTTCTGCCTGCTTTGGGACTTGGTGGGACATGAGTGTGGACACGAGTGTGGACTGTAGAAGGCATTAAATTGGAGGGTATGCCCCCTGTAACCCCCTATATACACATAATATTAAATTCTATAACTTAGAGACGTATACACAATCAGCCATAACATTAAAACTTTTTTGTATGCCTACCTCAAGCTGCCCAAACAACTCTGACACATTATTATTTCATTAATCATTAAGGACTCCGTGTTTTTCCATTTTTGCTTTTCCGTTTTTTCCTCCTCACGTTCTAAAAATCATAACACCTTGAGTTTTCCTTCTACAGACCTATATGAGGGCTTGTTTTATGCACTACCAATTTTACTTTGTAATGACATAAGTCATTTCACCACAAAATATATGGCAAAAACCCCAAAAAATGATTTGTGGGCTTCTGTTTGTACGCAGTGCACTTTTCATTAAAAATGACACTTTATATTTATTCTGTAGGTCTATATGGTTACAAGGATGCCCAATTTATGTAGGTTTTGTTTTATTTTACGACTATAAAAAATATAACTACATGCACCAAAATTAGTATGTTTAAAATTGTCATCTTCTGACCCCTATAACTTTTTCATTTTTCTGCATATGGTGCTATATGAGGCTATGTTTTTTGTGCCGTAGTCTGTAGTTGTTTTGATTGGACTTTTTGATCGGTTTTTATAATTTTTTTAAGGTATACAAAATGACCAAAAATATGGAATTTTGTACTTTGGAATTTTTTTTCTACGTATATGCCATTGACCGAGCAATTTATTTAACATTATATTTTTATAGTTCGGACCTTTACGCACACCGCGATACTACATATGTTTATTTTTATTATGTTTACATATATTTTTTTATGGAATTTGGGAAAAGGGGGGTAATTCAAACTTTTAGTATGGAACTTTTAGTATAGTATTACATGCAATCTTCTGATTGCATACACTGTTCAATGCTATGCCATAGCACAGTATTGATCAGTGTTATCTCTGCTCAATTGTTCTAGCCTGCTGAGCCAGGCTGGAGCATCAAAGAAGAGATCGGACAGTGAGGAGGCAGGTAAGGGCCATCTTGCGGTTATCCTGATCAGCCCGACTAAGCTGCCAGGAATGCTTTTGTGGTGTCCCGCTACCGTATTTCATACATTACCTGTATAGAGGTCCCCATAGTCAGAGTCACTGGGATGTCGGGGTCCCTCTTGAGTAGTTTTCCCCTTGTCACCTCACACTTAGTTAATGACTATATAGCAGTTCTATTAAATATAAATATAAGTATAGGAATATAGATGTATATATTTTGTTATCTACCTGTTCGGAGCGTAGCAGGACCTTCGGGTCACGTGATCAGGTCGAAACTCTATGGTTTTGCTACAGGACCTTTGGAGGTTCCCGTGACGTATGCACCCACAATGCACTGTAACGGTGAGTGACAGTCGTTACGGACCAATCCAAAACAGCCAGCCCCTGCCCATATAAGGGACCTGCGCCATCTTGATCTCTCTCTTGGGTTGCTGACTCTGGAAGAGGTAGGACCTCCGCAGCTTACAAGACAATTTACTAGGCCAAAGCCTTGCGGCCTAGCCTATAGGAAATCGGACATACTAAGCAATTCCCCGCTACTCATCGCAAGATCACTGGACCTAATTACTCCCCTAAATCCAGTGGATCTCTGCAATACAATCGTTCAGAAGCTAAATTGGGCTTATCTGATCCCAACCGACTGTCAATCGCTGCCAAGCTATATGTAAAAAGACTCTGTTATCTGGACTGTTACTATTATTACATGCACAGAAACTCCTGCAAGTTTTCAGTTAACAGTGGTTGTGGACAATCCTTTATTTCTGCATCACCTATTGCTCTTGGGAAGGGTGGCAATAGGCCTATCAAGAAACACAGCATTTAACCCTCACGCTGGCGTCACAAGTGACAAGGGTTAACAGCGCCCTTAACTATTCTGAACAGCAACACCCTAAATACCCTACACTACCACAAGACAGTATCCTCTCCTCCGCCACCACAAACTATTTTTGGCATTGCACGAACAGGATTCGGGTGTGTGCCTACTGCTGTTGCCACTAGTGAAATTGTACTCCCCCCCCCCCCCAGAAAGTAACGGACTTTATTCATGTGTCGCAGACCGCATTACAGTGTACAGGAGCGGTGCATGTAGTGCATTACAAGGGGGTAACGCGAAAAGTAAGGGGGGAGGCGAAGAGTACAGCGGAGCTGCAATCCGCGTTGAAAAGAGTTAAAACCGGCGCAAGGCCTTCCCGCGTGCGGGACCCAGAGACTCCGCCCACCGAAGTCTGCGGTGTGGCGGCGGCCATCTTGCCGGAGCCCAAAGTCTGGGACATACAGATCCAAGCTTCATTTAAAGGGCCAGCGCACTCAATAAAAGAATGTCAGAGCCTGCAACTCCATCACCGCCACTTGACCAACAGGAAGGTGGTGCTCCTGGGACCCAGCCAATTAGGTCGCCACCCCAAGTCAGAACAATGCTGCCACCCATACCGATGCTGCTTGACCAACAACGACTGTCACGATGCCGGCTGGCAGGTAGTGGACCCTCTGTGCCAGAGAGGGATTGGCGTGGACCGTGCTAGTGGACCGGTTCTAAGCCACTACTGGTTTTCACCAGAGCCCGCCGCAAAGCGGGATGGTCTTGCTGCGGCGGTAGTGACCAGGTCGTATCCACTAGCAACGGCTCACCTCTCTGGCTGCTGAAGATAGGCGCGGTACAAGGGAGTAGGCAGAAGCAAGGTCGGACGTAGCAGAAGGTCGGGGCAGGCAGCAAGGATCGTAGTCAGGGGCAACGGCAGAAGGTCTGGAAACACAGGCAAGGAACACACAAGGAACGCTTTCACTGGCACTAAGGCAACAAGATCCGGCAAGGGAGTGCAAGGGAAGTGAGGTAATATAGGGAAGTGCACAGGTGAAAACCCTAATTGGAACCACTGCGCCAATCAGCGGCGCAGTGGCCCTTTAAATCGCAGAGACCCGGCGCGCGCGCGCCCTAGGGAGCGGGGCCGCGCGCGCCGGGACAGAACAGACGGGGAGCGAGTCAGGTAGGGGAGCCGGGGTGCGCATCGCGAGCGGGCGCTACCCGCATCGCGAATCGCATCCCGGCTGGCAGCAGGATCGCAGCGCCCCGGGTCAGAGGACGTGACCGGAGCGCTGCAGCGGAGGGAGTGAAGCGAGCGCTCCGGGGAGGAGCGGGGACCCGGAGCGCTCGGCGTAACAGTACCCCCCCCCTTGGGTCTCCCCCTCTTCTTGGAGCCTGAGAACCTGAGGAGCAGACTTTTGTCAAGGATGTTGTCCTCAGGTTCCCAGGATCTCTCTTCAGGACCACAACCCTCCCAGTCTACTAAAAAAAAATTTTTCCCTCTGACCTTTTTGGCAGCCAAAATTTCCTTGACCGAGAAGACGTCCGAGGAGCCGGAAACAGGAGTGGGAGGAACAGATTTGGGAGAAAAACGGTTGAGGATGAGTGGTTTGAGAAGAGAGACGTGAAAGGCATTAGGGATACGAAGAGAAGGAGGAAGAAGAAGTTTATAAGAGACAGGATTAATTTGACACAAAATTTTGAAAGGACCAAGATAGCGTGGTCCCAACTTGTAGCTAGGGACACGGAAGCGGACATATTTAGCGGAGAGCCATACCTTGTCTCCAGGGGAAAAAACGGGGGGAGCTCTTCTTTTCTTATCCGCGAACCTCTTCATGCGTGAAGAAGCCTGTAAGAGAGAATTTTGGGTCTCTCTCCATATAATGGAAAGGTCACGAGAAATTTCATCCACAGCGGGCAGACCAGAGGGCAAGGGGGTAGGGAGGGGGGGAAGAGGGTGACGGCCGTACACCACGAAAAATGGGGATTTGGAGGAAGATTCAGAGACCCTGAAGTTATACGAAAATTCGGCCCATGGAAGGAGATCTGCCCAGTCATCCTGGCGGGAGGAAACAAAATGTCGCAAATAATCACCCAGGATCTGGTTAATTCTTTCTACTTGTCCATTGGACTGGGGATGATATGCAGAGGAAAAATTTAATTTAATCTTGAGTTGTTTACAGAGAGCCCTCCAGAATTTAGACACGAATTGGACCCCTCTATCCGAGACAATCTGCGTAGGCAACCCGTGAAGACGAAAAATGTGTACAAAAAATTGTTTAGCCAACTGAGGCGCAGAAGGAAGACCAGGAAGAGGGATGAAATGTGCCATTTTGGAGAATCGATCAACGACCACCCAAATAACGGTGTTGCCACGGGAAGGGGGTAAATCAGTAATAAAATCCATACCAATCAGAGACCAAGGCTGTTCGGGGACAGGCAGAGGATGAAGAAAACCAGCGGGCTTCTGGCGAGGAGTCTTATCCCGGGCACAGATAGTGCAGGCTCGCACAAAGTCCCCAACATCCGTCTCCAGAGTCGGCCACCAATAGAAGCGGGAGATGAGTTGCACAGATTTCTTGATGCCCGCATGACCTGCGAGATGGGAGGAGTGACCCCATTTGAGGATTCCGAGGCGTTGGCGTGGAGAAACAAAGGTCTTTCCTGGAGGAGTCTGCCTGATGGAGGCAGGAGAAGTGGAGATCAGGCAGTCAGGTGGAATGATGTGTTGCGGAGGGAGATCAACTTCTGAGGCATCCGAGGAACGAGAGAGAGCATCGGCCCTAATGTTCTTATCGGCAGGACGAAAGTGAATCTCAAAATTAAATCGGGCAAAGAACAGAGACCACCGGGCCTGGCGAGGATTCAGCCGTTGGGCCGACTGGAGGTAGGAGAGGTTCTTGTGGTCGGTGTAGATAATAACAGGAAATCTTGATCCCTCCAGCAGATGCCTCCATTCCTCAAGTGCTAATTTAATGGCTAGAAGCTCTCGATCCCCGATGGAGTAGTTCCTCTCCGCTGGAGAGAAGGTCCTAGAGAAAAAACCACAAGTGACAGCATGCCCGGAAGGATTTTTTTGTAGAAGAACAGCTCCAGCTCCTACTGAGGAGGCATCAACCTCCAATAGGAAGGGTTTGGAAGGGTCAGGTCTGGAGAGCACGGGAGCCGAAGAAAAGGCAGACTTGAGTCGTTTAAAGGAGTCTTCTGCTTGAGGAGGCCAGGACTTGGGATCAGCATTTTTCTTGGTTAAAGCCACGATAGGAGCCACAATGGTAGAAAAATGTGGAATAAATTGCCTGTAATAATTGGCGAACCCCAAAAAGCGTTGGATAGCACGGAGTCCGGAGGGGCGTGGCCAATTTAAGACGGCAGAGAGTTTGTCTGGATCCATCTGTAGTCCCTGGCCAGAGACCAAATATCCTAGAAAAGGAAGAGATTGGCATTCAAACAGACATTTCTCAATTTTGGCATAGAGTTGGTTGTCACGAAGTCTCTGAAGAACCATACGGACATGCTGGCGGTGTTCTTCTAGATTGGCAGAAAAAATTAGGATATCGTCCAGATATACCACAACACAGGAGTATAACAGATCACGAAAAATTTCATTGACAAAGTCTTGGAAGACGGCAGGGGCATTGCAAAGTCCAAAGGGCATGACCAGATACTCAAAGTGTCCATCTCTGGTGTTAAATGCCGTTTTCCACTCGTCCCCCTCTCTGATGCGGATGAGGTTATAGGCGCCTCTTAAGTCCAATTTAGTGAAGATGTGGGCACCTTGGAGGCGATCAAAGAGTTCAGAGATGAGGGGTAAGGGGTAGCGGTTCTTAACCGTGATTTTATTAAGACCGCGGTAGTCAATGCAAGGACGTAGGGAGCCATCTTTTTTGGACACAAAGAAAAATCCGGCTCCGGCAGGAGAGGAGGATTTACGGATAAAGCCCTTTTTTAGATTCTCCTGGACGTATTCGGACATGGCAAGAGTCTCTGGGGCAGAGAGAGGATAAATTCTGCCCCGGGGTGGAGTAGTACCCGGGAGGAGGTCGATAGGGCAATCATAAGGCCTGTGAGGAGGTAGAGTCTCAGCTTGTTTTTTGCAGAAAACATCCGCGAAGTCCATATAGGCCTTAGGGAGACCGGTTACTGGAGGAACCACAGAGTTACGGCAAGGGTTACTGGGAACCGGTTTTAGACAGTTCTTGGAACAAGAGGACCCCCAACTCTTGATCTCCCCAGTGGACCAATCCAGGGTTGGGGAATGAAGTTGAAGCCAGGGAAGTCCAAGGAGAATCTCCGAGGTGCAATTGGGGAGGACCAAAAGTTCAATCCTCTCATGATGAGACCCGATGCTCATAAGAAGGGGCTCCGTGCGGAAACGTATGGTACAGTCCAATCTTTCATTATTTACACAATTGATGTAGAGGGGTCTGGCGAGACTGGTCACTGGGATGTTGAACCTGTTGACGAGAGAGGCCAAAATAAAATTTCCTGCAGATCCAGAGTCCAAGAAGGCCACTGTAGAGAAGGAGAAGGCAGAGGCAGACATCCGCACAGGCACAGTAAGACGTGGAGAAGCAGAGTAGACATCAAGGACTGTCTCACCTTTGTGCGGAGTCAGCGTACGTCTTTCCAGGCGGGGAGGACGGATAGGACAATCCCTCAGGAAGTGTTCGGTACTAGCACAGTACAGGCAGAGGTTCTCCATACGGCGTCGTGTCCTCTCTTGAGGTGTCAGGCGAGACCGGTCGACCTGCATAGCCTCCACGGCGGGAGGCACAGGAACAGATTGCAGGGGACCAGAGGAGAGAGGAGCCGAGGAGACGAAACGCCTCGTGCGAACAGAGTCCATATCTTGGCGGAGTTCCTGACGCCTTTCAGAAAAACGCATGTCAATGCGAGTGGCTAGGTGAATAAGTTCATGTAGATTAGCAGGAATTTCTCGTGCGGCCAGAACATCTTTAATGTTGCTGGATAGGCCTTTTTTGAAGGTCGCGCAGAGGGCCTCATTATTCCAGGACAATTCTGAAGCAAGTGTACGGAATTGTACGGCATACTCGCCAACGGAAGAATTACCCTGGACCAGGTTCAACAGGGCAGTCTCAGCAGAAGAGGCTCGGGCAGGTTCCTCAAAGACACTTCGGATTTCCGAGAAGAAGGAGTGTACAGAGGCAGTGACGGGGTCATTGCGGTCCCAGAGCGGTGTGGCCCATGACAGGGCTTTTCCGGACAGAAGACTGACTACGAAAGCCACCTTAGACCTTTCAGTGGGAAACAGGTCCGACATCATCTCCAGATGCAGGGAACATTGGGAAAGAAAGCCACGGCAAAACTTAGAGTCCCCATCAAATTTATCCGGCAAGGATAAGCGTATCCCAGGAGCGGCCACTCGCTGCGGAGGAGGTGCAGGAGCTGGCGGAGGAGATGACTGCTGAAGCTGTGGTAGCAACTGTTGTAGCATAACGGTCAGTTGAGACAGCTGTTGGCCTTGTTGCGCTATCTGTTGTGACTGCTGGGCGACCACCGTGGTGAGGTCAGCGACAACTGGCAGAGGAACTTCAGCGGGATCCATGGCCGGATCTACTGTCACGATGCCGGCTGGCAGGTAGTGGACCCTCTGTGCCAGAGAGGGATTGGCGTGGACCGTGCTAGTGGACCGGTTCTAAGCCACTACTGGTTTTCACCAGAGCCCGCCGCAAAGCGGGATGGTCTTGCTGCGGCGGTAGTGACCAGGTCGTATCCACTAGCAACGGCTCACCTCTCTGGCTGCTGAAGATAGGCGCGGTACAAGGGAGTAGGCAGAAGCAAGGTCGGACGTAGCAGAAGGTCGGGGCAGGCAGCAAGGATCGTAGTCAGGGGCAACGGCAGAAGGTCTGGAAACACAGGCAAGGAACACACAAGGAACGCTTTCACTGGCACTAAGGCAACAAGATCCGGCAAGGGAGTGCAAGGGAAGTGAGGTAATATAGGGAAGTGCACAGGTGAAAACCCTAATTGGAACCACTGCGCCAATCAGCGGCGCAGTGGCCCTTTAAATCGCAGAGACCCGGCGCGCGCGCGCCCTAGGGAGCGGGGCCGCGCGCGCCGGGACAGAACAGACGGGGAGCGAGTCAGGTAGGGGAGCCGGGGTGCGCATCGCGAGCGGGCGCTACCCGCATCGCGAATCGCATCCCGGCTGGCAGCAGGATCGCAGCGCCCCGGGTCAGAGGACGTGACCGGAGCGCTGCAGCGGAGGGAGTGAAGCGAGCGCTCCGGGGAGGAGCGGGGACCCGGAGCGCTCGGCGTAACAACGACGTAGTCCTCCTGCGGCACCAACGGCAAGACCTTTGTCACGATTCGGCTTACGGGTTGTGGATCCGCTGTGTCAGCGAGGGATTGGCGTGGACCGTGCTAGTGGACCGGTTCTAAGAGGCTACTGGTTTTCACCAGAGCCCGCCGCAAAGCGGGATGGTCTTGCTGCGGCAGTAGCAACCAGGTCGTATCCACTAGCAACGGCTCAACCTCGCTGACTGCTGAGAAGGCGTGGGACAGAAGGACTAGGCAGAGGCAAGGTCAGACGTAGCAGAAGGTCGGGGGCAGGCGGCAAGGTTCGTAGTCAGGATGGATAGCAGAAGTTCAGGTACACAGGCTTTGGACACACTAAACGCTTTCACTGGCACAAGGCAACAAGATCCGGCAAGGGAGTGCAAGGGAGGAGATCAGATATAGCCAGGGAGCAGATGGAAGCCAATTAAGCTAATTGGGCCAGGCACCAATCATTGGTGCACTGGCCCTTTAAGTCTCAGAGAGCTGGCGCGCGCGCGCCCTAGAGAGCGGAGCCGCGCGCGCCAGCACAAGACAGCAGGGGACCGGGACGGGTAAGTGACCTGGGATGCGATTCGCGAGCGGGCGCGTCCCGCTGTGCGAATCGCATCCCCGACGGCCATGACAGTGCAGCGCTCCCGGTCAGCGGGACTGACCGGGGCGCTGCAGGGAGAAAGACGCCGTGAGCGCTCCGGGGAGGAGCGGGGACCCGGAGCGCTAGGCGTAACAGTACCCCCCCCCTTAGGTCTCCCCTTTTTTTTGTCCGGTAACTGCCTCCTCTGGGATGAGGACACCGGGAAAGAATGGAGGGTTTCCTTAACGGCAGGCAGTGCAGCAGGAGTTGGAATGGGGAGGGAGGGCAGAGGGTGAAGCTTGGCACGGGGCAGGATGACACAAGGACGGGAGCCATGAGGAGGCACAGAGGCTTGCCTGACGGGACTGGGAGGGGGGGAGAGGCACTTCCTAAGGCAGGCAGAGTCCCAGTTCTTGATCTCCCCGGTGGTCCAATCAAGGGTGGGAGAATGAAGGCGGAGCCACGGAAGACCGAGGAGGACCTCAGAGGTACAGTTGGGGAGAACGAAGAGCTCAATCCTTTCGTGGTGGGGTCCAATACACATCAGGAGGGGTTCTGTGCGGTAACGCACGGTGCAATCCAGTCTGACTCCATTGACCGCGGAAATGTAGAGCGGTTTGACGAGACGGGTCACCGGGATGCGGAATTTATTAACAAACGACTCCAAAATAAAATTTCCAGAGGCACCAGAGTCCAAGCAGGCCACGGCTGAGAGGGAGGAGTTGGCTGAAGGAGAAATCCGCACGGGCACCGTGAGACGTGGAGAAGCAGACTTGGAACCAAGAGACGCCACACCCACGTGAGCTGGGTGCGTGCGTGCGTTTCCCAGACGTGGAGGACGGATAGGGCAATCCACCAAGAAATGCTCGGTACTGGCACAGTAAAGACAGAGATTTTCTTCCCTACGGCGATTCCTCTCTTCCTGGGTCAGGCGAGACCGATCCACTTGCATGGCCTCCTCGGCGGGAGGCCCAGGCGTAGACTGCAAAGGATGCTGTGGGAGAGGAGCCCAGAGATCTAAGTCTTTTTCCTGGCGGAGCTCTTGGTGTCGCTCAGAAAAACGCATGTCAATGCGGGTAGCCAAATGGATGAGTTCTTGGAGGTTGGCAGGAATCTCTCGTGCGGCCAGCACATCCTTGATGCGACTGGATAGGCCTTTTTTAAAGGTCGCGCAGAGAGCCTCGTTATTCCATGATAACTCGGACGCAAGAGTACGAAATTGGATGGCGTACTCGCCCACTGAAGAATTACCCTGGACCAGGTTCAGCAGGGCAGTCTCGGCAGAAGAAGCTCGGGCTGGTTCCTCGAAGACACTCCGGACTTCAGCGAAGAAGGACTGGACTGTGGCTGTGGCAGGATCATTGCGGTCCCAGAGCGGTGTGGCCCAAGACAAGGCCTTTCCTGAAAGAAGGCTCACTACGAACGCCACCTTAGACCGTTCTGTAGGAAACAAGTCCGACAACATCTCCATATGCAGGGAACACTGAGACAAAAATCCACGGCAGAGTCTGGAGTCCCCATCAAATTTGTCCGGCAGGGACAAGCGGAGGCTAGGAGCGGCCACTCGCTGCGGAGGAGGTGCAGGAGCTGGCGGAGGAGATGGTTGCTGCTGTAGCAGAGGCAGAAGTTGCTGTAACGTGGCGGTCAACTGCGACAGCTGCTGTCCTTGTTGGGCAATTTGCTGCGATTGCTGAGCGACCACCGTGGTAAGGTCGGCGAGACTTGGCAGCGGCACCTCAGCGGGATCCATGGCCGGATCTACTGTCACGATTCGGCTTACGGGTTGTGGATCCGCTGTGTCAGCGAGGGATTGGCGTGGACCGTGCTAGTGGACCGGTTCTAAGAGGCTACTGGTTTTCACCAGAGCCCGCCGCAAAGCGGGATGGTCTTGCTGCGGCAGTAGCAACCAGGTCGTATCCACTAGCAACGGCTCAACCTCGCTGACTGCTGAGAAGGCGTGGGACAGAAGGACTAGGCAGAGGCAAGGTCAGACGTAGCAGAAGGTCGGGGGCAGGCGGCAAGGTTCGTAGTCAGGATGGATAGCAGAAGTTCAGGTACACAGGCTTTGGACACACTAAACGCTTTCACTGGCACAAGGCAACAAGATCCGGCAAGGGAGTGCAAGGGAGGAGATCAGATATAGCCAGGGAGCAGATGGAAGCCAATTAAGCTAATTGGGCCAGGCACCAATCATTGGTGCACTGGCCCTTTAAGTCTCAGAGAGCTGGCGCGTGCGCGCCCTAGAGAGCGGAGCCGCGCGCGCCAGCACAAGACAGCAGGGGACCGGGACGGGTAAGTGACCTGGGATGCGATTCGCGAGCGGGCGCGTCCCGCTGTGCGAATCGCATCCCCGACGGCCATGACAGTGCAGCGCTCCCGGTCAGCGGGACTGACCGGGGCGCTGCAGGGAGAAAGACGCCGTGAGCGCTCCGGGGAGGAGCGGGGACCCGGAGCGCTAGGCGTAACAACCTTCACCCCAAGCAAGTCTGGATCTACCTTCATCCCCAGCTGTTCCCCACATGTTGGGAGCCCCTGTTGCTGCACCTGTCTTCCTGGGAAACCCCGTTCTTTCCACATACAGCGGAGATCCCTTCATTTACAGCATCTTCGGGTTTTATGCACTTCCTCCTCATCAACAGATACAGTTGCTTCTGGGACAGCTCCAGGGACCTGCCTTGGAGGAACTTCGCACCTGGCCAGCGGCTGACAAAGCTACAGTGGGGCAGATTTTTGAAGGACTCTGTCAGGTATTTGAATCTCATTCCCCCTCTGAGGTACGCCTCAGACTATATGAGCGATGTCAGAAACCAGGTGAGACTCTCAGAGCATATGCAGTAGCTTTACAGAGCGCATTAGAGGCAGTGCAAAAGCTGGATGGCATTACGCCGATCAGGGTAACCGAGTGCTGATGGACCGTTTTATAGAGGGGGCACAGAATAAGTGGGACAAGGCCCAACTTAGGATGTTAGCAGTGCAAAATCCCGACATGGCCTTCACAGCTTTTAAAAGACTAGCGGTTAAGGTGATTGAATTAGGACCACAGACAGAGGAAGCTAGTGTCCCCGCTACAGAATCCCTGGGGCCCTCGCCCCAGTCACCTGTCCCTTCTCAGCCTGCTCTTACAACGCCTACCCCTAGCCCTTGGACAGCTGATTTACAAGACATTAAACAGGACATTGGACAGTTAGCCCAGGCCTTTAAAGAAATGGCTGTCCGGCCCAATCCCCCTAGACCTACAACACTCCCACCTAGGAAACCTGACCCCCGGCCTGCCAATCCACCTGATACCCCTCCTGTGAGACCACCTGGGAGTCAGAGACCTGTTTGTGGTTATTGTAACAGGAATGGACACTGGAAGAGCCAATGCTGGGCAACAAGAGAGGACTGTCTATGTATGTTGCTCCTTGCCCTTATATACAGGTGATAGTTGAAGGTATCCGGTTGCAAGCTCTAATAGATACTGGGTCTCAGGTGTACACTATTCCGCAGGGAGTTTTCTATAAGTATTGGGGTCCAGAAAGGTTGTGGGAGCCTAAGGAAGCGGAATTTAGAGTAATCGCAAGGAACGGGAAACCAGTACCCAGGCATGGCTACTGGGAGCCCACGGTGAAGGTGGGAGAGCATGTGTTAGAAAGGCAGGGTGTGATTGTCACCAGTGTTAGGGATGAAGGGGCAGCTGACTTCATCTTAGGAATGAACATCATGAGACACTGTTTTGATGATATTGTCTGTTTACTGCATGCATCTCTCCCTCACATGTCACCTCCAGGCCGGCGAGCAGTGCAACACCACCTCAAAATACTCCAAGCAGAACAGAAGTTTGTGAACCATCAAGGAGAAATCTGTCTGCAGCCATGGTCCTGAATGCCTCTCATGACCAGTCCGGGCATTTCGGGGTCCATAAAACTGAAATCGCCGTCAGAAGAAGATTTTACTGGATAGGGATGCGGGGAGACATCGAGAAATGGTGCGCTGAATGCTCCGTGTGCAATGTTATCAAGAATCCCCGGAGGGACGTAAGGACCCCTTTACATCTCATCTGTACGGAGAGACTGAACCAGATTGTTGCCTTGGATTATGTGAAGTTGGCCCCCACTCGGTCTGGCTACTGCCATGCCCTGACCATGGTGGACCATTACTCTAAGTGGGTGGTCGTGGTCCCTGTCAAGGACCTTACCGCCAAGACGGCTGCCCAGCTCTTCTATCGTCATTGGATCCAACCTCTGGGGTGTCCCGAATCGGTCCTCACGGATAGGGGAACCGCCTTTGAAGCCCAGTTGTTCCAGGAACTTTGCCAGTTGCATGACTGCAAGAGGCTCCAGATGACGGCCTACCATCCCCAGGGGAATGGGCTCTGCGAGAGGATCAATCAAGTGTTCATCCAAATGCTCAGAGCTGCCTCTGTCTCAAAGCACGAAGAGTGGCCCCGGTTGTAGCCTGAACTCCTGGAAATTTACAACAACACTGTTCACTGTTCTACAGGGTATACGCCCTTTTTCCTGATGATGGGCCGACACGGCCAATTGCCAAAGGATCAGACCTTCGGGCTGCAGGCCCCTTTCAACAATTCCCCTTAGGTTTCCCAAGGTTGGGTGTCGGAGCATCAACGGAGGATAGAGGAGGCCAAAAACATTGTTGAGAAGAAAGTGGGCGAAGTCCATGGGCGCCAGTAGAAAGATTATAATCGACATGCTTCAGCTCAGCCCTTGCAGCTTGGAGATAAGGTGTGGCTCCGAAAATTCCCTAGGACCCATAAATTGGACTCATTGTGGCAAACGGAAACCTATACCATTACTGCGATCCCTTACCCTGAAACGGATGTATATGAGATACAGAAAGAAGGGTTCGAGGCGCAGGCACAGAAACAGAATAAAAGTGTGCCTGAAAAAAGACGTGCTTGGACCACCTCCACCTACTCCTCCTACTCCACCTCCAGCAAGACCAGTGAGAGAATACGTGCCGGGAGAAGGAATTCATCCCACTATGGACGTTCCTTTGTTCCCCTCTCATCAGCCTACCATGTATTGGGGTATACAGTTTCCAGCTCCACCCAGCCAGCCACCACTGGTTGCTCCACCCAGTCAGTTGCCAGTAGCCGTTCCACCCAGCCAGTTGCCAATAGCTGTTTCTCCCTGGCAACCACCATTGGCATCAGTCCTACTCCTGTGGCTGCTCCAAGTCTTGATGCACCTTCTCCACCTGACTTCAGAGAAACTCCCAGTCCAACCGGAGATGTTGCTTCTGTTTCCAGCACTCCAGCTGGTCCCTCGGGGACTGAAGTTCTTGCAGAATCACCAAGTGAAGAGACTCCTGATGACTCAGAGGTGGTGTTGCGCCGGTCTCAAAGGACTACACAGGGTAAACTACCCTTAAGGTACCAGGATTCACATTCAGTACCTCCACACATAGTAACTTCAATGACTCACTTCAATGTACTACCTATATCTTTTCATTACGCTAAATTACTCACTTAAATGTACTACCTCATTCTTCTTCAGTACATACACAAAACAAAATATATCTCACATTCAAGAAACACTTAGGAATTGTAGCCTATTGATACCCAATTCCTGCCACTGTTAGGTACACTCATATTTCTCTTCTCTGTATTACGTGTGTGAGATGCTCTACCTGGCCAGTAGGTGCTCTTGCGAGTATAGAATTAAACACGTATTTCTAAAGGTAACCTAGGTAGGTTATACTGTTGTGTTCTAGGGGTAAGTAGCGTGTAGCCGATAGACCCTAGTAGCCATCCTTATTGGTAGAGAGCCTCGGGCAAGCCAATATACCCTTCTGTGCAGGTGACTCATCGTGGCAAAAAGAAAAATGCGGTGAGATTTCAAAATGTCAAAACAGCTTGAGACTAAAGGCTATAGAGAGCTGTACTAATGTATAGTTAGCCTTAGAAATGTTCTAGAGAGCTATATGTAAATGTTTTAGGAGCTAGAAACTAAAGGTGAGATGGCTTCCTCAATGTCTAGATAGCTTTAATATTGTCTAGTTAAGATACTAGTAAAAGTATCCGGAGAATGTGAATGTGTATAATGTTTACTTAGGTTTTGTCAGGATGTATAGAAAAATCCTGTTCTAGTCCTAGTTCCTCTGCCTTAGGGGACAGGCGTAAAGGTCGACTTATTTTAATTAAGGGGGTTTGTGGTGTCCCGCTACCGTATTTCATACGTTACCTGTATAGAGGTCCCTTTAGTCAGAGTCCCTAGGACGTCGGGGTCCCTCTTGTGTAGTTTTTCCCTTGTCACCTAACACTTAGTTAATGACTATATAGCAGTTCTATTAAATATAAGTATAGGAATATAGATGTATATATTTTGTTATCTACCTGTTCGGAGCGTAGAAGGACCTTCGGGTCATGTGATCAGGTCAAAACTCTATGGTTTTGCTACAGGACCTTTGGAGGTTCCCGTGACGTATGCACCCACAATGCACTGTAATGGGGAGTGACAGTCGTTACGGACCAATCCAAAACGACCGGCCCCTACCCATATAAAGGACCTGCGCCATCTTGATCTCTCTCTTGGGTTGCTGACTCTGGAAGAGGTAGGACCTCCGCAGCTTACAAGACAATTTACTAGGCCAAAGCCTTGCGGCCTAGGCCTATAGCATAGCGGACATACTAAGCAATTCCCCGCTACTCATCGCAAGATCACTGGACCTAATTACTCCCCTAAATCCAGCGGATCTCTGCAATACAATCCTTCAGAAGCTAAATATGGCTTATCTGATTCCAGCCGACTGTCAATCGCTGCCAAGCTATATAAAAAAGACTCTGTTATCTGGACTGTTACTATTATTACATGCACAGAAACTCCTCAGTAAAAGTTCCTGCAAGTTTTCAGTTAACAGTGGTTGTGGACAATCCTTTATTTCTGCATCACCTATTGCTCTTGGGAAGGGTTGCAATAGGCCTATCAAGAAACACAGCATTTAACCCTCACCCTGACATCACGAGTGACAAGGGTTAACAGCACCCTTAACTATTCTGAACAGCAACACCCTAACTACCCTACACTACCACAAGACAGTATCCTCTCCTCCACCACCACACATTTTTTCATTTTAGACGCGTCAAAGGGGTTAATGCCAGGCATCACCACGATCGGTGATGTCCGGCATTAGACACAGGTCCCGGCCATTGATAGCCGCTGGGACCACCCTGCTATGACGCGGGGTCAGCCCGGGACCCCGCATCATAGAAGGGAAGTGGGCACAGGGCATACAAGTAGGTTAAATACCGAAAATTTTAATTAAAGCATATCATATAATGGTGTGGTGAATTTTCTGAAAAACATAGTAACATAGTTCATAAGGTTGACAAATATTCATAAGTCATTAGGCAAATAAACCATGATGCTGATGTCAATTTTCACATACCAGGTGGAAAAAATCCATACCGACTCCAATGAAAAAGTACTATGCACTATATCATTTTTTAAATTCATATGTATTTAAATTTCAGTGCCTAATGATATGACTTGTCCATGTTAGGTCCGAAGGGTTAAACTTTTCCAGTTTCTGGTTTAGCTTGTAGTTGCTGTGGCGATACCCTAGCCTATCCCCTCTTGCTGTTTCTTTATCCATTCAGATCTCATCTTTTATCCACACCCTGCTAAGCCTGGGTATTTAAGGCTGCCTGGTTCATTCACTGTTTGCCTGTGAAATAAGTAACTTCTGTAGCTAGCATTCTGTATTGTATCCTACTTTCTGGTATTCTGACTTTGGCTGTGTTTCCTGGATTAACCTTTCGCTTTCTGATTTGGCTTCTCTCTGGTTTTCTTTGTTCTGATTTCGGCTTGTTGACTTGTCTGTTAATTTGTTTGTCTCCCTCTGTATTGTTAGTGTGTGTTTACCTTTTGTATTCTTGTTAATTCCCTGACCTGTGAGTATTTTGTACAGGGTGGGCCATTTATATGGACACACCTTAATAAAATAGGAATGGTTGGTGATATTAACTTCCTGTTTGTGGCACATTAGTATATGTGAGGGGGGAAACTTTTCAAGATGGGTGGTGACCATGGCGGCCATTTTGAAGTCGGCCATTTTGAATCCAACTTTTGTTTTTTCAATAGGAAGAGGGTCATGTGACACATCAAACTTATTGGGAATTTCACAAGAAAAACAATGATGTGCTTAGTTTTAACGTAACTTTATTATTTAATTAGTTATTTACAAGTTTCTGACCACTTATAAAATGTTTTCAATGTGCTGCCCATTGTGTTGGATTGTCAATGCAACCCTCTTCTCCCACTCTTCACACACTTCTTGTATCTTCACAGCATAGGCAATTGCCTTCAGATGACCCCAAAGATAAAAGTCTAAGGGGGTCAGATCGGGAGACTTTGGGGGCCATTCAACTGGCCCACAACGACCAATCCACTTTCCAGGAAACTGTTCATCTAGGAATGCTCGGACCTGACACCCATAATGTGGTGGTGCACCATCTTGCTGGAAAAACTCAGGAAACATGCCAGCTTCAGTGCATAAAGAGGGAAACACATCATCATGCAGCAATTTCACATATCCAGTGGCCTTGAGGTTTCCATTGATGAAGAATGGCCCCACTATCTTTGTACCCCATATACCACACCATTCCATCAATTTTTGTGTTTCAACAGTCTCGGAGGGATCTATCCAATGTGGGTTAGTGACAGACCAATAGCGGTGGTTTTGTTTGTTAACTTCACCATTCACATAAAAGTTTGCCTCATCACTGAACAAAATCTTCTGCGTAAACTGAGGGTCCTGTTCCAATTTTTTTTTTGCCCATTCTGCAGCACCTGAAACTATGGATACTGGATGCCTGTGCTAACATTTCTCCTGCGGTGTTGCTATCAGTGTGTGAAGAGTGGGAGAAGAGGGTTGCATTGACAATCCAACACAATGGGCAGCACATTGAACACATTTTATAAGTGGTCAGAAACTTGTAAATAACTCATGAAAGAATAAAGTTACGTTAAAATCAAGCACATCATTGATTTTCTTGTGAAATTCCCAATAAGATTGATGTGTCACATGACCCTCTTCCTATTGAAAAAAACTAAAGTTGAATTAAAAATGTCCGACTTCAAAATATCCGCCATGGTTACCACCCATCTTGAAAAGTTTCCCCCCTCACATATACTAATGTGCCACAAACAGGAAGTTAATATCACCAACTTGCTCTTTCTGAGTGTTGCTGTGTAAGAGGGGGCGTGAAAGAGGAGTTTCAAAAACTGTGATTATCTGTTGTGCGGAGTGAATCTGTGGAGTGGGTGCGACTGCCTATAGCCCACATTCATATTTTGGGTAAGTTTTTCTCTTTTGCACATAGTGGGATAACTGTTAGAGTTTAAACACCCTTTTTCATTTTTTTTTTTTCTCTGTTCCACCTCTAGGGGGAGGAGGAGTAGATTGGGCACAGGTGTATAAATCTTAGCTTGGGACTCTTATTGAGAGCTTTCTCTTTCTGAGTGTTGCTGTGTAACAGGGGGCGTGAAAGAGGAGTTTAAAAAACTGGAGTTTGAAAGCAGGAGGTTGAGATCGCTGTGAGTTTTAATTTTTGAACCCACAAGGTGTACAAAAAATTTTAAGTGTCATTTTGTCTGTCTGTTTTTTCCTATACATTTGTGAAATCCCCATAACTAGATGGCCTCCATGTTGGAAAATGCAGTCCAATGTACATCCTGTTCAATGTATGCAATCCTTGAACAACAGTTTGAGGGTGCATATTGTTGTGCGAGATGTGTGCTAGTTGTCCGTTTGGAAGCCCAGATCCTGCATCTAGAGGGGCGACTGGCAACAATGAGAAGCATTAA
This sequence comes from Hyla sarda, assembly GCF_029499605.1. NCBI lineage: Eukaryota > Metazoa > Chordata > Amphibia > Anura > Hylidae > Hyla > Hyla sarda. The sequence continues at coordinate 277,985,504 of NC_079191.1, read as the reverse complement.
CAACATGGAGAGGAGTCTCCTGCTCACTGAGCAGGCACTCTCGGGAATAGAGGTGGGGGAGGACAGTGGGACGGAGTTGCAGGACAGTCAGGCAGTTAGCTGGGTTACAGTTAGAAAGAGGGGTAGGGGAAAAAGTGTCAGGGAGGCTAGTCCTGAACTGGCACACCCCAACAAGTTTGCCCGCTTGGCAGATGAGGGGGATGCCATTACAGAGCTAGCAGAACTGCAGCAGGATACCGCCTCTGACCGCCAGGGGGGTGTCTGCTCCAGTAAGGAGGGAGGGAGGAGTACAGGGCAGGCCAGACAGGTACTAGTGGTGGGGGACTCAATTATTAGGGGGACAGACAGGGCAATCTGTCACAAAGACCGGGATCGCCGAACAGTGTGTTGTCTGCCTGGCGCACGAGTTCGGCACATCGCGGATCGGGTTGACAGGTTCTTGGGCGGGGCTGGAGAGGACCCAGCAGTCATGGTACATATTGGCACCAATGACAAAGTAAGAGGTAGGTGGAGTGTCCTTAAAAATGATTTCAGGGACTTAGGCCGCAAGCTTAAGGCAAGGACCTCCAAGGTAGTCTTTTCTGAAATACTACCAGTACCACGAGCCACACTAGAGAGGCAGCAGAAGCTGGTGTAGGAAGGAGGGGTTTGGGTTCATGGAGAACTGGGCTGACTTCGCTGTCGGTTACCGGCTCTACCGTAGGGACGGGCTGCACCTCAATGGGGAGGGTGCAGCTTTGCTTGGGGAGAAGATGGCTAGAAGGGTGGAGGAGTGTTTAAACTAGGGACTTGGGGGGAGGGAACCTACAGCAAAGAGGGGGAAGATAGTGTAGATAAATCTTAGCTTGGGACTCTTATTGAGAGCTTTCTCTTTCTGAGTGTTGCTGTGTAACAGGGGGCGTGAAAGAGGAGTTTAAAAAACTGGAGTTTGAAAGCAGGAGGTTGAGATCGCTGTGAGTTTTAATTTTTGAACCCACAAGGTGTACAAAAAATTTTAAGTGTCATTTTGTCTGTCTGTTTTTTCCTATACATTTGTGAAATCCCCATAACTAGATGGCCTCCATGTTGGAAAATGCAGTCCAATGTACATCCTGTTCAATGTATGCAATCCTTGAACAACAGTTTGAGGGTGCATATTGTTGTGCGAGATGTGTGCTAGTTGTCCGTTTGGAAGCCCAGATCCTGCATCTAGAGGGGCGACTGGCAACAATGAGAAGCATTAACAACATGGAGAGGAGTCTCCTGCTCACTGAGCAGGCACTCTCGGGAATAGAGGTGGGGGAGGACAGTGGGACGGAGTTGCAGGACAGTCAGGCAGTTAGCTGGGTTACAGTTAGAAAGAGGGGTAGGGGAAAAAGTGTCAGGGAGGCTAGTCCTGAACTGGCACACCCCAACAAGTTTGCCCGCTTGGCAGATGAGGGGGATGCCATTACAGAGCTAGCAGAACTGCAGCAGGATACCGCCTCTGACCGCCAGGGGGGTGTCTGCTCCAGTAAGGAGGGAGGGAGGAGTACAGGGCAGGCCAGACAGGTACTAGTGGTGGGGGACTCAATTATTAGGGGGACAGACAGGGCAATCTGTCACAAAGACCGGGATCGCCGAACAGTGTGTTGTCTGCCTGGCGCACGAGTTCGGCACATCGCGGATCGGGTTGACAGGTTCTTGGGCGGGGCTGGAGAGGACCCAGCAGTCATGGTACATATTGGCACCAATGACAAAGTAAGAGGTAGGTGGAGTGTCCTTAAAAATGATTTCAGGGACTTAGGCCGCAAGCTTAAGGCAAGGACCTCCAAGGTAGTCTTTTCTGAAATACTACCAGTACCACGAGCCACACTAGAGAGGCAGCAGAAGCTGGTGTAGGAAGGAGGGGTTTGGGTTCATGGAGAACTGGGCTGACTTCGCTGTCGGTTACCGGCTCTACCGTAGGGACGGGCTGCACCTCAATGGGGAGGGTGCAGCTTTGCTTGGGGAGAAGATGGCTAGAAGGGTGGAGGAGTGTTTAAACTAGGGACTTGGGGGGAGGGAACCTACAGCAAAGAGGGGGAAGATAGTGTAGATAGAGAGGTGGGAATTATAAATGTACCTGGGGGTGGAGCGGAGGGAGGGGTTAGAATAGTTAATAGGAATAAGCTTCATAGGAAAATAAAACTTACACCCTTGAATCCCATTAACCCCAATAACATAAAGGATGGAAATGTAAAGTGTATGTTCACAAATGCCAGAAGCCTAGCAAATAAAATGGGGGAGCTTGAGGCCTTGATACTGGAGGAACATATTGATATAGTTGGGGTCACTGAGACATGGCTGGACTCCTCGCATGACTGGGCTGTCAATCTGCAGGGGTTTACATTGTTTCGCAAGGATAGAATGAACAGAAAAGGTGGTGGAGTCTGTCTGTATGTAAGAAGTGGTATGAAAGTCTGTGTGAACGATGCCATAGTGTGTGATGATTCTGAGGATGTGGAATCATTGTGGGTAGAATTACAAAAGGAGGGAAATACTGAAAAAATAGTATTTGGTGTAATCTACAGACCCCCTAATATCACTGAAGAGATAGAAGTTCGGCTTCATAAACAAATAGAGAGGGCTGCCCGGGCAGGTACAGTGGTAATAATGGGAGATTTTAACTATCCAGATATAGATTGGGGTCCGGGGTTGGCTAAAACTACAAAGGGGCGACAATTCCTAAATTTATTGCAGGATACTTTTATGGGCCAGTTTGTGGAGGACCCAACAAGAAGTGATGCCTTGTTGGATCTGATCATTTCCAACAACGCAGAGCTGGTTGGTAATGTAACTGTGCGGGAAAACCTTGGTAATAGCGACCACAATATAGTTACTTTTGACTTAAAATGTAGAAAACAAAGACAGGCGGGGAAGGCAAAAACATATAACTTTAAAAAGGCAAATTTCCCTGGGCTGAGGGCTGCATTACAGGACATAGACTGGGGGGAGGTGTTGTCAAATACTGATACAGAAGGTAAATGGGACATCTTTAAATCAACTCTAAATAACTATACAGCTAAATATATACCAAAGGGGAACAAATATAAACGATTAAAACTAAATCCTACATGGCTGACACATGATGTTAAAAGAGCAATAAACAACAAAAAAATAGCCTTCAAAAAATACAAATCTGATGGGTCAGCTATAACATTTAAACAGTACAAGGAGCTTAATAAAATCTGTAAAAATGTAATAAAAACAGCAAAAATTCAAAACGAGAGACAGGTGGCCAAAGAAAGCAAAACTAATCCTAAATATTTTTTTAGATATATAAATGCAAAAAAACCAAGGACAGAGCATGTAGGACCCCTTAATAATGATAATGGGGAGGTTGTCACAGGCGATCAAGAGAAGGCGGAGCTACTGAATGGGTTCTTTAGTTCTGTATACACTATGGAAGAAGGAGCTGACATTGGCCAGGTCAGTGCTGGTAACACATCATGTAATGTACTGAACTGGCTTAATGTAGAGATGGTACATGGTAAGTTAAGTGATATAAATGTAAGCAAATCCCCAGGACCGGATGGACTACACCCAAGAGTTCTTAGAGAGGTAAGTTCAGTAATATCTGTACCCCTGTTCATGATATTTAGAGATTCTCTGGTGTCTGGTATTGTGCCAAGGGACTGGCGCAAGGCGAATGTGGTGCCAATCTTCAAAAAGGGCTCTAGGTCTTCCCCAGGAAACTATAGACCGGTAAGTTTAACGTGCATTGTGGGTAAATAGTTTGAAGGACTTATAAGGGATTACATACAGGAATACATAGGGGATAATTGTATTATAAGTGATAGCCAGCATGGGTTTACTAAGGATAGAAGTTGTCAAACCAATCTAATTTGCTTTTATGAAGAGGTGAGTAGAAGCCTTGACAGAGGAATGGCTGTGGATATAGTGTTTCTGGATTTTGCTAAAGCGTTTGATACTGTCCCTCATAGACGTCTGACAGGTAAGTTAAGGTCTTTGGGTTTGGAAATTTTAGTTTGTAACTGGATTGAACACTGGCTCATGGATCGTACCCAGAGAGTGGTGGTCAATGATTCGTACTCTGATTGGTCCCCGGTTATTAGTGGTGTACCCCAAGGTTCAGTACTGGGCCCGCTGTTGTTTAATTTATTTATCAATGATATAGAGGATGGCATTAACAGCTCTGTTTCTATCTTTGCAGATGACACCAAGCTTTGTAGCACGGTACAGTCTATAGAGGATGTGCATAAGTTACAAGATGACTTGGATAGACTAAGTGTCTGGGCATCCACTTGGCAAATGAGGTTCAATGTGGATAAATGTAAAGTTATGCATCTGGGTACTAATAACCTGCATGCATCGTATGTCTTAGGGGGGATTAAACTGGCAGAGTCACTGGTAGAGAAGGATCTGGGTGTACTTGTAGATCACAGACTACAGAATAGCATGCAATGTCAGGCTGCTGCTTCCAAAGCCGGCAGGATATTGTCATGTATCAAAAGAGGCATGGACTCAAGGGACAGGGACATAATACTCCCCCTTTATAAATCATTGGTACGGCCTTACCTGGAATATGCTGTTCAGTTTTGGGCACCTGTCCATAAAAGGGACACTGCGGAGTTGGAAAGGGTGCAGAGACGCGCGACTAAACTAATATGGGGCATGGAGCATCTTAGCTATGAGGAGCAATTAAAGGAGTTACAATTGTTTAGTCTTGAGAAGAGACGTTTAAGGGGGGATATGATAAACGTATATAAGTATATTAATGGCCCATACAAAAAATATGGAGAAAAACTGTTCCAGGTTAAACCCCCCCAAAGGACGAGGGGGCACTCCCTCCGTCTGGAGAAGAAAAAGTTTAGTCTCAAGGGGCGACACGCCTTCTTTACCGTGAGGACTGTGAATTTATGGAACGGTCTACCTCAGGAACTGGTCACAGCAGGAACAATTAACAGCTTTAAAACAGGATTAGATACATTTCTGGAACAAAATAACACTAATGCTTATGAAGAAATATAAAATCTCATCCCTTCCCCAATATCGCCCCACTCCCCTACCCCTTAATTCCCTGGTTGAACTTGATGGACATATGTCTTTTTTCGACCGTACTAACTATGTAACTAACTATGTAACTATGTAACCATTCCCATTTTATTAAGGTGTATCCATATAAATGGCCCACCCTGTAGTTTGTTATTTTGACTTGAGGTCCCAGCATGTAGATAGGAAAGGACCGTGTTTGTGTTTCTGGATCCGTCATTTAGGGTGGATATGCAAAAGGAAGGGAGAGGGCCTGTGGGTGAGTGCAGGACTTCACTTTTTCCCTGCCCATACATGACACCTAAACCTCAGAATGGGGAGCCATTCTCCTCACTTCCCACCTGCATTTTGAGACTGAGCTTCCTACTTCATCTCTATAGAGCCGTTTCCAGCCCAAGACCTTGCCTGTATAATAGCATTATGCTTGGGGAAGCTCTATCTCACATAAATAGGGATTTACAGTGGGGATTGCCGGCTGGAGAATGCATTTAGGTACCAAATTTAAAATACATATCAATTTAAAAACTTACAGTGCTGCAGTCATTTGACTAATTTTCATTAGAGGTACTCTTTAAAGGACATCTGCAGTGCTGGGCAAAAAAACTTTTTTTTACCTCATTTAATAGGTCTTTGAAAGACCTTTCCAACGATGTCTCCCCCATCAAAATTGGCCCAGTCGTTCTCCCGTTATCAGCACACGAATTACGGAGGAGAAGTGAAAGTAAAACTACATCTCCCATCATGCCTTGTGCTTACTTCCTGTAAGCTGCTGCCCTCCCCCTGTTCTATCCCCCGAGCAAATTATTATATTGTAACGCCCACATCTCCCTTCCCTATGCATACACCCTCCCCTTCTGCTCATCTCCCCCTCCCCATGCTGGCTCCTGTCCAGTGATGAAGCAGGCTGCCTCCGTGCTCACTGTAGACAGACAGTCTGCATAGCTAGAATCAGCAGTGTGGGCACTGGAGAGTGGATAGTGAAAGTAAAAATGGTTAAAAAAAAACACATAATTGTTTGTCTATAAAACTGTCCTGATAGTGGTCCCTCCATCTTTTTCACAACTACAACTCCAAGCATGCCCAGTTATTTTATATGCTGTTCGGGCATGCTGGGAATTCCAGTGGTGCCTCCAGCTGTTGCAAGACTACAAATCCCAGCATGCCCTGTCAGCTTTCTGCTGTTTGACTGTATAAAGGAGTTGTAGTTCACCAACACCTCTACTGTATCAGGAGACTCCTGGGAGTTGTAGTTCACAAACACCTCTATTGTATCTCTGTAGTCTCCTGGGTGTTGTAGTTCACCAACATCTCTATTGTATCAGGAGTCTCCTGGGAGTTGTAGTTCAGCAACACCTCTATATTATCTCTCTAGTCTCCTGGGTGTTGTAGTTCACCAACACCCATATTGTATTTCTGTAGTCTCCTGGGGGTTGTAGTTCACCAACACCTCTATTGTATCTCTGTAGTCTCCTGGGAGTTGTAGTTCACCAACACCTCTATTGTATCTCTGTAGTCTCCTGGGTGTTGTAGTTCACCAACACCTATATTGTATCTCTGTAGTCTCCTGGGGGTTGTAGTTCACCAACACCTATATTGTATCTCTGTAATCTCCTGGGTGTTGTAGTTCACCAACACCTCTATTGTATCTCTGTAGTCTCCTGGGAGTTGTAGTTCACAAACACCTCTATTGTATCTCTGTAGTCTCCTGGGAATTGTAGTTCATACACCAGTGTTTGTACTGGCATACACACACACATAACAGGGACTACAACTCCCAGCATGTGTCATTCAGTAGTCCCCCCCCCTCTCACACACAGAATCATCTCCAGTATGATATTTATTCCCTGTAGTCTATACACCACCAGCCCGTGCAGTGTAATATGTCTCCTTCACACACACGTCCTCCCCTCCCTGCTCTGTGGTTTGCTCTGTGTTTCCCTCATGAAAACTTGAATCCTCCCCGTGATAAGTGAGGTCCTGTGTAGACAGAGCAGGGGAGGGGGGAGGAGCTGTGGACGTCCTCATTCTCCCCCTGCTTGAATCTTACAGATAGGGGCGTTTCTGAGGATGAGCCTATGGCTGCCTCAGAAAGCACCCGCTCATGCATATGCATAAGCAGGGAGGACCTGACAGAGGCTAGGGGGAGCACAAACACTGCTGGGAGGAAGAGATCTCCGTCCCCAAGATGGCGGCTGCAATGTAATGAATAGGGGACGGACGCAGGACTACTGGGCTATGCTGGCAACTCAAATATCTCAGAAACGGCTGCATATAGGTAAATAGAACTAATTGACTGAATTGTATAACTTTTGTTTGGGGAACATTTGGGCAGGGATTTTTGACCACTACAGTTGTCCTTTAAGTGTTCCAGATGCAAATGGTTAGAATATGGTTATAGACCATGGCATCTCACTTTTCTAGATATTTTGCTTTCAGGAAGAAGATCACAGATGCCTATAAATTTGCAGGGAATAGAAAAAATACTTCGAAAATATTATGAACCATTCCACTGTCTGAAAGATTTGGAATAAAAAAAAAAAAAAAAACACTAACTACCAGACCAGCAATTTCTGCCTACAAGAATACAGAACCGTTTCAAATCTTAAAAACCTAGAAATTAATTTTATAATGATAAAACCCATGATGAATCCTTCATTTCATCAGAGAGTTTGAGACAATATGAGATGATTGAGCATTGCAACATTACAATAACCCTTTAGCATAAATCCTGCAGTAAATTTACCAAGGGATCGCTTTAACCCCTTAAAGTCCTTAAGGACAGCCCATTTGGGCCTTAAGGACGCAGACAATTTTATTTTTACGTTTTCGTTTTTTCCTCCTTGCCTTCAAAAAATATTAGCCCTTTTATATTTTCATCGACAGACTAGTATGAGGCCTTGTTTTTTGCGCAACCAGTTTTCCGTTGTAATGCCATCACTCACTTTATCATAAAATGTATGGCGCAACCCAAAAAAATACTATTTGTGTGGCAAATTAAAGAGAAAACCGCAATTTTGCTGATTTTTGAAAGCTTCGTTTTCATGCCGTACAATTTACGGTAAAAATGACATGTGTTCTTTATTCTTTGGGTCAATACGATTAAAATGATACCCATTATTACATACTTTTCTATTACTGTTGCGCTTAAAAAAATCGCAAACTTTTTAACCAAATTAGTACGTTTAAAATCCCCCTATTTTGAAGACCTATAACTTTTTCCGTATAAGCGGCGGAATGAGAGCTAATTTTTTGCGCCGTAATCTGTACTTTTTATTGATACCATATTTGCTTATATATAACTTTGAATCCATTTTTTTATCAATTTTTTTTCAAATAAAATGTTATATAAAAGCAGCTGTTTTGGAATTTTTTATTTTACGTTCACGCCATACAGTATCATTAACATTTTATTTTAATAGTTCAGATAGTTACGCACGTGGCGATACCAAATATGTATATAAAATATTTTTTAACACTTTTTGGGGGTGAAATAGGGAAAATGGGACAATTTACGTTTTTATTGGGATGGGGGTTTTTCACATTTTTTTACTTAATTTTTTTTACTTTTTTTACTTTTATTTTTACACTTTAATAGTCCCCATAGGGGACTATTTATAGCAATCATTTGATTGCTAATACTGTTCAGTGCTATGTATAGGACAAAGCACTGATCAGGGTTATCGGTCATCTTCTGCTCTGGTCTGCGGGAAGGCAGATCAGAAGATGCTGGGAAGGCAGCGGAGGCAGGTGAGGGGACCTCCATCTGCCGTGCTGGATGATCGGATCGCCGCAGCAGTGCTGCGAGCAATCCGATCATCCATTTTAATGACAGCGATGCTGCAGATGCCGTGATCTGTATTGATCACAGCATCTGAGGGGTTAATGGCAGACATCAGCGGGATCGCCATTACGGGCGGGTCCCTGGCTGCGATCATCAGCCGGGACCTGCCGCGCATGATCCGGGCATCGCTCCGATGCTCGCGGTTATGCTTAGGACATAAATGTACGTCCTAGTGCGTTAAGTACCACCTCACTAGGACGTACATTTACGTCCTGCGTCATTAAGGGGTTAAAAGCACTGGAGGATTCTGGAATGGCCAAGTCAAAATCTGGATGTAAACCCATCAAGATGTTGTGTGTGTGGGGGGGAAGAGGGTGTGGGTGAGGTGTATTTGAAGCAGGTGATGTGCTCAACAAATACTTCTGACATCACCCAGTTGAGAGTCCTCTTAGAGAAGTAAAGAAATGGGTATTCCAACTTAAAACACATCCCCTATCTACAGGATAGGGGATAAGTGTTTGATTGCAGCGGAATGTGAATGCTGGGACCCCTTGATCTTGAGAACAGTGACCCAAGACTTATCTTGGAATGGAACAGTGAGTGTCACGATGCCGGCTGGCAGGAGGTGGATCCTCTGTGCCAGAGAGGGATTGGCGTGGACCGTGCTAGTGGACCGGTTCTAAGTCACTACTGGTTTTCACCAGAGCCCGCCGCAAAGCGGGATGGTCTTGCTGCGGCGGTAGTGACCAGGTCGTATCCACTAGCAACGGCTCAACCTCTCTGACTGCTGAAGATAGGCGCGGTACAAGGGAGTAGGCAGAAGCAAGGTCGGACGTAGCAGAAGGTCGGGGCAGGCAGCAAGGATCGTAGTCAGGGGCAACGGCAGGAGGTCTGGAACACAGGCTAGGAACACACAAGGAAACGCTTTCACTGGCACAATGGCAACAAGATCCGGCGAGGGAGTGCAGGGGAAGTGAGGTATACATAGGGAGTGCACAGGTGAACACACTGATTAGAACCACTTGCGCCAATCAGCGGCGCAGTGGCCCTTTAAATCGCAAAGACCCGGCGCGCGCGCGCCCTAGGGAGCGGGGCCGCGCGCGCCGGGACAGGACCGACGGAGAGCGAGTCAGGTACGGGAGCCGGGGTGCGCATCGCGAGCGGGCGCCACCCGCATCGCGAATCGCATCCCGGCTGGAGGCGGTATCGCAGCGCACCGGGTCAGTGGATCTGACCGGAGCGCTGCAGTAGCGAGAGTGTAGCGAGCGCTCCGGGGAGGAGCGGGGACCCGGAGCGCTCGGCGTAACAGTACCCCCCCCCTTGGGTCTCCCCCTCTTCTTAGAGCCTGAGAACCTGAGGAGCAGACTTTTGTCTAGGATATTGTCCTCAGGTTCCCAGGATCTCTCTTCAGGACCACAACCCTCCCAATCGACCAAAAAAAAAGTTTTCCCTCTGACCTTCTTGGAGGCCAGTATCTCCTTTACGGAGAAGATGTCCGAGGAGCCGGAAACAGGAGTGGGAGAAACAAGTTTGGGAGAGAAACGGTTGATGATGAGTGGTTTAAGAAGAGAAACGTGAAAGGCATTAGGAATACGAAGAGAAGGAGGAAGAAGAAGTTTGTAAGAGACAGGATTAATCTGGCACAAAATTTTGAAAGGACCAAGATAGCGTGGTCCCAATTTGTAGCTAGGGACACGGAAGCGGACATATTTAGCGGAGAGCCATACCTTGTCTCCAGGAGAAAAAATGGGGGGAGCTCTTCTTTTCTTATCAGCAAACTTCTTCATGCGTGATGAAGCCTGTAAGAGAGAATTTTGGGTCTCTTTCCATATGGTGGAAAGATCACGAGATATTTCATCCACAGCGGGCAAACCAGAGGGCAAGGGAGTAGGGAGGGGGGGAAGAGGGTGACGGCCGTACACCACGAAAAATGGGGATTTGGAGGAAGATTCAGAGACTCTGAAGTTATACGAGAATTCGGCCCATGGTAGAAGATCTGCCCAGTCATCCTGGCGGGAGGAAACAAAATGCCGTAAATAATCACCCAGGACCTGGTTAATTCTTTCTACTTGCCCATTGGATTGAGGATGATAGGCAGAAGAAAAGTTTAATTTAATCTTGAGTTGTTTACAGAGAGCCCTCCAGAATTTTGACACGAATTGGACGCCTCTGTCCGAGACGATCTGCGTGGGCAACCCGTGAAGACGAAAAATGTGTACAAAAAATTGTTTTGCCAACTGAGGCGCTGAAGGAAGACCAGGAAGAGGGATGAAATGTGCCATCTTGGAGAATCGATCAACGACCACCCAAACAACAGTGTTGCCACGGGATGTGGGTAAGTCTGTAATAAAGTCCATACCAATCAGAGACCAAGGCTGTTCGGGGACAGGCAGAGGATGAAGAAGACCAGCGGGCTTCTGGCGAGGAGTCTTATCCCGGGCACAGACAGTGCAGGCTCGCACAAAATCCACAACATCCGTCTCCAGAGTCGGCCACCAATAGAAACGAGAGATGAGTTGCACGGATTTCTTGATGCCCGCATGACCTGCGAGATGGGAGGAGTGACCCCATTTGAGGATTCCGAGGCGTTGGCGTGGAGAGACGAAGGTCTTCCCTGGAGGAGTTTGCCTGATGGAGGCTGGAGAAGTGGAGATCAGGCAGTCAGGAGGAATGATGTGTTGCGGAGAGAGCTCTACTTCCGAGGTATCCGAGGAACGAGAGAGAGCATCGGCCCTAATGTTCTTATCGGCAGGCCGAAAGTGAATTTCAAAATTAAATCGGGCAAAGAACAGAGACCACCTGGCCTGGCGAGGATTCAGCCGTTGGGCAGACTGGAGATAGGAGAGGTTCTTGTGATCGGTGTAAATAATAACTGGAAATCTTGATCCCTCCAGCAGATGCCTCCATTCCTCAAGTGCTAATTTAATGGCTAGTAGCTCTCGATCCCCGATGGAGTAGTTCCTCTCCGCCGGAGAAAAGGTCCTAGAAAAAAACCCACAAGTAACAGCATGCCCGGAAGAATTTTTTTGTAGAAGGACCGCTCCAGCTCCTACTGAGGAGGCATCAACCTCCAATAGGAAGGGTTTAGATGGGTCAGGTCTGGAGAGCACGGGAGCCGAAGAAAAGGCAGACTTGAGCTGTTTAAAGGCGTCTTCCGCTTGAGGAGGCCATGACTTAGGATTGGCATTCTTTTTGGTTAAAGCCACGATAGGAGCCACAATGGTAGAAAAATGTGGAATAAATTGTCTGTAATAATTGGCGAACCCCAAAAAACGTTGGATAGCACGGAGTCCGGAGGGGCGTGGCCAATCTAAGACGGCAGAGAGTTTGTCTGGATCCATTTGCAGTCCCTGGCCAGAGACCAAGTATCCTAGGAGAGGAAGAGATTGACATTCAAACAGACATTTCTCCATTTTGGCATAAAGTTGATTGTCACGAAGTCTCTGAAGAACCATGCGGACATGCTGGCGGTGTTCTTCTAGGTTGGCAGAAAAAATCAGGATATCGTCCAGATACACAACAACACAGGAATATAAGAGATCACGAAAAATTTCATTAACAAAGTCTTGGAAGACGGCAGGGGCGTTGCACAGGCCAAAGGGCATGACCAGATACTCAAAGTGTCCATCTCTAGTGTTAAATGCCGTTTTCCATTCATCCCCCTCTCTGATGCGGATGAGATTATAAGCACCTCTTAAGTTCAGTTTGGTAAAGATGTGGGCACCTTGGAGGCGATCAAAGAGTTCAGAGATGAGAGGTAGGGGGTAGCGGTTCTTTACCGTGATTTTATTAAGACCGCGGTAGTCAATGCAAGGACGTAGGGAGCCATCTTTTTTGGACACAAAGAAAAATCCGGCTCCGGCAGGAGAGGAGGATTTGCGGATAAAGCCCTTTTTTAAATTCTCCTGGATGTACTCAGACATAGCAAGAGTCTCTGGGGCAGAGAGAGGATAAATTCTGCCCCGGGGTGGAGTAGTGCCCGGGAGGAGGTCAATAGGACAGTCATAAGGCCTGTGAGGAGGTAGAGTCTCAGCTTGTTTTTTCCAAAAAACATCCGCAAAGTCCATATAGGCCTTAGGGAGACCGGTTACAGGGGGAACCACAGGGTCACGGCAAGGAGAACTGGGAACCGGTTTAAGGCAGTCCTTGAAACAAGAGGAACCCCAACTCTTGATCTCCCCAGTGGACCAATCCAGGGTTGGGGAATGGTGTTGAAGCCAGGGTAGTCCGAGGAGAATTTCGGAAGTGCAATTGGGGAGGACCAAAAACTCAATTTTCTCGTGATGAGGTCCGATGCACATTAGGAGGGGCTCCGTGCGGAAACGTATGGTACAGTCCAATCTTTCATTGTTAACACAATTGATGTAGAGGGGTCTGGCGAGACTGGTCACTGGGATGTTGAACCTGTTGATGAGAGAGGCTAAAATAAAATTTCCTGCAGATCCGGAATCCAAGAAGGCCATAGTAGAGAAGGAGAAGGTAGAGGCAGATATCCGCACAGGCACAGTAAGACGTGGAGAAGCAGAGTTGACATCAAGGACTGTCTCACCTTTGTGCGGAGTCAGCGTACGTCTTTCCAGGCGGGGAGGACGGATAGGACAATCCTTCAGGAAGTGTTCGGTACCGGCACAGTACAGGCAGAGATTCTCCATGCGGCGTCGTGTCCTCTCTTGAGGTGTCAGGCGAGACCGGTCGACCTGCATAGCCTCCACGGCGGGAGGCACAGGAACGGATTGCAGGGGACCAGAGGAGAGAGGAGCCGGGGAGAAAAAACGCCTCGTGCGAACAAAGTCCATATCCTGGCGGAGCTCCTGACGCCTTTCGGAAAAACGCATGTCAATGCGAGTGGCTAGATGAATGAGTTCATGTAGGTTAGCAGGGATTTCTCGTGCGGCCAGAACGTCTTTAATGTTGCTGGATAGGCCTTTTTTAAAGGTCGCGCAGAGGGCCTCATTATTCCAGGATAGTTCAGAAGCAAGAGTACGGAATTGTACGGCGTACTCGCCAACGGAAGAATTACCCTGGACCAGGTTCAACAGGGCAGTCTCAGCAGAAGAGGCTCGGGCAGGTTCCTCAAAGACACTTCGAATTTCCGAGAAGAAGGAGTGTACAGAGGCAGTGACGGGGTCATTGCGGTCCCAGAGCGGTGTGGCCCATGACAGAGCTTTTCCAGATAGAAGGCTGACTACGAAAGCCACCTTAGACCTTTCAGTAGGAAACTGGTCCGACATCATCTCCAAGTGCAGGGAACATTGAGAAAGAAAGCCACGGCAAAATTTAGAGTCCCCATCAAATTTATCCGGCAAGGATAGTCGTAGGCCTGAAGCGGCCACTCGCTGCGGAGGAGGTGCAGGAGCTGGCGGAGGAGATGATTGCTGAAGCTGTGGTAGTAGCTGCTGTAGCATCACGGTCAGTTGAGACAGCTGGTGGCCTTGTTGCTCTATCTGTTGTGACTGCTGGGCGACCACCGTGGTGAGGTCGGCGACAACTGGCAGAGGGACTTCAGCGGGATCCATGGCCGGATCTACTGTCACGATGCCGGCTGGCAGGAGGTGGATCCTCTGTGCCAGAGAGGGATTGGCGTGGACCGTGCTAGTGGACCGGTTCTAAGTCACTACTGGTTTTCACCAGAGCCCGCCGCAAAGCGGGATGGTCTTGCTGCGGCGGTAGTGACCAGGTCGTATCCACTAGCAACGGCTCAACCTCTCTGACTGCTGAAGATAGGCGCGGTACAAGGGAGTAGGCAGAAGCAAGGTCGGACGTAGCAGAAGGTCGGGGCAGGCAGCAAGGATCGTAGTCAGGGGCAACGGCAGGAGGTCTGGAACACAGGCTAGGAACACACAAGGAAACGCTTTCACTGGCACAATGGCAACAAGATCCGGCGAGGGAGTGCAGGGGAAGTGAGGTATACATAGGGAGTGCACAGGTGAACACACTGATTAGAACCACTTGCGCCAATCAGCGGCGCAGTGGCCCTTTAAATCGCAGAGACCCGGCGCGCGCGCGCCCTAGGGAGCGGGGCCGCGCGCGCCGGGACAGGACCGACGGAGAGCGAGTCAGGTACGGGAGCCGGGGTGCGCATCGCGAGCGGGCGCCACCCGCATCGCGAATCGCATCCCGGCTGGAGGCGGTATCGCAGCGCACCGGGTCAGTGGATCTGACCGGAGCGCTGCAGTAGCGAGAGTGTAGCGAGCGCTCCGGGGAGGAGCGGGGACCCGGAGCGCTCGGCGTAACAGTGAGTTGTGCATGTGTGCCACAGCTCTATTCATTGCCTATAGACCTGCCAAAGATAGCTCACCACTATATTCAGCTATTTCTAGCAGCATCAAAGACAATGAATGGAGTTACAGCAGTCGGATCCCCACAATTTGACACATATGGAATACCCCTTTCAGGGTACATCACACATACTGTATATGTTGCACATTTTTTGCTGAATCATTGAAAAATTCTTCAGCATAAACTTTTAAGATTCAGAGCTTATGCAGTATGTGTGATCACACCCTAATGTCAGAAACTGGTAGACAGTTGTAAGAGACCTTTGCAGAAGGTAATTTCTGTCAAAGGGACCAATAGTGAGACTTGAGGGTAAGGATATAGCTTATCTATATATTTTTACTTAATAACCTGTTACAAAATCAATTTGTTCAATTTCTTTTTATATAGTGTTTAAATGAAGATCAAGCATGTTACAGATAGCCAAAAAAAAAAGCAAAAACAAACAAAAAACAACCAAACTAAAAACGTTACATGCAGTGTTCTTAATTAAAAAAAGCAGGCATGACCATTTTCTAAATCCTTTCCATCAGACACTAGGTGTCCTGAAAAGCTTACAGTACTGACATTACTGCTGCATGTAGTTTTTAAAGTAACACTTAGGTGGAGCTCTTTTGCTAAAGTAAACCTTAGTAAATGAACACTTGCAATTCTTTTGTGTTTAGATGCAAGTAACATTGTCAGATGATGTGCCTTACTCTATAAAGTGCCACCACCAATTAATTCTAGAGCTGATTCAAGAAATCAAAGTTTACAGCCTTTTCTTGAGACACAGTCAGTGGGAAATAATTTGAATATCCCTTTGTTCTTGAGATGCCTGTTGGGGATATCTAGCTTAACCTGAAATCTTTAAATTCCATCTTTGCTTCTAGATTCCAGGTCCTCCTATTATGAACAATTTGGTAATATGTGATTATACTAATCTTCTAGTCTTCTATTGCAACATAAAACTAGGGCAGATTGCTGGATTATTAGCAGGAATATTACAAATAGTTACTGAATATGCACATCGTGTTAGACACACAAATAGCCATGTCATTTTGGATTGTGTCTCAATTACATTACATATCAAAAATATTGTTTTTCCTCTCTGGCATTACGTGGCACTACAAGGCAATCATACCATGTTAGAGCTATCATAATAGAAGAACAATGCAGTGAGATAAAATCCTAAAGAGTTAAGAGAATGCATGTCTCATCCATCTCCCTTCTATGAGAGAAAGGTTGCTCATTGTGAATTCAGCACCGGACAGCTCCCTTGCTTCCGTATATGAGAAGTAGAGAGATGTCTCCAGGATGTAAGTGTAAGCCACTCATTACAGTTGGGTTGTTTCTTTTGCTCACATTCGCTTCAGACATCTGCTCAGCACCGATAAAAAGTCCCCAATGTACACAACACAGCCCAGCCTCAAAAGGAAATTTAATTGCAAACTAAAGTCACAAAGATTAAATGTAATGTCATTGTCTTTAGCGTAGTACCTGGCTGTTTTGGCTTAAAATATGGGTCACACTAAATAATATGCATGTATGACGTTTCAATGAATTCCATTATGTTTGATTAGATTCAGATGGTTTGGTAATAATAATGTAATGCAACATTATGACCCAGAAGAAGACTGCCTGAGAGAGTGGAACAGCTGGAAAGGCACGAGACATGCAACAGCTAGGAGAAGATTAACATTACATGCCAGATGTAATTGTATAATAGAAAGCGCACATACGGTATGACTGAAGACATGTATAAACATTTCCTATTATCTCTTCACACGTGACTGTGTAATAATATGTGTGCTTTAGTTAGTATGTTTTGTATATTTGTATAATAATGTTTACAGGCAGATCTGCAGTTTTGCCTCATTGGAAAGCTTTATTGGTGTTTGGTGTGTTGGGATATTTTGAGTTATGTTAAAGTTGTTTTGAAGGACACTGAATGTGGTCAGACAGCTGTATTCATGTTCATTAGGGCATATGTGCTGAAGGCTATATTCTACCAAAGGACAGTGTTGTAGCAAAATGTATCCACTGACGTATCAGGCTTAGAATAGTAATATTTCACTGCATAAAAATTTCACATTCGAAGTGTAGATACTGAAAAAAAAGAAAGGAGTTACAGGAGTACATTATAACTAATTCTAGGGCTACTTGACCAGCTTTGACATAAAGCATGGTGGCTTTCTCATAATTTCATGCAAACTTACATTATTTGTTTAATTATTCATTTAAAGAAGCACTCCAGGGTTTCTTTTGCTTATACCATGCACATTCACCCTCACTAGTCTTACAGTATATATATATATATATATATATATATATATATATATATATATATATATATATTTTTTATATATATATTTTACTTCTTTAACACAATGAAAACACTTTAAAAAGGGTTTAGTTTTTTGGGCATTGTTTTTTGTTTGTTTGTTTTTTAACCACAATCACCCTGCACTATATATGATTGCAGTAACAGACTATAAGTTTATTGTTTTATATTTGTATTCAATTCAATATAACAATCGTCAGACACTGGGACCTTTGTTAGACCCTCAGCTGCCTTGAAAATCCATCAGCATCCTATAATTGTGCCATGGGTGCCTTTGGGGAAAGAGAGGAAATTCTCTCTTTTTGTTAAAAAAAATTTGTGGTTATTGTTGCGCGTGACATTCTAAGGTGTTGAATGTTTGGGTTGGGAGTCACAACAGACACTTGCTACTGATAGTACAAGCAGAGCTCTGGGGCTATACCATACCTGCAGTGCAAAGTACAAAGACAGACAGTACAAAGACAGTTACTTCATAGTGTGTGATATGCTATAGGACAGCAGAGTGAAACCATAAAAATATGAACACTGATGTTAGAAAATAATTTTTTGATTATAAATTAAAATGTCTTTTTCAGAAACTGTAATGTCTCTTTAATCAAAGCATACTAATACTTTATGAAACATGCAATATTGTATATTAAATAATATTCCATTTTAGGTTGTCTGTTTACGGTCACTCTACATATGTATCCATTGTTTATACCCAAAGACTTGAAGCCTATCCTGACCAAGCCTTGTTAAAACATAGGGATGAATTTAAATAAAGATAAATAATAAAAAATAAAAATAAAAAGTAAATGAAATACAATATAAAAAATGATATATTAAAATAAAATAAATGGATGACTCGATGGATATAGCAGAACTTATACTTTATTTTCACAAAAGAGGTCTGCATGTACATCCATGGGCAAGACGCGTTTCGGATAGAACATTACCCTTTCTCAATTGCAGATGTATGGTATGTTTGGAGGATGACTCTTATTTATATTCCAAAAGCCCGCCAATTGTACTACTGTAATGTCTTATATATTTATGCCTTTTGTTTTTTTATAATGGTTTTTAAATATGCATGTACTATGTCGGGCAATTCGCCCCCTCCCCCCCCCTTTCCTCCTGTCAATTGGCAGGCTTTTTGAATATAAATAAGAGTCATCCTCCAAACATACCATACATCTGCAATTGAGAAAGGGTAATGTTCTACCCGAAACGCGTCTTGCCCATGGATGTACATGCAGACCTCTTTTATGAAAATAAAGTATAAGTTCTGCTATATCCATCGAGTCATCCATTTATTTTATTTTAATATATCATTTTTTATATTTTTTCATTTACTTTTTATTTTTTATTATTTATCTTTATTTAAATTCATCCCTATACTTTTATTTGCTGATTCACCTACCGCAAATTCTAAGGATTAGCGCCCTTGCTTGGAGTCTTTTTTTCCGTTTCTGCACTTGATTTCACCGGACCTCCTGCCAGAGTCTCCGGTCTAAACTCCATTGGCCTGCCATTCCCTAAAGACCACCCCGTTACCAGGGGTTACGTGACTGTTACCTGCACATATCAGTTGAGAGTCTCCTAGAAAGCTGCTCATCCCTTTCCCATACAGTTGCAGGATTATATGAGGCGCTGCCCTCCTTTTTCTTCTTTCTTCTCTCTTTATATTGTTAAAATATAGGTCTAGGTTATCCCTCTGTCCTTTACCACAGAATGATGGCTCTTACCTAAAGTTGAAGAATAGACACTCATTTTAACTTGCAAATCCAGGTGCAGGTTTGAAAAAGACTCCTGTGTGAGCCAAAATGCTTCACGTAATGTCATTCTGTTGGGATAATTTGCATCCTTGAAAATAAAAGACTTACCTGGATTTTCAAGTTAGAAGTGATTGCTAGTTTATTCTTCTATTGATACATATGCAATGTGCCCATAATGTATTTAGAGGAGCAAGGGCTCCTATCAAAGACAGGAGTCCCTACTTCTGTAGGTACAAAGCAGTGAGGCATACACTGTATGCTTCACATCTCATTTATATGAGTAAGCATTGAGGCAAATGTTATGAGTAAGGGGTGATATATATGGCATCACCGCTTGCTGTACAGGAACAGGGACTTCTTTCATTAACAGTAGTCCCTGCTCCTGTAAGTATTTTCGATAGTGCTCTACACTGATAGCATATGGCGCTATAGCAAATACAGTGCTAAGTTAGTAGTGATGTGTACACATTGCCACTCAAGTATAAGTCTACAAAAAAAAGGTAGCAGATGAAAGGGAAGCAGCACACTGTCATACTGCTGCCCAGTGTCTCTCTACCACCATATGTTTGTTGTTGGCTACATCTGTACTTCGGGGATAACTCTCTTAAACATAAGCACCACAAGAAAGTAGTGTACATTTTTATTATAGAGTGAAAAAAGGAATTTGGAGATTCAGTTTGTTGTGTAGATGCAGTTCGTTGCACAGTGCGCTGTTGTGCGAGGAAAAAAGAAGAGAAAGCAATACTTCACTAGCACCACATTTCCTTCAATCCCAGAGGTCAGACCCTCATTGATCGTGAAGTGATGGCATATTCAAATGATATGCCTCCACTTTATGAAATGGAAATACCCCTTCAAGCATAATAGCTCTTCTAAAGTACCCAGAGTGTACTGCAAATAATGAGACCACTAGTGAAATGCTATCATCCTTACCATTTGCAGAAAACCATAGCAATGATTCACATACTTTGTGAATAGGTTACAAGTCTTTTTTAGGCTCATTGATATTTAGACATGCCAGTCCTTTGACTTTATTAGAACTGTCTATTTCTGCTTCCCAATCGGCAGTGATCTCACTAACCTCTGACACGCCTTAATATTTTCAATGATATGCAATTCGCATACAACGCATTAAATATTAACTGATTTAAAGCTAAACATGTCTTGAGGTCCATAAAGAGTAATTTTATGTATGTGATGATGGCTTATGAGTTCATAGGATTAGGCTAAAATCAAAATAGGTCAATTTCAGCACCATTCAGCAGATAGCTTTTTGAAGTGCTACATATACTGCTGCCATATAGAATGTGAAGCATTAATGAATGACCCTGAAGGAGTCAGGTTCAGCACTGCTACAGGAGCAGCTCCTTCCTGTAAGCTATATGTATTATTGCTATTTAGTGACTGCTTGGTGAATTGTACCATAAGCACAGATTTTAGCACTTGAGCATGGATACAGCTATGCAATATTTGTCAGGTGGATAGGCATACCTATGTCTTTTTCAGATCAGGGAGAGCTCCTTTTTATATTATACAGTGATTGAATTGTAGCCATAGTAGCCATTTCTACATCAGTCCTACTGTACGGACACCTACTTCTAATATTACTTTAGATATGACATGATTGTCTAGTGATTAGGAGTAACCATGTGCACTTTATTCTCACTGTGCGAATAGCTCCTTTCAGTGACAGTTGTCCAGTTGCTGTTTATGTAGTCTTGTCAGTTTCGTCTCTACTGCTGAGAGCTTCTGTCACTGTCACAGACACAATTGCCTCTTAGTGATTTGTTGTTCATTAGCACTAGCCATAGCAATTAAAATACTGATAAAAATGTTCCTTTTTCCATCTGGGACTCAGTAATAAAGCTGCAAGGAATAGAAGACAGTCCACAAGTCCTTTCACTTGAAACACAGTTAATAATCCCCTGCGCTACATGTAATGGATACATTAGAGCACTAGTGTTGCTCGCGAATATTCGCAATGCAAATTTTATTCGCGAATATCGTTCTTGTTTTTTTTCACAGTACACATCACAGTGATCACCCCTCTCTGCTTCCAGCTTGTGTGGTGTAAAGAAGGCTCTAATACTACTGTGTGAGACTGGCGTGCGAATTTTCGTATATGCGAAATTTGCATATGCTAATTTTCACATATGCAAATTTTCGTTTATGCAAATTTTTGTATATGCTAATTTTCCCATGCGCGTATTTTCGCATATGCGAAAATAAAACAAGAATATTACGAATATGCAAATTTAGCGAATATTTGACGAATATTCGTCAATATATTCACGAATTTGAATATGGCCTATGCCGCTCAACACTATAGAGCACTGCTTCCCAACCAGTGTGCCTACAGCTGTGTCAAAACTGCAACTCTCAGCATGTCTGGGTAGTTTGGCACAAGCAGGAGGCACACTGGTTAGGAATTACTGCAATAGAGATCAAACGTGACCAACTAATTTTCAGGCAATAGAAATCTCCAGTCTTTTATTGCTTAAAGGGGTTATCCACCATAAGGTGATTTAAGTACATACCTGGCAGGCCGTAATGGACATGCTTAGGAAGGATCTTTGCTTGTCTTGGGGCTAAATGGCTATGTTGTGAGTCCATCATAACAATGCGGCCAGGGCTGGTTTTAGGGGGGGGGGGGGGGGGGGGGGCACCCTGGGCAATTGCCTGGGCTTCAGAGAGCCCACAGAGCAGAATATACACTACACTGTATGGTAAAGGACCTTCCTTATGATGTAATCGCAGGTTCTTTACCATACAG
The DNA here is from genome assembly GCF_029499605.1 of Hyla sarda. Classification (NCBI taxonomy): domain Eukaryota; kingdom Metazoa; phylum Chordata; class Amphibia; order Anura; family Hylidae; genus Hyla; species Hyla sarda. The sequence goes on along the minus strand of NC_079191.1, from coordinate 277,963,581 downwards.
TGTACAAAGAGGAGGAGGAAGTAATGGGAAAAGCATGGAGGAAGGGGGCTCTGAGGAAGGTGGGGAGACCAGTACATGTGATGAGGGGCATATAAACTGTATATAGGGGGTAAAGTTAGCAATATATGGGGGTATAGGTAGCACTATATGGTGAGCATAGGAAGCAGTGTATAATGGGAGAAGGGGGCCATGGGGAGCAGTATATGTGATAGGAGGTCATAGAGAGCAGTATATATGTGATAGGAGGTCATAGGGAGCAGTATATATGTGATATAAGGTCATAGGGAGCAGTATATATGTGATAGGGGGTCATAGGGAGCAGAATATATGTGATAGGGGGTCATCGGGAGCAGTATATATGTGATAAAAGGTCATAGGGAGCAGTATATATGTGAAATATGGGGTCATACAGAACAGTATATGTGAGATAGGGGGTCATATGGAGCAGTATATATGTGATAGGAGGTCATAGGGAGCAGTATATATGTGAAATACGGGGCCATACAGAACAGTATATGTGAGATAGGGGTCATACAGAGCAGTATAGGTGAGATATGGGTTCACACAGAAAATAATATATGAGAGAGGGCCATGGGGAGCAATGTGTGGAGGGGGAGGGTTTTTTGGTCCAGTCTGGGGTCTGTACACCAAAGATCATCACCAATACACAGAATATCTGATCGGTGAGGCCTTACCCCTGGGGCCACCACCGTTCATGAGAAGAGAGGTCCCTTGTCCCCCAAATGAATGGAGCAGCAGCACATGAACACCTGCAGCTCCATTTGTTCTCTATGGGACTTATCAACATTGCTGATCGCTGCACTCACATGTATGGAGACCCCATAGAGAATGAATGGAGTGACTAGGGATCATGTGCTGCTGCTCGAATCACCCAGGGGTTCCGGTGGTCGGATCCTACCGATTAGATTTTTACACTGTCCCCTAGGCATACTGTAGACATGGTAATGGGGCAGCAGCAAGCACAGCATTAGTGGAGCAGGATGGCAGTGTAAAGGATGGGGGTTGTGTTACTATAGAGTTTTGGGTAGACTGCAGAATGGGCCACAGATGTCTTGGTATAGTCTTCAGTCACCAGGAGACATCATCATATTTGCCTGGGCTGGATAGAGAAGAGAACATATACAATCAGAGAAGATGCCCCATGTGGTCACTGGATTTAATAGTCCTGTATGCTGTGACTGCTTCTGATCAGGTCAGAGCTGCTCTAAAATGACCACAATACAGGAGGGTTTTTGGGTCTGATTTATTTTAATGGTTAAAGCGCAACTGACGCATAAAAATAAGTCAATAACCATCAGCACAGCCTACGAGCCGATCACTGGTATACTGCAGCGTAAGACCAATCACTGGTATACTGCCACCTACAAGCTGATCACTGGTATACTACAGCATACGAGCTGATCACTGGTACTTCAGCCTATGAGCTGATCACTGGTATACTGCAGCCTATGAGCTGATCACTGGTATACTGCAGCCTACGAGCCGATCACTGGTATACTGCAGCGTACGAGCCGATCACTGGTATACTGCAGCCTACGAGCCGATCACTGGTATACTGCAGCCTACGAGCCGATCACTGGTATACTGCAGCCTACGAACTGATCACTGGTATACTGCAGCCTACCAGCTGATCACTGGTATACTGCAGCCTACGAGCTGATCACTGGTATACTGCAGCCTACGAGCTGATCACTGGTGTACTGCAGCCTACGAGCTGATCACTGGTATACTGCAGCCTACGAGCTGATCACTGGTATACTGCAGCCTGCAAGCAGATCACTGGTATACTGCAGCGTACGAGCTGATCCCTGGTATACTGCAGCCTACGAGCTGATCACTGGTGTACTGCAACCTACGAGCTGATCACTGGTATATTGCGGCCTATGAGCTGATCACTGGTATACTGCAGCCTACGAGCTGTTCACTGGTATACTGCGGCCTACGAGCTGATCCCTGGTATACTGCAGTCTACGAGCTGATCACTGGTATACTGCAGTTTATGAGCTGTTCACTGGTAAACTGCGGCCTATGAGCTGATCACTGGTATACTGCGGCCTACGAGCTGATCACTGGTATACTGCGGTCTACGAGCTGATCACTGGTATACTGCTGCCTACGAGCTGATCACTGGTATACTGCAGCGAATGAGCTGATCACTGGTATACTGCAGCCTATGAGCTGTTCACTGGTATACTGCAGCCATCTCTCTGTTTTGGGACTTTGTGTCTTCTATGCTGTAAAAATTACTTTTACCCACAGTCGCCAAAAGTCAGAGAGGAGTGGCCAGAGATCAACAATGCCCCGGGGCTGCCTAGCCTCTCTCTGGTGTCACAGCACTGCCCCAGTCTCACTAGCACGTAGCTCTGTTTCTTTCTCAGTCAGTGAGCAGTGCTGGGGCGGTGCTGTGATGTCGGAAAAGAGACTGTAGATCCCTTACTACGCCTCTCTGACTTTTGGCAACTGTAGATAAAAGTCATTTTTACAGCATAAATGTGCTTGCTATTTATGTTTGGAGTTCACATACATGTAGCCATCACCAATACCTGGGTTAACTGAAAGTGCTTAGTCACTATTTTACACTCATGTACTAAATATTTGCTTCCCAGATTTGTCCATTTGTGTATAATTTTTTACAGCATAGAAGACAGGGAGTGCCAAAACAAATGTATGGCTGCAGTATACCAGTGATTGGCTTGTGCTGACAGGTTATTGACCTATTTTTATGTGACAGTTACGCTTTAACCCCTTAAGGACCAAGGGCGTACAGGTACGCCTTTGCTCCCTGGTACTTAAGGACCAAGGGCGTACCTGTACGCCCGTGGGAATTTCGGTCCCAACCGCACGCTGGGCGGGGATCGCGCCGGGGTGACTGCTGATATCTATCAGCAGGCACCCCGCGCAAATGCCCAGGGAGGTCATTAGACCCCCCCATGTCGGCGATCGGCGCAAATCGCAAGTGAATTCACACTTGCGATTTGCGCCGATTTCTATGGTGACCCGGTGACCCGGAATAGAAGGGGGATCGCGGGTGTCCTAGACACCCACGATCCCCCTGTAGCGATAGGAGTGAGGTGGCAGGGTTGCCACCCCTTCTATCTCTGCTATTGGTGGTCTAGACGCGACCACCAATAGCAGATCGGGGGCGGAGGGGTTTACTTTCGGTTTCCCCGTCCTGCCCTCCCACAATAGGCGGGGCAGGACGGGGAAACCGACAGGGACCGGCGCCGAAGATCCACTTACCCATCGGCGACGGCAGTGGCGACGATCAGCTGCGGCAGTGGGCGACGACCGGCGGAAGAAGAGGACCGCGACGCAGCTCCCTGGATCCAACGGAAGCCAGTAAGTTACTTAGCAACATCTGGAGGGCTACAGTCTGAGACCACTATAGTGGTCTCTAAACTGTAACCCTCCAGATGTTGCAAAACTACAACTCCCAGCATGCCCAGAGAGCTGTTTAGGCTTGCTGGGAGTTGCAGTTTTGCAACAGCTGGAGGTCTACAGTTTGAGACCACTGCAAAGTAATCTCTATACTGTGCACCTCCAGATCTTGCAAAACTACAACTCCCAGCATGCCCAGACATCAGTTTGCTGTCTGGGCATGCTGGGAGTTGTAGTTTTGCAACATCTGGAGGTCCACAGTTTGGAGACCACTGTGCAGTGGTCTCTAAACTATAGCTCTACAGATGTTGCAAAACTGCAACTCCCAGCAAGCCTAAACAGCAAACAGCTGTCTCTGCATGCTGGGAGTTGTAGTTGCGATCCCTCCAGCTGTTGCATAACTACATCTCCCAGCATGCCTTTCGGCGATCAGTACATGCTGGGAGTTGAAGTTTTGCAACAGCTGGAGGCACACTGGTTGGAAAATACTGAGTTAGGTAACAGAACCTAACTGAAGGTTTTCCAACCAGTGTGCCTCCGGCTGTTGCAAAAGTACAACTCCCAGCATGCAAGGTCTGTCAGTACATGCTGGGAGTTGTAGTTTTGAAACAGCTGGAGGTTTGCCCCCCCATGTGAACGTACAGGGTACATTCACACTGGCGGGTTTACAGTAAGTTTTCTGCTTCAAGTGTGGGCTGTGGCAAATTTTTCACCGCAGCGCAAACTCCTAGCGGTAAATTCACTGTAAACCCGCCAGTGTGAATGTACCCTAAAAACACTACACTTACACATAATAAAGAGTAAAACACTACATATACGCCCCCTTACACTGTCCCCCTAATAAAAAATAAAAAACGTATTGTACGGCAGTGTTTCCAAAACAGAGCCTCCAGCTGTTGCAAAACAACAACTCCCAGCATTTCCGGACAGCCACTGACTTTCCAGGCATGCTGGGAGTTTAGCAACAGCTGTAGGCACCCTGTTTGGGAATCACTGGCGTAGAATACCCCTATGTCCACCCCTGTGCAATCCCTAATTTAGTCCTCAAATGCGCATGACGCTCTCTCACTTTGGAGCCCTGTCGTATTTCAAGGAAACAGTTTAGTGCCACATATGGGGTATCTCTGTACTCGGGAGAAATTGCGTTACTAATTTTGGGGGCTTTTTTTCCTTTTACCCCTTATGAAAAAGAAAAGTTGGGGTCTACACCAGCCTGTTAGTGTAAAAAAATTTTTTTTTTTACACTAACATGCTGGTGTTGTCCTTTACTTTTTATTTTCACGGGAGGTAAAAGGAAAAAAAGACCCCCAAAATTTGTAACGCAATTTCTCCTGAGTACGGAGATACCCCATATGTGGGCGTAAAATGCTCTGCGGACGCACAACAAGGCTCAGGAGTGAGAGCGCACCATGTACATTTGAGGCCTAAATTGGTGATTTGCACAGGGGTGGCTGATTTTACAGTGGTTCTGACATAAACACAAAACAATAAATACCCACATGTGACCCCATTTTGGAAACGACACCCCTCACGGAATGTAACAAAGGGTATAGTGAGCCTGAACACCCTACAGGTGTTTGACAAATTTTCATTAAGGTTGGATTGGAAAATGTAAAAAAAAAAAAATTTTTCACTAAAATGCTGGTGTCACCCTAAATTTTTCATTTTCACAAGGGAAAATAAAAAAAGCCCCCCAAAATTTATAACCCCATTTCTTCTGAGTAAGAGCATACCCCATATGTGGATGTAAAGTGCCCTATGGGTGCACTACAATGCTCAGAAGAGAAGGAGCGCCATTGGGATTTTGAAGAGAAAATTTGTCCGGAATTGAAGGCCACTTGTGTTTACAAAGCCCCCATGGTACCAGAACAATGGACCCCCCCCATATGTGACCCCATTTTGGAAACTACACCCCTCATGTAATGTAATAAGGGGCGCAGTGAGCATTTACGTCCCACAGGTGTCTGACAGATTTTTGGAACAGTGATCCGTGAAAATGAAAATGTAATTTTCCATTTGCACAGCCCACTGTTCCAAAGATCTGTCAAACGCCAGTGGGGTGTAAATGCTTACTGCACCACTTATTACATTCTGTGAGGGGTGTAGTTTCCAAAATGGGGTCACATGTGGGGGGGGGGGGTCCACTGTTCTGGCACCACGGGGGGCTTTGTAAATGCACATGGCCCCTGACTACCATTCCAAACGAATTCTCTTTCCAAAAGCTCAATGGTGCTCCTCCTCTTCTGAGCATTGTAGTTCGCCCGTAGTGCACTTCAGGTCCACTTATGGGGTACCTCCATACTCAGAAGAGATGGGGTTACAAATTTTGGGGGGTATTTTCTGCTATTAACCCTTGCAAAAATTAGAAATTTGAGGGGAAACACACATTTTAGTGAAAACATTTTTTTTTTTTTTTTACATATGCAAAAGTCGTGAAACCCGTGTGGGGTATTAAGGCTCACTTTATTCCTTGTTACGTTCCTCAAGGGGTCTAGTTTCCAAAATGGTATGCCATGTGTTTTTTTGCTGTTCTGGCACCATAGGGGCTTCCTAAATGCGACATGCCCCCCGAGCAAAATTTGCTCTCAAAAAGTCAAATATCACTCCTTCTTTTCGGAGCATTGTAGTTCGCCCGTAATGCCCTTCATGCCAACTTATGGGGTGCCTCCATACTCAGAAGAGATGGGGTTACAAATTTTGGGGGGTATTTTCTGCTATTAACCCTTGCAAAAATGTGAAATTTGGGGGGAAACACACATTTTAGTGAAATTTTTTTAAATTTTTTTTACATATGCAAAAGTCGTGAAACACCCGTGGGGTATTAAGACTCACTTTATTCCTTGTTACGTTCCCCAAGGGGTCTAGTTTCCAAAATGGTATGCCATGTGGGTTATTTTTGCTGTTCTGGCACCATAGGGGCTTCCTAAATGCAACATGCCCCCCAAAAACCATTTCTGAAAAACGTACTCTCCAAAATCCCCTTGTCGCTCCTTCGCTTCTGAGCCCTCTACTGCGCCCGCCGAACACTTTACATAGACATATGAGGTATGTGCTTACTCGAGAGAAATTGGGCTACAAATAAAAGTATACATTTTCTCCTTTTACCCCTTGTAAAAATTCAAAAATTGGGTTTACAAGAACATGCGAGTGTAAAAAATAAAGATTGTGAATTTTCTCCTTCACTTTGCTGCTATTCCTGTGAAACACCTAAAGGGTTAAAACACTTACTGATTGTCATTTTGAATACTTTGGGGGGTGCAGTTTTTATAATGGGGTCATTTGTGGGGTATTTCTAATGGGAAGATCCTTCAAATCCACTTCAAACCTGAACTGGTCTCTGAAAAAAAGCGAGGTTCAAAATTTTGTGAAAAATTGGAAAAGTGCTGCTGAACTTTGAAGCCCTCTGGTGTCTTCCAAAAGTAAAAACACGTCAATTTTATGATGCAAACATAAAGTAGACATATTTGAAATGTGAATAAAATAAAAAAATATTTTGAATATCCATTTTCCTTACAAGCAGAGAGCTTCAAAGTTAGAAAAATGCAAAATTTTCAAATTTTTCATCAAATTTTGGGATTTTTCACCAAGAAAGGATGCAAGTTACCACAAAATTTTACCACTATGTTAAAGTAGAATATGTCACGAAAAAACAATCTCGGAATCAGATTGATAACTAAAAGCATTCCAGAGTTATTAATTTTTAAAGTGACAGTGGTCAGATGTGCAAAAAACGCTCTGTTCCTAAGGTGTAAAATGGCGTGGTCCTTAAGGGGTTAAACAAAAAGTATTCACTATGGGGGAGATTTATGAACGCCTATATAGAGGATGCTACTCTCATTTTTAAAAAGGCCTCTGATTGGTTGCTATGGGCAACTCCACAACTGACCCTCTGCACAGGTTTTCATAAATCTCCCCCTATATAGCTTAGATTTGGACCCTATAATGCATTTGTGTTATGGCCTTCAGCTGAGATGCAGCACAATTCAACATGGTGATCCTTGGGGCCCCATTTTTATTTTTGCCCAGGGTCACACTTAGTCTAAATCTGGCCCTGATTGTGGCTAGCTTTTTGTGAACTGGTATTTCCTGTTTGAGTTTTTCTTTTTTGCCTACGAATCCCATAATTCAATTTTCCTCCCTCCCACACATCAGCCACCCCACCCATTGAAACATAAATGAGCTGCATCCATCCGTGCCTACAGCTGTTGCAATCGCTCCACCCATTGAAGCAGACAGGCTCCCTGTCATCAGCTGACTAGTGAGGTCAGGTATCGGCCACATTGCAACCTGGGAAAAATCTGAGTCATTTTGTATGCTGATAAAAATAAATATTGGGGGGAAAATCACATAAGAATTGTGAGTACAGACTATATATATATATATATAATATATATATATATATATATATATATATATATATATATATGACTATATTATGAACTACACTAACTTTACAGCCCCTGTAGCATAGTCAAATAATTCCTGGAATACCCCTTTAACAGTGTTGCTTGAATAGCAAATCCTTCAACACTGCTTGAACAGCAATTCAGGTGATGTTGTTATACAGCAGTTTCTGGCAATGTTGCTTAAATAACAGTTCCATTTAACCCTTCTGCTAAAGATTTTCTGAACAAATAGACAAATTCAATAAGGCCAAACAACATCCTAGTGATTCACTGAATGTCTTATCAGCACTCTACAGTATATACTTTAATATACATAGCCTGACTGCAGCCTAAAACAAACACTTCCTATACTGTAACACATTGCATGAATTCATAACCTTCCAAGAATTAGAAACATTTTACAACATACTAAACATGTGCATAATATTGATTTTTTTCTGCCCACTTAGTGCCTATTTCACCTGGTAAGTCAGATACCTTATTGTGTTTGCAGTATTGTGGCTTTTCTCTTTTACTGTAACCTGAGGAGAATGGTTTTACATCGATGGAATTGCTATTTAAACAGCCTTGTTGGCCTTGCTGATTGCATTTTTTTTTAAAGAATTGTTATTTAAAGGGGTACTCCGGTGGAATTTTTTTTTCTTTTAATCAACTGGTGCCAGAAAGTTAAACAGATTTGTAAATTACTTCTATTAAAAAATCTTAATCCTTCCAGTGCTTATTAGCTGCTGAATACTACAGAGGAAATTATTTTCTTTTTGGAACACAGAGCTCTCTGCTGACATCATGACCACAGTTCTCTCTGCTGACACCTCTGTCCATTTTAGGAACTGTCCAGAGTAGGAGAAAATCCCCATAGAAAATATATGCTGCTCTGGACAGTTCCTAAAATGGACAGAGATGTCAGCAGAGAGCACTGTGGTCATGATGTCAGCAGAGAGCTTTGTGTTCCAAAAAGAAAATAATTTCCTCTGTAGTATTCAGCAGCTAATAAGTACTGGAAGGATTAAGATGTTTTAATAGAAGTAATTTACAAATCTGCTTAACTTTCTGGCATCAGTTGATTAAAAAAAAAAGAAAAAAGTTTTCCACTGGAGTACCCCTTTAATCCACCCATACCCCTTTCCTTCACCTCCTTGGTTAAACTTGATGGACATGTCTTTTTTCAACTGTACTATATAACTACGTAAGCTGCGCAAGACTAAAGGTTTATATCGCCTGGAAACTTGCTGGATTGTTTTTAGACATTTAACCCTTGATACACACATAGTATGGTGTGTAATGTAAAGGAGTACTAATTGTGTGAATTACCTATAACACTGCAGTACGGACAACTCCTATCAGGGCTTCTATTACTATATAGAGATTGCTTGTCACTAGTTATGTATAGGACAGTGGTCTCCAACCTGCGGACCTCCAGATATTGTAAAACTACAACTCCAGCATGCACGGACAGCCAATGGCTGTCCGGGCATGCTGGGAGTTGTAGTTTTGTTGGACCTCCAGATGTTGCAAAACTACAATTCCAGCATACACGGACAGCCAATGGCTGTCCGGGCATGCTGGGAGTTGTAGTTTTGCAACAGCTGGAGGTCTGCAGGTTGGAGACCACTGGTATAGGACATCTCCTGCCAGGGTTAAATATCTAAAGAGCTCAGCAGCAAATAAAAAATCCAATCACTCATCTTATTTTTTATTTTATTTTTTGCAGATCAAGTCTAGGCAAATAGAAAAAAAAATAAAAAATCTTCTTGAGGGCAGTTTGTCACCAGTGAATAATGTGAAGCCTCTGGTTCTCAATTGCAATGAGAAATGGTGAAGTGTTTCCTCTGATGCTCCAAGGAGTCAATGCACACACCTCAAGCTGTCCGTTGTCTTCTATGGTTGAATCCAACAGTCCCTCCCCTCTCAGAGGACAGAGAGGTTGTACAGTATAGAACATTGCAGAGAGGGAAAAGCATCTAGTGATCGGTCTTTGCTCTTTGGATATATTTTGCTAAAAGGATAGAGGGACTTCTATAGTGATTTGGGTCTTTTGAACAGTTGCACAGCATTCAAGAGAAGAAGAGTTAGAGAACTGAGCAATGCATTTTTTGGAATATATTCTGATCAATACCTGGTTGCAACTTTACAGTGCTACAGCTGTCTGACTGTAAACAGCCCATACCTGCCAGCTCCTCTACCTTAAAGAGTTAAGAAGCTTGGAGAAGACCACTTGCTCATTAGCATTCCTCAGTATACAAGATGATCACTGGAGAGCTCTCCAACAGCACCCTGCTACATAGTAATGGGAGTCAGGTAGTGCCCAGCATACAGCCCGAAACCTCTGGACCACATAATAGGGAGATGGCTTTCTTCATAATCCGGTGTGTGATTCCTTCCTTATATTTGGTCATCATTATGGTAGGACTTCTGGGCAATATTACACTGGTGAAGATTTTCATTACCAATAGTGCTATGAGAAGTGTGCCAAACATTTTCATCTCTAGCTTGGCTGCTGGGGACCTGTTGCTGTTGGTGACCTGTGTGCCAGTGGATGCCTTCAGATTCTTCTTTGAGGAGTGGATGCTTGGGGAAGTGTGCTGCAAGCTTATTCCCTCAATTCAACTTACCTCAGTGGGAGTATCAGTGTTCACACTCACGGCTCTCAGTGCAGACAGGTAAGCCCCTCTTTGTAAATGAACACTCTGCTGCATACTGTAGAACAGTGGTCTCCAAACTGTAGATCTCCAGATGTTGCAAAACGACAACTCCCTGCATGCCCGGACAGCCAACGGTTGTCCGGGCATGCTGGGAGTTGTCATTTTGCAACAGCTGGAAGCACACTGCTTGGGAAACACTGTCTTGGTCCTTCAAACTGTAAACCTCCAGCTGTTGCATATCTACAAATCCTAGCATGCCCAGGCAACCATTATGCTGGGAGTTGTAGTTTTGCAACAGCTGGAAGCACACTGCTTGGGAAACACTGTCTTGGTCCTTCAAACTGTAAACCTCCAGCTGTTGCATATCTACAAATCCTAGCATGCCCAGACAACCAATATGCTGGGAGTTGTAGTTTTGAAACAGCTGGAAACACACTGCTTGGGAAACACTGTCTTGGTCCTTACAACTGTAAACCTCCAGCTGTTGCACATCTACAAATCCTAGCATGCCCAGACAACCAATATGCTGGGAGTTGTAGTTTCACAACAGCTGGAGGTCCACAGTTTGGAGACTTAGGCTGTAAAGAATACAAAATAACTTTGTAGTATTTTGTTATCTTTGTGGAAATACCTTCTACTTTCCTTTGTTAATATTTATAATTGTGAGAAGATTTCCAAAACAAATGTATTTTGTTTACCCTGTAGTGTTTTTTTAAGCTTACCTATAGTAACACATATTATGACATTTTCACGTTTTTCACTGGCACTATACTATAGCATTGAATATAAAGCATTTCTAATATCGAAATGAATGCATTATTGTGTCTGTTTACTTCAGATTAGCTGCAACATATATCTCCTTATCAATAAAAGCCCATATGTGCTGTTATTCAGCACTGTTGTATGACTTTTTTTTCCAATTGCTATCTGTTGCTTCCAAGTTGGCTTATACTAGAAGTGTGGTAGAATATTTATTAAGTCCATGGTAGTAGGCATTTATTTATGAGCAGAAACGGAGCAAATTATACCAACCTTTTCCAAATAGAACACATAGCAGATGATAGATGATTCTTGGTGCAACTAGGATAAGTTTGGTGCATTTTATGACTCTCTTTAACCACACCCTTTTTGTAGACACATGTCAAAACTGTCTAGTTAGGTATAACAACTATTAGTGTTGCTCGCGAATATTCGCAATACGAATTTTATTCGCGAATATCGCATATTTGCGAATTCGCGAATATTCGCGAATATAGCACTATATATTCGTAATTACGAATATTTTTTTTTTTTTTTTTACAGTAAACATAACAGTGATCATCCCTCTCTGCTTCCAGCTTGTGTGGTGTAAAGAAGGCTCTAATACTACTGTGAGAAACTGGTGTGCGAATTTTCGCATATGCGAAAATTTACATATGCTTATTTCCGCATATGCGAATTTTTGATTGTAATGATTTTTGTATATGCTAATTTTCGCATATGCTAATTTTCGCATACGCGAATTTTTGCATATGCGAAAATAAAACGCAAATATTCGCAAATATATGACGAATATTCATCCATATATTCGCGAATATTCGCGAATTCGAATATGGCCTATGCCGCTCAACACTAACAACTATCACTGAAGCTGTAAGTAAAACTTAAATAGTACCTGTATATCCCACAAAGAATGATATTACTCAGTACCTAATCCTGACCATGTACATGTAATTCTTAGTGTCTTGCACCTTTTTTCCCCTCTCACAGATATCTTCTATCTGTTGCTCACTTGGTTTGCCATCCTGTGCTTTGGAGGGGATGTGTCCCTCACTCTGCATGACTCATCTTCCCAAGTCTGCTGTGCTGGGTCTCTTTAATTCACAGGCTGCACTAAGACCGCCTCTGTGAGCACAGAGAAGTTCTAGTCCAACCCTAACTAACTGGACTTTGTCCCTGCCTGTGCTCCTTGGACAAAGTTGATGCTGCAGCCGAATGGGATTATGTTCTGAATGGTATGGAGACCCCCCTAGTGATCTGTTTTATAAGCCATCATTTATATAGAGATGAACTAAAAGTTTCTTATGAAGTATATAAGAAAGTTTAAGATGTACAATACATCAGATGTTTTGACTCTGACATTGCTCATTCAACTTGTCTTGGTATACATTAACCTATTAAGGACGCAGGGCGTACCTGTACTCCCTGCGCCCAGTCTCGGTATATAACGCGGGGTCACGCCGTCACCCCGCGTCACACCGGGTCAGTCCCAGCGGGTAATGATAGCCGGGACCCTGGGCTAATAGCGTGCAGCACCGATCACCGTGTGCTATTAACCTTTTAGACGCGGCAATCAAAGTTGATCGCCGCGTCTAAAATGAGAGTAAAAGCTTCCCGGCAGCTCATGTCCCGATCAGCTAGCACGCGAGCAGAGGTCCCCTCACCTGTCTCCGGCGTGTCCGGTCGGCGATTGATTTCTCCAAGCCTGAGATTCAGGCATGAGCAATGTACCACCTATAACACTGATCAATGCAAAGCTATGGCTTTGCAGTGATCAGTGTAAAAGATCAGTGTGTGCAGTGTTATAGCCCCCTATGGGAGCTATAACACTTCAAAAAAAAAGTGAAAAAAAGGTTAATAAATGTCATTTAACCCCTTCCCTAATAAAAGTTTGAATCATCACCCCCCTTTTCCCATAAAAAAAACTGTGTAATTAAAAATAAACATAGGTGGTATCGCTAAGTGCGGAAATGTCCGAATTATAAAAATATATTGTTAATTAAACCGCATGGTCAATGGCGTATGCGCAAAAAAATTCCCAAATTTCAAAACTGCGTATTTATGGTCACTTTTTATATAATGAAAAAATGAATAAAAAGCGATCAAAAAGTCCGATCAATACAAAATTGGTACAGATATAAACTTCAGATCACGACACAAAAAAATGGGCCCATAATACTGGCCCATATGCAGAAATATAAAAAGTTATAGGGGTCAGAAGATGAGAATTTTTAACGTATAAATTTTCCTGCATGTAGTTATGATTTTTTTCAGAAGTACGACAAAAACAAACCTATATAAGTAGGGTATCATTTTAATCATATAGACCTACAGACTAAAGATAAGGTGTAATTTTTACAGAAAAATTCACTGCGTAGAAACGGGAGCCTCTAAAAGTTACAAAATGGCATTTTTTCTTCAATTTTGTCGCACAATGAATTTTTTTTCCGTTTCGCCGTAGATTTTTTGGTAAAATGACCAATGTCACTGCAAAGTAGAATTGGTGGCACAAAAAAATAAGCCATCATATGGAATTTTATGTACAAAATTGAAAGTGTTATGGTTTTTAGAAGGTGATGAGGAAAAAATTTAAATGGGAAAAAACGGAAAGACGCTGAGTCCTTAAGGGGTTAAACATTTTAATAAAAGGTCCTCAAGTATGGACATACACAAAAAAATAAGTCAACAGTAAAGGTTTCCACTTTGTCCACAGGTAATCAACCCTTGAAGCCAAAGATACCAAAGCTACTACCCCTAACGTTGCCCATGACCCCCACCGTAAATTTCTGTAGACAATTGACAACATCCTGATGTGTTTCTACCCCACTTAGAAATAATGTCCTGGGGTTTATCAGATTACACATACAGAGATTGTCCACAGATGCAAACCTGCTACAGGTTTCTCTGAATCATTTTTCATCTTGAACCTCTATTGTGGAAAACCCATCCCTATCATCCTATCACATCAGTAAGACTTGGATTAGTGATGCATCTTGGACTTGTATTATTGCATTATGATAGTCTGGTTATAAGTTTTTGCAGCCATATTATCTTGATTTTTGTATCTATGGATAATCCTGTATGTGTAATCCCCCGATGACCCCCAGTATTGAAATACTAAGAAGGTGGAAATTCTTTGGAATGTTGTTGATTGTATACAGATATTATTTGTGTATTTCCTTGTTAAAAAAACATTCATTAACATTATTAATGTATACTGAATAAATGCTACGTTTTACTTGGAGCTTCACAAGTCAGTGATAGTTGGATCAATAGGCTGTTACAATTTTTTCTTTACTTACAGTTATACCTATTAGGGCAAAAGCATTAAAAATGCTATAGTTGACACATGCAATGTTCCCAACTTTGTTTGTGCAGTTCGAGACAGAATTCTGATGGACATTTTATGTTGTAAAGGTCCATCGTATAGTTTAGGGATGATGGAGATGCGGTGAACCAAATACATAAATAATATTGACATAGCCTTTCTTTTAAAAAATGTGTAAGTACGTGAAAAATATTGCCGAGTCTGCATTATGCAGGTTTGCATGAAGTGAAAAACTAAATTATTAATCTGATCATAAAAAGACACAATCTTGTTAATGTTACAGAATTTTCAGGATACATCTGTTAACATCTTGGCTTAATCAGATGTGGAAGAACCTGTGTATTATTTATTGTAGCAGCTTACTTTTGCCATATTTTCCATCTTAAGAGTGAGAGCTCAGTAATACAAAAAAGTCACTAATACAAATCATCAAGTAGGAGATTTAGTAACTGCATCTTATTGGTACTCATCACTTTAGTAAAGGTCCGCCCATTTTCAGTCCACTGTATTTACTAAGAAGTGCACGCCTCTTAGTAAATCCAGTGGTTCCATGGCAGCCCTTGCACCTCAGGGTTGGTGTATATCCCTGCGACTTTCAGTGTCACACGTAAGGACAGTGCCCATACTTACTTCATTCCACAAATGTCTGTAACACTCAAGGATGTAGTGCACCCGCTGTACCTGTGTGGAAGATGACATGGGCTGTACCAGGGAGCGGAGTCTAAGGTGCCACTGGTTTTCATTAGGGCCCGCCGCAAAGCGGGATGGACATGCTGAGGCAGGTGGCACCCAGGTCACTACCCCTGGTATGACTCATCCATACAGGCTGCTGAGATGAAACGTAGCACAGGAAGGATAAGGCAACTCATAGTCAAGCAGAAGGTCAGGGCTGGTGGCACAGATGCGTGGTCAGGAAACGTAACAGGAGGTCAACAGGCAGGCGGTACAGAAGCAAGGTCAGGTCACGGAGTGGAAGGTCAGAACACAGGCTGGGCTAACACAGTAACACTTTTTCTTGGGCACACAAAGATCCGGCAAGAGGTAGAGGGAGGTGCACGTACTTATAGAGAAGGGACAGGTGCAAACTATTAAGGGCGTACTGGCCCTTTAAATGACAGGATGCTGGCGCACGCGTGCCCTAGGAGTGAGTGGCTGGAGCACTCACCGCAAAAATGTCACAGATGTTTGAACAAAAAATGGTGCTTTTGCTAGAAAATCACTATTTATGTGCAAAAATTAGCAACACTTGAGCATGTGTGCCGGTGGCACAACCTACTAAGTCTTCTTCAAGTGTTTACCCTGTGTACCTATGTACAGTATGCATTAAGTACAAAGAGTAACAATATGGCATAATAATGGAACATATTGCATTATGACTGATGGAAGATCATATGTGCAGGTTATATCAATTGACAAGTCCCAATATGAATACAGAATTTTATTAAAGGGTACCTTTCATCAAAAACTTTTGATATATTATAGATTAATGTATGCAGAATAACTTTCCAATGGCATGTTATTAAAAAATATGCTTCTTTCTATTTAATTTTACACTTTGAAAAAATGCCAGGGAGCAGTGCTGAGCTTGTCTGTGTCCCGGCTGCAATCTGAGATTTAGGACTCCAGCATGAGTCTGAAATCTATAAAAAAAAAGGCTTGCAGCCAGGACTGGTAGGGAGACCCCTAGTGGTCATTTTTTCAAAGTGGAAAATTAAATAGAAAGAAGCATATATTTTTTTATAACATGCTATTGGAAAGCTATTCTGCATACATTAATCTATAATATATCAAAAGTTTTTTTTGATGGAAGGTACCCTTTAAACCAACGTTTTAGCCTTTAAGTATACCATGCATAGGTTTGCTCACCATTTTTCAGCACAGACTTAACCTAATAACTGATGGTTGTTTTAATACACAAGACAGTTTGATTGTGCACCTCAAGGCAAGGGGGATTCGTAAATAAAACCAGTGTGACTTAAAGAGAACACCTAATTCACAAAGCTACCTTTCTTGTATCCTGTTATTAGAGATAATGCATGACATGGAGAATAAATGGCACCCTTGCAACCACAGATAATGTGAGTGATTACTTATGTTCCCTGAAGCACTCCTATATAGTTTTTGAGCTTAGAACATGATTTCACCTGCCTTTCCAATCCATTAATCACAGTATTATTCTATATCTTGTATCTAATAGTCGTATTTGCTGGAATGTGGCTGATTTATCAAGAAAATAGTTTTTTGGCATTTTCTGTGATTTGTTAAATGAGATCAAATGGTATATTTATCACACGACTAGCTATTCTGACACCGTATCGTAACAAAACAGATTCTAATTATAACTTGAGTAATTATTTGTCATTTACATGGTACTGACTGATAAACAGTTGGAAGTTATGTCTATTTATCTGTCTACCTGTTATATCTATGTGTCTGTTAATTTATGGCAAATGTTTCAGCAAAAAGTACTTACTGGGCAACTGATTTGGCCAAAAGTATACATGTTTCTTTTTAATTCTGCTTGTAGATAGTAAGCTCCTCCCTCCTTCTGTATTGATCTCTTATTCTGTCAACCTTGTATTTATTGTAATTATTAATTTGACTGCTTTTGCATATTTTTTATTTTATATATTCATTTTCCTCTATTTTTCATTCACTGGGTGTGGGTGTCTGCTATTTATGAATTAATAAATAATTATAAGAATGTTAATGTTTCTGCATCACTACAACATAAAAGAGACACAATGGGGAAGATTTATAAAGACTGGTATTTCATAAACCAATCTTAAAACAGAATGCCAGTGCGGAAAGATTCACCAAATTTAGTAAAGCACATTTTTGTAGTATGTTGAAAGGACTGTTGTCCATGTTTGCTCCTGAAAAGACCTTGCAATAAAAGAGGATCTTATGGTGAGCGTTTCATATGCTTATTTTTTGTGAAAGAAAATGTATATTTATATTCTTCTACAGATCAAATTATAGAGTGGACTCATCTTTTAAAGTGAGGTCCCAATCCATGGGGACTGGGTTCATGTAGTGCCCATCCACTTTTACTGCTTTTTGGCAGTATTGAGATGTACACTTATTTATTTAAAGTTCTCAGTAGGATTCTCTTAAATACAATCTTTAGTAAAGATCTTAAAGGTTTTCTGTATTTGATGGTTCTTACTTCCACTAATGTTCTTGTACAGCACACAATGGGGAATGTTAGGAAGAAGCTGTTGAAGGATCTTTGGTAATATGACTAGGCTAAAGTCCTAGGATCAAATATGGATACTTAATGTACCATTAACGCTACATCTCTCCAGTGCTCAGCAGGCCAAGTGGATGCCAGACAGTCATATTATACAGGATGATTTCATAGGCATGCAAAGTTGTTCTCTACCTTCATCTTGACTAGTGGATACTGGCAGATATTCATAACAGAGGAATAAAAAAAACCCACCATTATCACATCCAATGGGCTGTTCAAGTCTCTGTAAATGCCATTTGGTCTCACCAGTTCCCCATCATTCTTTAATCATTAAAATTGTGTCTAGGGTAACAGAATTCCAAGTGTCTATTGATCTACCTATACAATATCATCAAATTTTATTCCATTCCATAAGCATTTGGAGAGACATAACTTAGTGTTGACCAAAGCAGTATTGTATATGTTACAGCTGAAGTTTAATAAATACTATGGGGTGAATTTATCATTGCTCTTTGTATGTAGTTGATTTTCTCAGCATTTTTTTTTTTACATTGAATTTCGTGGAGTTAAGGGACAATTGTTACATGTTAGCATAATGTGTGGTAAATTTCGCTCAAGTACACTAAAGAAGACCGTAAGATTAAGCGTAAGAAATCATATTTTAAAGCTCTGCTTGGGGTGGTGCACATTTGCTAATTTTTGGTGGGTTTGCTCTCTGTTTTTGTGTTTTTCTGCACTTGATAAATGCATTACCACTGCATACAGTGGTAAATGGCTAGCTAGTCACTTTTGTTGAAAAGACATGTTTGAGAAATTTGCAAGATGTGTGAATAATTAATAGATGCAAAAATATATGCGCACAAATTACACAAAAACTCAGCCCAAACGATTGATAAATCCCCCACCCTATCTATCCAAGGAAAGACTTTTCCAAGGTGTGTGTAACAATAATTACGGTTTATTGAAGCTGGAGCAGTTGGCAGTAGTATGAAATGTTGCTTTGAAATTTGATGACAACTTGTTGGGGGGAAAAATTCATACAGTGGACCCAAAGCAGTCCAATAGGACATTTGGACACCACCCGACTGGATGCTTTAGAAAAGCAGTAGATGGCCAAACTTCAAGATGGCCAAACTTGTTCAAGTGTCAAAGGTAGACTTGGCCATAGTAACCATCAACCTGACTTCATGCTTTTTAGGCTAAAAAGGTGGTTCAGGCCTACCATAGTTTGGGAAATGCCTATGTCAAGAATGCATCGGAGACAGCAAGCAGTATTGGAGTTGGCCACATAAAGGGGAAGATGTAAACAATGACAAGACAAGAAGACCAACTTGGTGCAAAATTGTATCATTGATAGGTGCCAACCAAGCTGCAAGAGAAAGAAAACCTCACACTTCAGAAGGTGACGACTTCAACAGTGATAGTAATAGGGAAACAAGTCTCAAAAGGACATATTAAATGTTTCTTTTTTATGTAGCTAGTGCACTGACTGTTAAAGAGTCCATGCAAGGCCACAGATAGGTTCCCTATACCAAGTTTACAGTGACGGTCCTCACCTGAGACCAGAATCAACAGGCCCTGTGTAAGAATTTCATCTTGGCTTAGGGATGTTCTCAGGGCTCAAGTCCTGTAGGAACGCACAGGAACAGAGTTCCTGCACTTTTTCCTGAGGAGGAACATTGTTCCCATTAGCAGGAGTCCTACAGGACTAGCCCTTTAGTGGAAATTATTGTGGAGTTCCCACACTTTTTTTCCCCAGGACTTGACGCCTGGATGTCCTACTAAGTTACATATGGACCACGTGAGGTGTGCTTATTAGCAACACATGCACAACTCCAGGAAATGTTTTACTAAAATTATTAAGAACACAGGAAGACCAGAAGTAGAAAAGGTGGCCTGATTTTATTTATTTACTGGTATGGTTATATAACTAAAGGACATTCTACGAGGGGTTACTCCCCTTCCAGTTAATGTTCTGGAGGAATGTACAGGGCTATTGGAACATGATAATGTCCATATGCACTAATAATTAAAGGAAGATTATATGCCACAAACCTGGATGGATGGGCACTGAAAATGTACAAAAGATGTACAACTTAGTGGCCCAGCCACTTGGCTTGCATAGTCTAATGTTCAACTATAAGTCAAGCTATTTACACCTACAGGTGGCAAACCAAGTCACTGTGCGCATCTGAGATACTTGAATGACCAGGAAGCTTCAGTGGAGGTGGAAACCCACCCTAACAAAGTTGTGTGATAGCCTGATCCTGGATAGACCATAAAATAAAAATAGGCCTTGTAAATTCTTAAATTGGGCAACAATATCCACTACAGCTTGTCATCCTGCAGCAGATGTAACAACTGTAGATAAAGGCTGATGAGCACCACTCCAGAATGGACCAGGCCATTCGAAAGAAGAGTTTAAAGAGGAAGAACAAAATGCTTAGGAAGACAGGTATTCGTAGGTTAGAGGCGATTTATGGCCTTATTTTGGCAAGTTGCTTTCCAGATTTGAGAAATATGTGCCAAGCCATCTGCTGTGCTAGGGTTGTGTAAGTGGCTCTGTCATGAGTTGGAATATCTAGTATCTGTGCTATCTGTTGTCTTTCATTGTGAGTAAAGTTACATTAATATATGCAAGTGTGATTCCTATCCTCTTTATACAGGGCTATTCACCCTTGCACTCATTAAATCCATTAATAGTTGATTATCTGTGAGAAATCATGTTCTATTTATGCCTATGAATATTTTCAAGTACCATTACATCTTACTTGTTATTTCTATGAACACATATACACAATCTAGATAATCTTATATATAAAAGGAGAAGACCTGACTCACTGACTCATCAACGCCCAGCCTAAACCCTTGGACCTAGAAACCTGAATTTTTGCACAGGTGTTGTTTTTAAAACTTAGACAAGGAATAAGAAAGGATTTTTCGAAATTCCACCCTTAAGGGGGTGAAAAAGTATTTTTTTTTTAAGTCCCATGCAAATCAATGGGAAATTTATGTTCCCACATAACTTCTGTACGGCTGGAGATATTTCAATACCTGGTACACATATTACAGGTCGGGATATGAGGTCGGGATGGGAGGTCGGGATATGAGTTTGGGATAGGAGGTCGAGATAGCAGGTCGAAATAGGAGGTCGAGATTGGAGGACGGGATGATCGGGATAGGAGGTCATGATAGGAGGTTGGGATAGGAGGTCAAGATAGGAAGTCGGGATAGGAGGTTGAGTTAGGAGGACAGGATAGGAGGACGGGATAGGAGGACGGGATAGGAGGACGGGATAGTAGGACAGGATAGGAGGTCGGGATAGGAGGTCGGGTTAGGAGGATGGGATAGGAGGTCGGGATAGGAGGTCGGTATAGGAGGTCGGGATAGGAGGTCGGGATAGGAGGTCAAGATAGGAGGACGGGATATGAGGACGGGATAGGAGGTCAAGACAGGAGGTTGGGATAGGAGGTCGGGATAGGAGGTCGGGATAGGAGGTCGGGATAGGAGGTCGAGATAGGAGGTCGAGATAGGAGGACGGGATAGGAGGTCGGGATAGGAGGTCGGTATAGGAGGTCGGGATTGGAGGTCAAGATAGGAGGACGGGATATGAGGACGGGATAGGAGGTCAAGACAGGAGGTTGGGATAGGAGGTCGGGATAGGAGGTCGGGATAGAAGGACGGGATAGGAGGTCGGGATAGGAGGTCGAGATAGGAGGTTGAGATAGGAGGACGGGATAGGAGGACGGGATATGAGGACTGTTGGCAGTATATAAGCAGCGCGAGAAGGTGGGTTCCCCTGTGTGCAGACTCGGTAAAAGTCCTCAAAGGATGTCGATGTTCAATTCCATGAAACGGCAGATGTAATGTTTCGGGTTGTTTGGATGCCCGTAGACTTTACCCAGAGCGGCCTCATTACTATAGGATCGTAAAAAGTTAATCTATGTTACCCCAAATTTAACACAAGTGAAGCCATGGGCAAAAGCTGGTACCAATATAAAGTTCCTGGGAAAACAACAACAAAAACGAGCACCTTTACAAATTGTAATAAATGGAGAGATTTTTGCTAAGAAATTTTGTAGGTGTTGTTGGTCCTCAGATTCACCTATATTATGTGGGAGAAATGTGTTGTACCTACTTATGATTTGTCTTAGTTTTGGGGAAAGGAATGTGGACCACTTGGAGTCTTGTTTTTGTTTCATTTACCACATGAAATTGGAACAATTTATGGTTCTGGAGTTTAGTAATCTGATGTTGATTTATTTAGTATTATACCATATTAACTCTGATATTTTGTTCAAGATTGTTAACGTTGTCAAGGAGTTTGTACACCCTTTCATGTGTTCAGGGACATTGTATTAGGTCTATTACAATTGTAGATAAAAAATTATGTTTTAAATAGACTGATATTTCTCTGTTATATAAACACAGATATCTGCTATTACAGAAATTGTCCAATAAATATTTGCTGTATAGTTGGACTTCCCCAGGAAGGCAAGCTATAACTTGGGGATATCATGTTAGGAGTAATGTAAAGGCTACCCTAATTTTGAGGTTAATCATATGCACGCCATTGAATTTACACTGTGTCAGTTGTATTCAACATTCTTCCAAGAAAAGAAAAAAAGTTACTTGCAACTACTTAGTCTATTTGACACTGGTCCATTTGCACTTTACATAAAGACTAAAGATAAGCCAAATGAATCTGTAGAACCTTTGCTAAAAGTTTGATTTGTGATTTGGCAAAACCTGCTTAAACAATATCAGCCACATTGCAGAAATGAGGAGGAAGGATCAAACAGCTCTCCCATTCAAGGCAGTATAGGGGTGATGTCAAAGCTACTATAAATGCCAAAGGTGCAGAACTCCAGCAGCCATTTTAGAGATAGCAGTTGTTAGGTGAAGATCTCTGTGAGGGACATTGAGCAGTGAACAACACATATAGGAGCAGGACCACACATATATAAAAATTAAAGTAAATCAGCACTGCAGGGAGTGTCCAGTATCTGTTCTGTTAGTGCAAAATCTGTTTTAATTGTAAGTTAAAGTGTTTCTTTCATTAGAAGCAACATGCCATTGCTTCTTCTGATACCTCTATGTATATAAACAACAGCAGGCATCTGACTCCAAAAAGGGATAATTTTTGGATATTAATTTAAAAAAGCCCCCCTACAAATCCACTAATGCAGTGTTTTTTTATTCAAACTGTTAGTTATGACCGGGTACCATCTACACCCGGTTTCTAATTATTATGCGAATGATATTTAAGTGTCATAAAGATTAAATATTTTGTTTTTCAGTTTAACTCATGGATGGCATTGTGTATCATTGCTCTTTTGATCACTGAAAACAATCTTGGACACCTGTGATAATTAGATGCCAGGTGAGCCCAATTTAAGGAAAAACTACTAAAGGTTGGTGTTCCACATTATTAAGCAGAACACAATTTTCAAGTAATATGGGGAAGAAAAAGGATCTCTCTGCTGCCGAAAAGAGTGAAATAGTTCAATGCCTTGGACGAGGTATGAAAACCTAAGCGATGTCATCACACTATTAAGAGATTTGTGACTGATTCAGAGCACAGACGGGTTTGTGCAGATAAAGGCACATTGAGGAAGATTTCTGTCAGATCCATGCATTGGATCAAGAGAGCAGCTGCTAAAATACCATTACATAGCAGCAAACAGATATTTGTAGCTGCTGGTGCCTCTGGTGTCCCACACCCATCAAGGTGTAGAGTCCTCCAGAGTCTTACAACTGTGCATAAACCTTCTATTTGGCAACCACTAACCATTGCTCACAAGCAGAAATGGTTACAGTGGGCAGAAAAATACATGAAGACTAACAGTCCTGTTCACTGATGAGTTGAACCCTGGATGGTCCAGATGGATGGAATAGTGGATTGTTGGTGGATGGTCACCCTGTTCCAACAAGGCTGCAACATTAGCAAGGCGGTGATGGAGTCATGTTTTGGACTGGAATCATGGGTAGAGAGCTGGTCGGCCCCTTTAGGGTCCCCAAAGGTGTAAAGATGACCTCTGAAAAGTATGTTGAGTTTCTGACTGACCACTTTTTCCCTGGTACAGAAGGAAGGACTATGCTTTCCTTAATAAAATCATCTTTATGTTATGCATGCCATGCACCATCTCATGCTGCAAAGAATACCTCTGCATCAATGGCTGCTATGGGGATAAAAGGAGAGAAAGTCATGGTGTGGCCTCCATTCTCCCCTGACCTCAATCCTATTGAGAACCTTTGCTGCATCCTCAAGCAAAAGATCTATCAGGGTGGAAGGCAGTTTACATTCAAACAGCAGCTCTGGGAGGCTATTCTGAGATCTTGCAAATAAATTCAAGCAGAAACTGTCCAAAAACTCACAAGTTCAATGTATGCAAGACTTGTGAA
Organism: Hyla sarda; assembly: GCF_029499605.1. Classification (NCBI taxonomy): domain Eukaryota; kingdom Metazoa; phylum Chordata; class Amphibia; order Anura; family Hylidae; genus Hyla; species Hyla sarda. Next base: position 277,939,449 of record NC_079191.1, on the reverse strand, counting down.
GCTGCTATCAAATAAGGGGTTCTATGTTAAAATGTAACGTGACCTGTTAAAATGTTTAAAAAGTTTAAATGTTGTTAAAAGTTTGATTGAAATAGCTTTTGATTTCAGTAAATATGCTGCAAACACAAAAAATGACAATTTTCAGTTCTTTACAACCTATAAAGTGTTTTGAAAATTACGGTGCATAATAATTCGGAACAGTGCATTGTAAATTTTTATGTTTAAATAAAATTTTAATTGTACTCAATCAATGAAAACATGAGAATTATGCTGACTGTTATTTACATCAATTGTTTAAGTAAATGAGAAAAATATAATTTGCATAATAATTTGGAACAGGGTGTATTTATCAATAGGGTTGGTCAGAAACAGAGGTTGGCAAACTGGCAAAACTGAGCTTTTAAAAAATTCTCTCATCTCTAGTAAAGACCCTTATGCCCACACCTTTGTTGTCATGATAATAAATAGAATGGAGTCCTGTAGGCATTTTTGAATCCTATCACAGAACTTTCTCCTTATAAATCCTGTCATCAAGAGAATAATAGAAAGATAAGACCTGGGGATAGAATAGGCTACATCTGGGAATTGGTGCCTTGCAGATAGTGTAAGCAGTGGATAATTAAACTTTTGTTTAATCAAAAAATTTCAACAGCAAGAGAACCAAATGTTCTAATAATTGTGTTATTTAAAAAAAAAAACTAAAAAAAACAACTTGTATAAAATGACGTATTTTAACATATTAATCTCCTTAGGGTAAAGATATTGGATATTCTGAAACTGATCCTAAATTATGACAAGGTTTATTTACAGACATGGGCTACATTTACAGGTCTGCAGGTTATCAGTAGAATCATTCAACAAGCTTAGTGAGAGACTGGCCTCTAACAGCTTAGCTTAACTATAAAGCTGAATTGAAAGTTGGCACTTTGTAGAATAAAAAAGTGTCTACTTAAGCAGAAATGAAAGCTTATCCATTAAATCACTGCATGTTTATAGAACACTGATTTATTATCTTAAAATACCCTTTGCTAGGAGGGCCTGGCAGTCTTATGTTCAATGTGCTGTTTGAGCAGCTTCCAATAACCCCAGTGCCCAACACCTTTGTGCACATGTCATTTCAAAAATTCTCTATGTCTAACAGCGCATGTATTCACAGATGGAGCCTGAGTCACACGACCTGCTGCTCTGTATGTGATGAGCAGGAGCTTTATCTCTAAACATTTATCTGTACTGTTGGGGATAGAACTGGTGTTCAGTACAGATGGATGACCAGTTGGTCATTCATCTATCTGCTAATTCTCAGCTAATGTGTATGGTAAGTAATAAAAAGCTTCCTCTCCTGCTCTTTATCTCCAACTACATCTTCAGTTCTTTCATTGTTCAAGACTAAAAGAAATTGCTCTATTTGTGACAGCGAGCATCAAGAGTTATTAAAAGCTGTTTGGATAGCAGAGAGACACAATAGAAGATATGCAGCTTTTTATTTATTATGTTACTTGAGATTCATTTTGAATGTTATGATCTGGAAGTTCGTAAAAATGAAGATAGGAGAGACATAGTCATGATCACAGGTAGACATTTTTCTTGAATTCCTGTTGCATTCAGAAACACTATATCCAGCTTCTCTGCAGTCCAAGATAGATGCTCTCAGACATCAATAAATAATATGTCACTATTCGGTAAATAGAAATAAGATATACTGAATATTTTCATCCCACAATGTGTGTTGTTATCTTCTTCATACATACAGTTAAATAAAGCAAGAGGATTACAATTTGCTTTAAATAAGCACTCTATGTTTTGGCCAATATAATACTAACTCACATGATTACATATCAGATCTTTTCTGGCAGCTCTCAAACCCCTCCACTTCACACTAAAATCTTCACTCTGTCTGTTCCCCTGTAGGCCCCTCTTTGTGAAATTAGGAGAACAGTGATTTAGAAGGTGAATTTATTCAGTGATTAGTAGTGTTGCTCGCGAATATTCGCATTGCGAATTTTATTCGCGAATATCGCATATTCGCGAATTCGCGAATATTCGCGAATATAGCGCTATATATTTGTAATTACGAATATTCGTTTTTTTTTTTTTTTTTTTTTCTTTCACAGTACACATCACAGTGATCATCCCTCTCTGCTTCCAGCTTGTGTGGTGCAAAGAAGGCTCTAATACTACTGTGGGAGACTGGTGTGTGAATTTTCACATATGCGAAGATTTGCATATGCTAATTTTCGCATATGCGAATTTTTGCTTATGCTAATTTTTATATATGCTAATTTTCGCATGCGCGGATTTTCGCATATGCGGAAATAAAACGGGAATATTACGAATATGCGAATATTCGCGAATATATGACAAATATTCGTCCATATATTCGCGAATATTCGCGAATTCGAATATGGCCTATGCCGCTCAACACTAGTGATTAGATGCAGAGTTATAAAAGTCCCCTGACTCACACTGCCTGTCTCTATTTGCTGTGTACAGCTGTGTATCCTATGAGATGCAGCTTGACACTGCTCTTATTCTTATAAAAGCAAACAGGGAGAAAAAGAGACAGACTAAAGATGTGTCACATATTATACTTAATAGTGTGTTAAGGGACAGAAATTCTTTGTCATTGATCTATCACTTATTGCACTTACTGTAGGAAGGAAATAGAAATCAAAATGGCAGACAAGCTATATATGCCACATTAACTAAAATAGGTGCACACAAGGCATTCATATGCAAAAACTGAAAATGAAGGGGTGATCTTTTTGTTATATCATGAACACACTGCACATACAAACTGTCACTCTGTAGATGTCTCACTTCATGTCCTATGATGTGGACATAATCTATGTTGGACTTTATAATAATAGAAGGCAATAAGGGGCATATATCAGTGACTGCTACTTCAGTTTGTATTCACTCCATAAGACGAAGATCAGAGAGTCTTGAATGCAAATATTGTGTTACAAGACATACCCAAGAGTGTCTACCCATAATAGTCTATGCTGCCCTTCAATCAGCAGGAGAAAAAAATGCTAGAGTGTTATACCAGTTTAACTATCTGATATGCCCCAAACACTCCAAAATTATTAGTTTTTTGCTGTATTCTTGAGTATGTAGACAAATATAAATATTACTATAGAGAGGTATGGAGGGAAAAGGCAAAAAAATTCCATACCTAGAGGTTGCTGCGTTCCCCCCCCCAAAAAAAAGGCCACAACCCCCCCCACACACAAAAATGCTAATATGTAATGCTTTAAAACAGAGGCATAGCTTGTAGCTTTTGGACCCCAATGCAAAATCTGCAACAGGGCCCCATATGCTAAATATAATACTGGTCTCTTATGGGGCATTTGTGCTTTGAGGCCCCCTTAGGCACCAGGGCCCCTCTGCGGCTGCTACCTCTATAGCCATGCCCCTGCTTTAAAGTAACATTTGTCTGCAGCTTCAACCCCCCCCCCCCCCACACCATGAAAAAGGAACTCTATGTGAATTCAGCCTCAAGGGGTAATTTCCCCACAGACAACCTCTAGGAAAATGTGACATTACAAGATGATCATTGATATGAATAGCCATATGTGTATTACATGGACTAGTCAAATCACCTCTTATACCTTGTTCACATGGAGGAATTTCCAAGGTGAAAAAATTCTGCTCGGAAATTCCATTGTTCTCTGTGGGATTCTACTGAACTATGCACATGGCAGAACTTAAATTTTTTATGCAGAGGCCGGAATTTTAATTTCCGCGCCCTAACACCTAACTCAAAAATTTTCTGGAAAACATACCCTTACTGAACCGCTGTCCACTCTGTTTTTATTAAAGGAGTACTCCGGGATGGGAAAATTGCCCGTCATACTGCCGGCAGTAAAAAAGAAAGAGGTACATACCTTCCGTCGCTCCCCCGTGCCTCCAGTAACCCGCTCTGGCCTCTGCCTCGATCCTCTTCCTGGTTGCCGGTGGTAGGCGAGTCATACTGCACTCACTGGACAGTTCCTGATGTGGACAGAGGTGTCAGCAGAATGCACTGTGGTCAGACAGAAAAGAACAATACAACTTTCTATGTAGTATACAGCAACTGATAAGTACTGGAAGGATTAAGATCCTTAAATAAAAGTAATCTACAAATCTGTTTAACTTTCTGGCACCAGTTGATTAGAATTTTTTTTCCACCAGAGTACTCCTTCAAGAGTCACACTTCTCTTGATAAGTCCATGCGATTTTAAGGCTGCACATAAGGCAGCCTCAGAGATCTATGCCAGCTCAGAGTTAGTATAGATTTCCACTACAATGTATGCCTGCTAGAAGGTTTAAAATTATGGTAAATTTGGTATGTGGGGTAACCACACCCACTTCGAGTTAAACTATGTCTTGTCTGTGCCAAGCCCGCCCAGTAGGCCAACAGGGCTCAGATGGACAAAAATTTTAAACTTTTGGGCAGTCTAAGAGTGCATCAGCTTGTTAACAGTATCTTTAGACTAATGCATTTATCTACCATTTTTAACCCCGGACCAGGGTTTTTTCCGGTTTTGCACTTTCGTTTTTTCCTCCTTACCTTTAAAAAATCATACCCCTTTCAATTTTGCACCTAAAAATCCATATGATGGCTTATTTTTTGCGCCACCAATTCTACTTTGTAATGACATCAGTCATTTCACCCAAAAATCTACGGCGAAACGGAAAAAAAAATCATTGTGAGACAAAATTGAAAAAAAAAATGCCATTTTGTAACTTTTGGGGGCTTCTGTTTCTACGCAGTAAATTTTTCGTAAAAATTACATATTCTCTTTATTCTGTAGGTCCATATGATTAAAATGATACCCTACTTATATCGGTTTGATTTTGTCGTACTTCTGAAAAAAATCATAACTACATGCAGGAAAATTTATACGTTTAAAATTGTCATCTTCTGACCCCTATAACTTTTTTATTTTTCCGCGTATGGGGCGGTATGAGGGCTCATTTTTTGTGTCGTGATCTGAAGTTTTTAGCGGTACTATTTTTGCATTGATCGGACTTGTTGATCGCTTTTTATTCATTTTTTCATGATATAAAAAGTGACCAAAAATACGCTATTTTTGACTTTGGATTTTTTTTGCGCGTACGCCATTGACCGTGCGGTTTAATTAACGATATATTTTTATAATTCGGACATTTCCACACGCGGCGATACCACATATGTTTATTTTTATTTTTGTTTACACTGTTTTTTTTTTTTTATGGGAAAAGGGGGGGTGATTCAAACTTTTAATAGGGGAGGTGTTAAATGATCTTTATTCACTTTTTTTTTTCACTTTTTTTTTGCAGTGTTATAGCTCCCATAGGGACCTATAACACTGCACACACTGATCTTTTACATTGATCACTGGTTTCTCATAGGAAACCAGTGATCGATGATTCTGCCACTTGACTGCTCATGCCTGGATCTCAGGCACTGAGCAGTCATTCGGCGATCGGACACCAGGAGGCAAGGTAGGAGACCCTCCTCGTGTCTAACAGCTGTTTGGGATGCCGCGGCGGTCCCAAACAGCTCCCTGAGCTAACCGGCATGGTTTCACTTTCACTTTAGACGCAGCGTTCAACTTTGAACGCCACATCTAAAGGGTTAATAGCGCGCGGCACCGTGATTACTGCCGCGCACTATTAGCCACGGATCCCGGCAGTTGTTAGAGGCCGGGCCCGACCCACTATGATGCGGGGCCACGTCGTGGCCCCGCGTTATAGAAAGGGAAAGGACTCAGGACCGGTACCGGTACGTCCTTGGTCCTTAAGGGGTTAAGTTGGTTTAATTTAAGCCAACTTGTGCACCAAAATCTGGATGACAGAATAACATATCAGCCATGACTTTCTTCCCAAGCCACACCCACTTTGTCAAACACATCTTCATTCCTTTTGTCTAATTTTGTTTAACTCCTTAAGGACAACGGGTTTTTTCATTTTTGCACTTTCGTTTTTTTCCTCCGCACCTTTCAAAAATCATAACGCTTTAAATTTTCCACCTGCAGACTCATATGAGGGCTGTTTTTTTTACACCACGAATTTTACTTTGTAATGACATCAATAATTTCACCACAAAATCTACAGCAAAACCCCAAAAAATCTTTGTGGGGCAACATTGAAAAAAAAAACACACAATTTTTTTTACTTTTGGGGGCGTCTGATTCTACGCAGAGCACTTTTCAGTAAAAATGACACATTATCTTTATTCTGTAAGTCCATATGACTAAAATGCTACCCAATTTTTATAGGTTGGATTTTGTTTTACTTGTGTTCAAAAAATAACTTTTTACACAAAAATTAGTATGTTTAAAATTGTCATCTTCTGACCCCTATAACTTTAAAATTTTTCTGTACATGGGGATGTTTGAGGGCTAATTTTTTGCGCTGTGGTCTTTAATTTTTATCTGTACCATTTTTGTTTTGATTGGACCTTTTGATAGCTTTTTGTAGATTTTTTTTATGGTATACAAAGTGACCAATAATACGCAATTTTGGACTTTGGTATTTTTTTTATATATATGTTATTGACCTTTCGGTTTAATTAACATTATATTTTTATAGCTCGGATATTTTCGCATGCAACAATATCACATATGTTTATTTTTATTATGTTTCCATATTTTTTATATCCAAGAGAACAAAGAACGATGTCCAGCACAGCCAAAAGCTTGAATACTAAGTGCTTTATTTTAGACACAGCAACATACAGGGAGATAGCAGTGACGCGTTTCGATCGGCTAAGCGATCTTAGTCATACTGATACGTCTATCTGAATGTTAGAAGTCCTATATAGGGGAGGTGTCATAGGCACAGGTGTGTCCAAAATAGCACACCTGTGTGCCAGACATACCCCCAGACAGGAAAAACAAACACCTTTACCAAAGGAGTAATAGCATAAAAACAGGACATAACGTAGTACATTACATCTTTTGGTAAATCCTAATGTACAGTAATAATCATAAAATTACATATGTAACTAAATAGATATAATTATAAAATCCATTACAAATGTATAAAAATTAAATACATGTACATGTGTAGTGAACAATAAAGGAAACGCAAACCAATACAAAATTGCTAAAATTAAAGCAGTATGATCATGATATGCTTATCCTTCATGTGGTTATGTAAACAATTGCAGACTCTGTTATTGAAATAAAAGATGGTACCTTCTACATGCATATATATATATATATATATATATATATATATATATATATATATACAAAAATATAGAAGCAGCACACCACAGGTAGAGTTCAAAAGAACGGTGAATTTATTCCATGATGTGAGAGACTACGTTTCTCCAGCCTCACGCTGGCTTTCTCAAGTGCTTAATGAGTGACATATATGAGGCTTAAATAAGCCAACCAATTACAGAGTTTGTGACATCATCACATAGTGATTATCATATATAAACAATGTATAAAACCATAAATTATTAAGACATCGTATACAAAATGTGTTACATAAATACAGATATATGTGTGTCCAGTGCAGATCCACACCTATTTGTCACCCGATCGTGACGTGTAATAAAGTGTCCATTAAAAAAGTCCATATTTCTACTATATGTAGAATACCTTCTGAGCCGCTCTCATGACACCATCCTTCCGGGACGCCGATATCTCGTGGTTACAGCTGATTAGGCTTCCGGGATCGAGGTGCGTCATCAAGCGTCTATAGCAACCTCCGAATCAACACGCCAGTCTCGCGATCAGCGAGAAATACTGTGCAGCTTAGTGTCCATAGTAACTTAGTCTCGGCTGTGTTCCAGCGCATGCGCACTGGTGATAAGGAAGGAATATTCTGCCAAACACCTCCGAGGGCGTCCATAGCAACAGGAGCGGTCCAGGATCATCGAGCGCACAGCTGTTCCGATCAGGGAGTACATCGCTCAGGTAAAGCAACTTACTTCATTGCAAGGGAAACAATTAAGCCACATCATTCATACTAGACAAGCACTTCAGGACTTTGACACGGCAATCCCCTGTGTAACGGGTGTAAAGGGACATGCTTTAAAAGGTGTACATCATGGACATGGATAACACCCGCATTGAAAAGGAGATATACCTTCGGCCTAGGCCAGGTCTCATCATCCATATTCTTTCATCCCTTACCCACACAGTTAGAGGGAAGTGTCAATTAAATGTCCCAACATTCGTAGAGTACAAGCATACATATGGCACTGTCAATGTTCCCCTTGAATGAAAGAAAGTATCAGGGCGGTTCTCCAAAAGAAGAAGACAGGCAAAAGCAATAGAAAGCAGTGTGTGGCTTTAGTACCGGGTTGCTATAGGTGATGACACAGGAATTATCCATTTGAAAATGATGATTTTTCTTAATGTTACAAGGATCGTCTCGGTGAGGATGGCATCATGGGCAGGCTCAGATATCGATAGAATACTGAAATGTAATGGAAACAAGTATTAAAAAGAGAAAAACATACATATTACATGTCACTTTACAACATACAATAGGACAGTCCTGGCCAAACAAGAGGGGCTCAATCTGTTAACGTTTCATCATTTTAGGTAGAACTGTGAATTCTACATTGAGTCCTTTCGGTTTTAAGCTGTCAAGTAAGAAAATCCATTTAAGTTCCCTTGTCTGTAATTGAGTTAATCTGTCACCGCCTCTATTAAGTGGAGGGATATGGTCCACTATCATGCATTTTAAATCCGTTTCAACATGACCGGCATCCAAAAAGTGTTTGGATACCGGTAGGTCAACCCGTTGTTTTCTGATCGAATATCTATGTTGGTTGAGTCTAGTTCTTAGATCACATTTCGTTTCCCCAACATATATAAGTTTACACGGGCACCATAGTATGTACACAATGTATTCACTTTCACAGGTAAGGTAAAATTTAATAGGATAGGTACGTTGTGTCATTGGATGTGTGAATACACTACCCTTCTGTATGTACCTACAATTGACACACCTTCTGCAGGGGAAGCAACCCTTGGACTGAATTGTTAGGTACTTTTGAGTTTTTTTAGAACTATCCAAAATTAAGTCTGATTTCACTAAGCAATCTTTCAGGTTACGTGTCCTCCGGTATGACATTAGTGGAGGCGATCTAAACTCTGAAATGTCAGGATAGCTATCCCGGATCAGATGCCAATGTTTCCTAATTGACTGTGCGATGTTGCCCGAGATTTCATTGTAAGTGGAAATGAATGGAATGCGATTAGATTGGTCTTTTTTGCGGCTAGGTGTATGGTTACGTTGTCTTTCCATTTTCACCCTGTTCACATGTTGTGATATTACTCTGGTTGGATAACCCCTATCTTTAAATTGTGTTACCATATGATTGATCGCTCGGTCAAATTTTATGTCAGAATCAGTGATCCTGCTTGCTCTTAATAGCTGACTGTATGGGAGAGATGAGATCATGGGTCTAGGATGTGCAGAATTGAATTTAAGTAAAGTATTGCAGTCAGTTGGTTTCCGATATAGATCTGTAGAAAGTTTGTTACCTACAATTGTAACTTCTGTATCCAGAAAATGAATTTTCTGATCTGAAAAAGTTAGAGTGAATTGTAAGTCAGGGTCAATGCTATTCAGAAAAGTTTTAAATTCCTCTAGCTCACTGATGTTGCCTTTCCAAATGAGGAAATATATATAGTTGGCTGTCCGGGCATGCTGGGAGTTATAGTTTTGCAACATCAGGAGGTCCGCAGGTTGAAGACCACTGGATGCCATAGGAGGAACATGATGGGGGGATGATGAGACAGGGGGAAATGATGAGGGAGGGGAATGATGGGGGGATGAGACAGGGGGAAATGATGAGGGGGGGATGATGGGGGGATGAGACAGGGGGAAATGATGAGGGGGGGATGAGACATGGGGAAATGATGAGGGGGGAATGATGAGGGACAGTGGCATAGCTATAGAGGTCGCAAAGGTCGCCATTGCGACCGGGCCCCTTAGCACAGGTCGGGCCCCCAGGCACACCCCCAGGTCCCGGGCCTGAAGGGGAGGTTTGTCGCCACGGACGCTGCGGCAGCAGCGCTGCCAGTATCAGGCCCGGCGCTAGCCTCAAACACCCCGCCCCTCCCCCGCAAAGGTCCCGGGCCTGAAGGGGAGGTTTGTGGCAGCGGCGCTGCCAGTACCAGGCCCGGCGCGGCGCTAGCCTCAACCCCCCCATCTTCTACCACAACCCCTAAGTACACACCATAATGTTTCCGAGACATACACCCCCACCTCCCCTCGCCATATGCAGCGCAGGAGTGAGCCTAGGAGTGAGCGCAGAGGAGGGACCGGATCACCAGCAGGTCTCCACGCTGAACTTCATGGTGGCCGCAGGTGAGTGAGGAGGGGTTAATGGAGGAGTGGCGGGGGGCTTAATTTGGGGTCCGGAGGGGGAGGTTATATTTGGGGTCCAGAGGCAGAGTGTGTATGTATGATGTGTGTGTATGTACTGTATGTGTGGTGTATATATGATGTGCATATATGTACTGTATGTATGGTGTATGTATGATGTGGGTAAATGTACTGTATGTATTGTGTATGTATGATGTGCATATATGTACTGTATGTATGGTGTATATATGAAGTGTGTAAATGTACTGTATGTATGGTGTATGTATGATGTGTGTGTATGTACTGTATGTATTGTGTGTATGGTGTATGTATGTTGCGTGTATATGTACTATATGTATGGTGTATGTATCATGTGTGTGTATGTACTGTAGGTATGGTGTATGATGTGCATATATGTACTGTATGTATGGTATATGTATAATGTGTATATATGTACTGTATGCATGGTGTATGTATGATGTGTGTGTGTATGTACTGTATGTATAGTGTATGTATGATGTGTGTGTATGTACTGTATGTATGGTGTATGTATGATGTGTATGTACTGTATGTATGGTGTATATATGATGTGTGTGTATGTACTGTATGTACGGTGTATGTATGATGTGTGCATGATGTATGAATGATGTGTCTAAGCAACATGTACGTATGTATGATGTGTGGAGATGTGTGTAAGCTAGAAGGATGTATATATGATGTGTGGAGATGTATTATGCAGGGCTATTTTAAGGCGGCGGGTGTGTATATGATGTGTTTATGTATGATGTGTGTGCATGTATGCATTATGCATGTGGGGGGAGGCGGCGTGTGTATGTATGATGTGTGTATGTACTGTATGTATGATGTATGAATGATTTGTGTATATACTGTATGTATGATGTATGAATGATGTGTGTGTATGTACTGTAGGTAAGATGTATGAATGGTGTGTGTATGAATGATAGATGTGTGTAAGCAAGATGTATGTATAGAGATGTGTGTAAGGTAGAAGGATGTATGTATGATGTGTGGAGATGTATTATGCGGGAAGATCTGGAGGCGGCAGGTGTATGAGTGATATATGTTTATGCATAATGTATGTGTGTGTATGATGTGCGTGTATATGTATGTATTATGCATGTGTGTGTGGGAGGGGCGGAGGGGGGTGTAGGAGGCGCCGGGCGTGTGTTTGTATGATGTGTGTATGTTTCATAGATGTGTGTAAGCTAGATGTGTGCGTGTATGTGTATTTGTGATGTGTGTATGTATGATAGATGTGTGTAAGCTAGATGGATGTATCTATGATGTGTGGATGTATGATGTATGTGAATGTATGATGGATGTGTGGATGATAGATGTATGTATGAATGATAGGTGTGTGTATGCTGTGTATATGTATCATGCATCTATCATACACGCAAATATCATAACCATACATCTACCATACATACACCAGTCTCATACACATCTATCATACATAAATACATATATTATTCATCAATGAGGGGGGACAGGAGGTGATTGGGTATGGGTCAGACTTTGGGGTCTGGAGAGTTTGACAGGGGAGCCTAGAGCAGATTTCTGGGGTCTGGGGAGGGGGCAGAGGAGCCTGAAGAGGACTTAGTGGTCTAGGGAGGGGGGGAAGAGGAGCACGTAGGAGGACTTATGGGTCTGAGAGGAAAGTGGGGTTGGAACAGAGGAGCCAGGAGGAGGACAGAGGGGTCTGGAGGAGGACAGGTGTGATTCAGCTAAACTGAGAAAAAACAGAGTGTGTAACAGTATTAGTATTATTATTATGGAGGGATTATTATATTTGGAAGGTAGTGTGTGGCAGGGTTATATTCAGAGGGTACCGCGTATAGCATGGTTATTTTTGAGGGTATATATTCAGGGGCACAGTGTGTAGAAGTGTTACATTCAGGGGTACAGTGGGTGGCAGTATTACGTTCATGGGCACCGTGTGGCAGTATTATATTCAGAGGGTATGGTGTGTGGTAGTATTATATTCAGAGAGCACAGTGTGTGGTAGTATTATATTCAGAGAGCACAGTGTGTGGCAATATTTTATTCAGGGTGAACAAGAGGTGGCAATGTTATATTCGGGTGGAACAGTAGGTGGCAATATTATATTCAGGGGGTACAGTGGGTGGCAGTATTATATTCAGGAGGTACAGTGTATGGTAGTTTTACATTCAGGGGATACAGTATGTGGCAGTATTATATTCAGGGGGTACAGTGTGTGGCAGTATTATATTCAGGGGGTACAGTAGTTGGCAGTTTTATATTCAGGGGGTACAGTGTGGCAGGATTATATTCAGGGGGTGCAGTAGTTGGCAGGATTATATTCAGGGGGTACAATAGTTGGCAGTATTATATTCAGGGGGTACAGTGTGGCAGGATTATATTCAGGGGATGCAGTGTGTGGCAGTATTATATTCAGGGGGTACAGTAGGTGGCAGTATTATATTCAGGGGGTACAGTGTGTGGCAGTATTATATTCAAGGGGTACAGTAGTTGGCAGTTTTATATTCAGGGGGTACAGTGTGGCAGGATTATATTCAGGGGGTGCAGTAGTTGGCAGGATTATATTCAGGGGGTACAATAGTTGGCAGTATTATATTCAGGGGGTACAGTGTGGCAGGATTATATTCAGGGGATGCAGTGTGTGGCAGTATTATATTCAGGGGGTACAGTAGGTGGCAGTATTATATGCAGGGGGTACAGTGTGTGGCAGGATTATTATATTCAGGGGGTGCAGTAGTTGGCAGTATTATATTCAGGGGGTACAGTGTGGCCGGATTATATTCAGGGAATACAGTGGGTGGCAGTTTAATATTCAGGGGGTGCAGTGGGTGGATGTATTATATGCAGGAGTACAGTGGATGGTAGTTTTATATTCAAGGGATACAGTGTGTGGCAGTATTATATTCAGGGGGTACAGTATTTAGCAGAATTATAATGATTTTGTCTTCATACAGAGGATGAGGATCTACTGACAAAGTGAGAACCTATGATGTCTGGGTGTCAGACTCTGCAGAGAAGATGGAGCTGGAAGATGTCCTGACGTCTGGACCAGAAGAAGAAGAAAAGAAAAGACAACAGAGAAGACGTCACTCAGGTCACTGATATCATTGTGTTTTCTCCTGACTGTCCCATCAGAGCTGGAGTCACTTGTTAGTTCTGCAGTGATGATGGGTGATGCTGTACCCTAATCTGTGACTCTCCATCTGTAGCAAAACTACAACTCCCATAATGTCTGAGGCTCTCCAGACATGTTGGGAGTTATAGCTTTATAACAGTTGGAGAGAAACTGGAACCAAGGTGATAGGCTGCTTATTCTTAAATGCCTGGGCCTATGTTTTGTCTGTCCGGCCCTGCCTGTCAGTCACTTATATTGTTGTGTATTCTCCTGACTGTGTCTCATCAGTGCTGTAGTCACTGATATCTTTGAGCGGCCGAGTAAGGGGTCACCCAGGATTGGGGAAGCGGGTTGTCAGGTGATAGGGGGGCCCTGGGTAAATTTTTTTGCACTGGGGCCCTGTGGTTTCTAGCTACACCCCTGATGAGGGACATGATGAGACAGGGTGGGAGGATGATGAGGGGGGAATGATGGGGAACATGATGAGACAGGGTAGGGGGATGATGAGGGGGAATGATGGGGGACATGATGAGACAGGGGGAAATGATGGTGGGGGAAGCACTAAATGCTTAATGTCTGTATGGCTAGTGGTGGTCTATGACGGGGGGGATGATGAGACATGGGGGGGATGATGAGACATGGGGGTGGCGATGAGAGGGGTAAATAAGGAACAGGGACTGATAAAAGGGAAGGAATGATGTGGCACTGGAGGGGACGGGACCAAACTGAGGTGCAGAAGAAAACGAAGTTGGGGGGGATGATGTGGCATTTAGTCCAAGTCATTTATTTAACATTTTATTTTTTTTACTTAAATTTCCCTGTTAAAATGGGGGGTGCGTGTTATACGCCGATAAATATGGTATAACATGCCATCAGAACAGTGGAAAAGCTTTATTTACATAACAATCACTGGGTCAGGCACATAGACAAACAAGTGGAGGAGATAAAAAAAAAAAAGCAAAAAACTAGTTCCTAGACAGTGTAAACTTAGACTAGTCAGTCTAAGACTACATCAGCTTGTTAACAATAGCTTAGGCTAATCTTTTGACAGATCTATGTATAGACACTTTTTAAGTTGGCTTACTTTTAAACATTACACTTTTCTGTGTGATGTTTCCTTTCAAATGTCATAAAAAGACCCAACTTCATATAGATAATATTGCTGCGCACTGAGCATATTTCATACATGAAAGAGGTATTCCCATATCATACAGTGATGGTATGTCACTAGGATATCATGATATGATCATGGAGTTCGACCACTGGCCTTAAAGGGGAATTCCGGTGGAAATGTTTTTTTTAAATCAACTGGTGCCAGAAAGTTAAACAGATTTATAAATGACTTCCATTTAAAAATCTTAATCCTTCCAGTACTTATCAGCTGCTGTATTGTACAGAGGAAGTTCTTTTTGAATTTCCTTTCTGTCTGACCACATTGCTCTGGGCTGACACCTCTGTCCATGTCAGGAACTGTCCAGAGCAGGATAGGTTTGTTATCGGGATTTGCTCGGCTCTGGACAGTTCCTGCCATGTCAGCAGAGAGCACTGTGGTCAGACTGAAAAGAACTACACAACTTCCTCTGAAGCATACAGCAGCTAATAAGTACTGGAAGGATTAACCCCTTAAGGACCAAGCCCATTTTCACCTTAAGGACCAGAGCATTTTTTGCACATCTGACCACTGTCAAGCATTAATAACTCTGGGATGCTTTTACTTAAGAATTTTATTCCGCGATTATTTTTTCGTGACATATTCTACTTTAACATAGTGGTAGATTTTCGTCGATACTTGCATAATTTCTTGGTGAAAAATTCAAAAATGTCATGAAAAATTAAATTTTTTTTTGCATTTTTCTAACTTTAAATCTCTCTGCTTGTAAGGAAAATAGACATTCCAAATAAATGTCATATTGATTCACATATACAAATGTCTACTTTAAGTTAGCATCATAAAGTTGACATGTTTTTACTTTTGGAAGACATCAGAGGGCTTCAAAGTTCAGCAGCAATTTTCAAATTTTTCATGAAATTTTCAAAAATCAGAATTTTTCAGGGACCAGTTCAGGTTTGAAGTGGATTTGAAAGGCCTTCACATTAGAAATACCCCATAAATGACCCCATTATAAAAACTGCACCCCTCAAATATTCAAAATGTTATTCAGAAAGTTTGTTAACTCTTTAGGTGTTTCACAGGAATAGCAGCAAAGTGAAGGAGAAAATTCAAAATCTTCATTTTTTACACTCGCATGTTCTTGTAGACCCAGTTTTTGAAAGCCCCCAAAATCTGTAACCCCATTTCTCTCGAGTAAGGAAATACCTCATATGTGTATGTAAAGTCTTTGGCGAGCACAGTAGAGGGCTCAGAAGTGAAGGAGCGACAATGGGATTTTGGAGAGTGAATTTTGCTGAAATGGTTTTTGGGGGGCATGTTGCATTTAGGAAAGCCCCTATGGTGCCATAACAGCAAAAAAAAAAAAAAAATGCACATGGCATACTATTTTGGAAACAACAGCCCTCAAGGAACATAACAAGGGGTCCAGTGAGCCCCACAGGTGTTTTACAACTTTTCGTTAATGTCGGATGTGTAAATGAAATTTTTTTTTTTCAGTTTTTGCAGTTGTGTTCCCCAAATTTACAATTTTTACAAAGGGCAATGGGAGAAAATGCCCCCCCAAAATTTGTAACCCCATGTCTTTCTGAGCATGGAAATACCCCATATGTGGATGTAAACTGTACTTCTGGCAAACTACAATGCTCAGAAGAGGAGGAGTGCCATTGAGCTTTTGGAGAGAGAATTTATTTGGAATGGAAGTCAGGGGTCATGTGCGTTTACAAAGCCCCCCCGTGGTGCCAGAACAGTGAACCCTCCCACATGTGACCCCATTTTGGAAACTACACCGCTCACAGAATTGAATAAGGGGTGCAGTGAGCATTTACACCCCACTGGTGTTTAACAGATCTTTGGAACAGTGGGCTGTGCAAATGAAAAATTACATTTTTTATTTTCACGGACCACTGTTCCAAAAATCTGTCAGACACCTGTGGGGTGTAAATGCTCACTGTACCCCTTATTACTTTATGTGAGAGGTGTATTTTCCAAAATGGGGGTCACATGTGGGGGGGGGGGGGTTTCCATTGTTCTGGCACTATGGGGCTTTGTAAACACATGTGGCCTTCAATTCCGGACAAATTTTCTCTCCAAAAGCCCAATGGCGCTCCGTTTTTTTTCTGGGCATTGTAGTGCGCCAGCAGAGCACTTTACATCCACATATGGGGTATGTTCTTACTCAGGAGAAATGGGGCTACAAATTTTGCGGGACTTTTTTCCTATTTTCCCTTGTGAAACGGAAAAATTTAGGGTAACACCAGCATTTTAGTTAAAAAAAAAGTTTTTTCCATTTTCCCATCCAACTTTAATGAAAATTCGTCAAACACCTGTTGGGTGTTAAGGCTCACTATACCCCTTGTTACATTCCGTGAGGGTTATAGTTTCCAAATTGGGGTCACATGTGGGTATTTATTTTTTTGCGTTTATGTCAGAACCGCTGTAAAATCAGCCACCCCTGTGCAAATCACCAATTTAGGCCTCAAATGTACATAGTGCGCTCTCACTCCTGAGCCCTGTTGTGCGCCTGCAGAGCATTTTACGCCCACATATGGGGTATTTCCATACTTAGGAGAAATTGCGTTACAACTTTTGGGGGTCTTTTTTTTCTTTTTACCTCTTGTGAAAATAAAAAGTATGGGGCAACACCAGCATGTTAGTGTAAATTTTTTTAAATTTTTTTACACTAACATGCTGGTGTAGACCCCAAATTTTCCTTTTCATAAAGGGTAAAAGGAGAAAAAGTCCCCCAAAATTTGTAGTGCAATTGCTCCCGAGTACGGAAATACCCCATATGTGGCCCTAAACTGTTTCCTTGAAATACGACAGGGCTCCGAAGTGAGAGAGCGCCACGCGCATTTGAGGACTAAATTAGGGATTGCATGGGGTGGACATAGGGGTATTCTACGCCAGTGATTCCAAAACAGGGTGCCTACAGCTGTTTCTAAACTCCCAGCATGTCTGGACAGTCAGTGGCTGTCCGTAAATTCTGGGAGTTGTTGTTTTGCAACAGCTGGAGGCTCAGTTTTGGAAACACTGCCATACGATACGTTTTTCATTTTATTGGGGGGGGGGGGGGGACACAGTGTTAGGTGATGTATACGTAGTGTTTTACCCTCTCTTTTTTGTTAGTGTAGTGTTTTCAGGGTACTTTCACACAGGCGGGGGTGAGTTTCCAGCTGTTGCAAAACTACAACTCCCAGCATGTACTGATCGCTGAAGGACATGCTCGGAAATGCAGTTATGCAACAGCTGGAGGTACGCAACTACAACTCCCAGCATGCCGAGACAGCCGTTTGCTGTTTGTGCATTCTGGGAGTTGTAGTTTTGCAAGATCTGAAGGGCCACAGTTTAGAGACCACCGCACAGTGATCTCCAAACTGTGGCCCTCCAGATGTTGCAAAACTACAAATCCCAGCATGCCCAGACAGCAAACTGCTATGAGGGCATGCTGGGAGTTGTAGTTGTACAGAGACCCGTATGACCATGTATGAATCGCCGCAGATCACCGGTCTGCATTGACCTTCGTTTTGCGGGGTGGGTCCCAGGGGTTTGCACACGGTACCTGCTGAATGATTTCAGCAGGCATCTCAGTCCGGCGGGGACCGGAATTCCCACGGGCGTACAGTATGAATGGACTCTATCTGCATAGGTTCATCCTCAGGGATAGATTTAGAGACAGGAGACGGATCAAGCAGGACAGGAGAGACAGAGAATCAAGAACACTCCTGTTTGCGTTCTCGCAAACGTCTATCCAAACGCACAGCTAAAGTCATGGCTTAGTGAAGGGTGTCAGGAGAGGGATACATAACAAGCATGTCCTTTAAGGTGTCAGATAACCCTAGTCAGAACTGACAAATAAAGGCTGGAGTATTCCAGTTGGAGGCCACGCACCACTTTCTAAAATCTGCACAGTACTCCTCTACTGGTCTGCGACCTTGCTTTAATGCATGCAGTTGACTCTCAGCGTACCCAGAGCGGTCCGGTTCAGCGTACAAAAGACCCAATCCCGAAAATAAGGCATCTACTGAGGACCACTATGGAGCCTTTTTTGACCAAGGTAAAATACCCATTCCTGGGGACCCCCTTGTAAAAGAGATATAATGATACTCACTCTTTGGGCCTCAGTACCAGATGTTTAAGGCCTTAACTGGAAGTACAATTTGCAGCTCTCACAAAAGGTTTTAAACATTTTGCGGTAACCAGAAAATCGGTCAGGGAGACTAACTTGTGGCTCTACAGGAGCTGAATCAGGAACAGATGACACTAAAGTTTGGGCGGACTCCAGCTCCTGAATTCTATCTAGCAAGCTCTGAACTAACTGCTCCTGATTTTGCAATCTCTGAGTCAAGGTCTGAAATAATGCTGACTGAGACGACTCATATTGCTGAAGTCTTTCAGCTAAATCATGGACAAGCTGAGTCAAGCCTTGCTTAACCAAAGCAGACATTGCTTTCATAATGCAGGAACAAGGCAAATGCAGTATATTGGCCTGCTAAAATGTCATGTATGGGCAGGGAAGAAGTGCACACTATTCTCGCCCACTCCCCACTCCCCTGTCCCTGCCTAGGCGACAGGTCCGTAACCATGGTGACAGTCCCTCCCTAGACAAGTGAGAGACGTAATTGTCAAAATAATAAAATACAATAATACAGACTCAGGTCAAAGAACAGTAGGGAACAGACAGACATACAAAGAATAACACACAATAAATCCAAGTCCACTATCCGCATCAAAAGCCAGGAATTTGTCAGAGTACAAAAATCGCGGAGCCAAAGGGTCAAAATGACAGATATAACAGATACAGTAGAACGCTAGCTAGGAGTACAAAACTGAGCTCTTTAGCAGGCAAAGACTGGGAGTAGACTGCCAGCTTAAATAGGTCCAGACCAGGTGTTCAATCAAGGTCAGCTGACCAGTCTCCGTAGACAGGTGTAACCAAAGCAACAAGACAAAATAAAAGCTCTCAGTGCAAGTTAACCCTTCAGTTCCTTACAATCTGTTTAACTTTCTGGCACCAGCTGATTTAAAAGAAAACTTTTTTTCATTGGAGTACCCCTTTAAAAATGAAGGGGTGATTCTGCATCACAGGTAATATGCCATTACTTTATCAGATGACTTTCTTTATTTCTCTCTAATGACTTCACACTTTTCTTTCTCTTCTAGAAAACATTACATTTCTGATAATGTACTATATTTCTATTCAGGTGATTGTTATATTTGTCAGCTGTTTGGCTTCCAATTAACGCACTTCCAATCAAAATGTTCCACAGCCCACACATTCTATTTCGTTCTTTTCTTTTGGCCTAATCATTGAAAGCTTCTTAAGCCTTTCATTTTTTTAGTGCGTAATTATAGAGTGCTACATAGAGTGTTGACACTTTGGTTACACTTGGTAGCACTAATTCTAAATAGTTCAGTCTGTTGAAAACTATCAACTAATGGCAATCTTCAGTCATGTGACAAGTTTTTGATTGGATTTGGAACTGAGTCAGTTATGGGCATTTGATTTTACTTGTTCAAGAGAAGCATTAGCTCCTTGCTTAGAATATACTGTGTTCAGACGATTCTTTTTGCTTTCTGCTTATTACTAAATGATAATTTGTGTTATTTTGTCTATTTCGACATGATTTTGTTTAATTGCTCATATTATCAAACCTCTTGAGGATCGTACACTGGTCAACCATAGCATTAAAGTGGTCATCCAGGAATAGAAAACAGAGCTAATTTCTTAGCTCCATGTATGTCTCCAGGTTGGGTGTGGTATTACAACTTGGCTCCATTCACTTCAATGGAACTTAGCTGCAGAACCATACCCAACCTAGACAGATGGGGAGCATTTTTTGATAAAAAGTAGCTGTTTTTCTATTCCTGGATAATCCCTTTAATACTACTGACAGGAGGTGAATAGCATTGATTGTCTCAATACAATGGATCCTATCTAAAGTGAACTGTTAGTTCATGATGTAAATATGTATGTGTGTGAAGCAGGGGCGTTGCTAGATCTCCAAAAGTCCTGGGGCTAGAGCCCATAGCCCAGGCACGCCCCTAACCAGACATCACAGACACACCCCTAACCACACCCCCAGACACACCCATGCACACCAAGCCTCCTTTAATATTCTCCCACTACTGTACACAATACACCGCACTTATGCAACAAACACTCCATTCATGGTTTATGGAGCAGTCCCTCTCTGTAGAGAATGCATGAGGCATTGGTCCACTCTCTTCATTTCTGGGGACATTTCTCCTCGATTCTGATGATCGGTGATGGTCCCAGCTGTCAGACCACACCAATCACTTAGTTATAGATCATTTTAAATTGTTGGAATACCTCTAACTGCAATAATGCTGTCTGCCTGTCACCTGAGTTTAGGAGTATATAAAGAAAAAGAAAAAAAGAGATGCGCTCCTAGTGTAGTATGTTTACGGTAGGTGAGCGCCTTAGAGAAAGCAAATTTTAGGCTTACCAGAGAGCGTTGTGCTGAGGGCACAACACCTATGATGGCATGTAGTATCGCTTAGTCGGCGTGAGGTCAGCAGCTCCAGGGTCCCCTCTGATTGTACTAGACGCTAAGTGCTTCAAGTGAGAAGCAATAAATTCCTTTTATACCAAGAAATTCTTCCGCTTTGGCATACCATTTACCAAATTCGAGGGGAAGCGCTTTGAAACTGAGTCCTCATTTTTATGTGTTCCATGATATGGTTCACACACCTGGAATCTCTCCTGAGTTTAGGAGGACCTCCTATACTGACAGACAACAACCACCATCATAATCACCACAGACTAAATAGTTGCTCTGAACTGCTGTGTACCCCAGGATGGTTAGGGTGTCCTGCCCCATGGATAATTACATTCTGCTTTTCTATTACTAGATACATGGGTGGTGTGTAAGGCAGCATATTGGGCATTTATCCTGGTATTCATTTATATTTATGTACTGTTTTTGCTACTCATGTTCTAGGCACTGTAAATGGCACTTGAGTACTCATATTTTGTACCATTCTTATCTGCTATTTTTCACATATTTGTATGCATTTTTTTTTGTATTGGTATTATGTATTGTATCAGTTAATTTACTATTGTACATCTGTGTACTAGGTTTACATTATTTTAATATGGGCTAAGGACCCTTATGCTGGGTTGTATTTTTACATCCACTGGGGGCTTAGGGTGTTGAGGATTACATTCCTCCACTCATATATAATATTTTATAAGTGGTTTTAAATTGTGTGTACTTGTCTAGGTCTTCAATAAAGATTGTGTATACTTTTTCATTATCATATTTTTGGTTGTGCGTTCTTTGTAGTGGACAGCTTTTTCTTTTTGCTCATATCTATGATTATTTGGCCGCTGTTTGCACCCATTTTTCTTTTATAATCAGCGGTGCCCATCCAGCGGTACCCATTTTTTGTGAGTTTTTTTAGGGTAAAAAATGGGTCCGTCCTTAAGGGGTTAATGTATCATGAGCTGTCATTAGTCTCCTTTGACTAAGAATAATACTGCTACTTAAAGGACAACTGTAGTGAAAGACTTTTATATATTGCTGTGCCCGGGCTGCAAAAATAAACAAAATACACTTTAACACACCTTCTTACGTGCCCCCGTCGACCCGGTTCCGGCCTCATGGTCCAGCGGTGCGAACCTCATTCAACTTCCTGGGGACGGAGACGTCACAGAGCCGTCGGCGTATCATCGGCTGCAGCGATGTCCCGCCTTGGCCGATGATAGCCTGAGCGCTCTGTCATGTAAGAAGCTGGCCAGAGCTCCTTACATGACAGTGCACTCAGCCTATCACCGGCCGAGGTGGGACATCCCTGCGGCCGGTGATACGCCGACGGCTCTGTGACGTCTTCGTCCCAAGGAAGTTGAATGAGGTTCGCACCGCTGTACCGTGAAGCCGGTATTGGACCGACGGGGGCACGTAGGAAGGTATATTAAAGTTTATTTTGTTTATTTTTGCAGCCCAGGCACAGCAATATATAAAAGTCTTGCACTACAGTTGTCCTTTAAGGAGAGCTCCATTTTATATTATAAATGTACATTTCACTAGCTTAATAGGTGGTGACATTGTTAATATTTTCATAAATAAATAGTACAAATTAATATAAAAACAACTTCTGTATTATTAGAGAAAAATAGTTTTTTCCCCCAGTTATCAGGCTCTACCACAAATAAAATAATAAAATCAGTTCACTCGGGGATCTAGTTACATATTGGCCATAGAAGACTATGGAGAGGGAAGGGGTGGATTAGATAGCCACACAGTGAGTCACAGGCTCAGATCCTGCAGCTAGAGAGAATCTAGAATGCACACTTCGAAAACATGCCATATAGGTGCAGTCTAATAACTCTAGCGTAGAGAAGTGGGGAATGACAAACAAGGGTGTATGAGGAGAAAAATAGGGGGGGGGGAGGGTAATCAAGAGTTAGCAAAGAGATTTTTTATTTTAATTTTTTTTATTTTATTTAATTTGAATTTATTAAAATAATGTAAAATCCTTTTTTGAGGACACATTCTGGTGAGCATCGAGCTGGTGGTCTGCCGTGAGGCGAGCTACCACCTGTTCCAGCCCCTTTCTCTCAGCGCCCCCCAACTGTGCCAATGTTTCATTTAGTCAGTTATGGTTCATTGTTATTGCTCCAACCTGTTTCATTGGATTCTTGTGGTAATTCCACAGGTAATATATGACTGAAGATTTTGATTAGATTCACAATGACAGAGCCTAGAGGTGGCAGCAGCCCGACGAGACCATAGGGCCTCACAATTGAAAAGATTAAAGATAATTTGTAAAATTAAAATTGAAGATTTTATATAGATTACAATTTTAAAACTTTAATTTGATGTGCCAACAGCATGAGGAGACCATATGGTGGCACAATGACACTGCCTGGAGGTGGCAGCAGCATGAGGAGAGCATAATACGGCAGAATGACCCAGCCTGGAGGTGGCAACATCCTGACAAGACCATAGGGCCTCACAATTGAAAAGATTACAGATATTTTGTAAAATTTTAATTGAAGATTTTATATAGATTAAGATAAAGTTTCATTTATGTGCAAGCAGCATGAGACCACATGGCACGGTGTGTCTGGCTCCACTGACTCGTCTTCCTTATCACCCTGTAGCTCTACATCCTGCTCCTGATCCTCCTCTCCTGTCAGATGACTATAAAAAAACACCCATTTCTCGAAACCTTGCCTGTGTTTCACTGTCCCCCTCCCCCTCCTCGTCCAGTTCAGCCCCCACAGGACTCATGTGGCAGTGAGATGTAGGTGCCACGTCTCCAGTGCCCTGACCAGCCATCGTTTCCAACACATGTGTTACGCCGAGCGCTCCGGGTCCCCGCTCCTCCCCGGAGCGCTCGCTTCACTCTCCCCGCGGCAGCGCTCCGGTCACGTCCTCTGACCCGGGGCGCTGCGATTCCGCTGCCAGCCGGGATGCGATTCGCGATGCGGGTTGCGCCCGCTCGCGATGCGCACCCCGGCTCCCCTACCTGACTCGCTCTCCGTCTGTTCTGTCCCGGCGCGCGCGGCCCCGCTCCCTAGGGCGCGCGCGCGCCGGGTCTCTGCGATTTAAAGGGCCACTGCGCCGCTGATTGGCGCAGTGGTTCCAATCAGTGTGTTCACCTGTGCACTTCCCTATATCACCTCACTTCCCCTGCACTCCCTTGCCGGATCTTGTTGCCTTAGTGCCAGTGAAAGCGTTCCTTGTGTGTTCCTTGTCTGTGTTTCCAGACCTTCTGCCGTTGCCCCTGACTACGATCCTTGCTGCCTGCCCCGACCTTCTGCTACGTCCGACCTTGCTTTTGCCTACTCCCTTGTACCGCGCCTATCTTCAGCAGCCAGAGAGGTGAGCCGTTGCTAGTGGATACGACCTGGTCACTACCGCCGCAGCAAGACCATCCCGCTTTGCGGCGGGCTCTGGTGAAAACCAGTAGTGGCTTAGAACCGGTCCACTAGCACGGTCCACGCCAATCCCTCTCTGGCACAGAGGATCCACTACCTGCCAGCCGGCATCGTGACAGTAGATCCGGCCATGGATCCCGCTGAAGTTCCTCTGCCAGTTGTCGCTGACCTCACCACGGTGGTCGCCCAGCAGTCACAACAGATAGCGCAACAAGGCCAACAGCTGTCTCAACTGACCGTTATGCTACAACAGTTACTACCACAGCTTCAGCAGTCATCTCCTCCGCCAGCTCCTGCACCTCCTCCGCAGCGAGTGGCCGCTCCTGGGATACGCTTATCCTTGCCGGATAAATTTGATGGGGACTCTAAGTTTTGCCGTGGCTTTCTTTCCCAATGTTCCCTGCATCTGGAGATGATGTCGGACCTGTTTCCCACTGAAAGGTCTAAGGTGGCTTTCGTAGTCAGCCTTCTGTCCGGAAAAGCCCTGTCATGGGCCACACCGCTCTGGGACCGCAATGACCCCGTCACTGCCTCTGTACACTCCTTCTTCTCGGAAATCCGAAGTGTCTTTGAGGAACCTGCCCGAGCCTCTTCTGCTGAGACTGCCCTGTTGAACCTGGTCCAGGGTAATTCTTCCGTTGGCGAGTATGCCGTACAATTCCGTACTCTTGCTTCAGAATTGTCCTGGAATAATGAGGCCCTCTGCGCGACCTTCAAAAAAGGCCTATCCAGCAACATTAAAGATGTTCTGGCCGCACGAGAAATTCCTGCTAATCTACATGAACTTATTCACCTAGCCACTCGCATTGACATGCGTTTTTCCGAAAGGCGTCAGGAACTCCGCCAAGATATGGACTCTGTTCGCACGAGGCGTTTCTTCTCCTCGGCTCCTCTCTCCTCTGGTCCCCTGCAATCTGTTCCTGTGCCTCCCGCCGTGGAGGCTATGCAGGTCGACCGGTCTCGCCTGACACCTCAAGAGAGGACACGACGCCGTATGGAGAACCTCTGCCTGTACTGTGCTAGTACCGAACACTTCCTGAGAGATTGTCCTATCCGTCCTCCCCGCCTGGAAAGACGTACGCTGACTCCGCACAAAGGTGAGACAGTCCTTGATGTCTACTCTGCTTCTCCACGTCTTACTGTGCCTGTGCGGATGTCTGCCTCTGCCTTCTCCTTCTCTACAGTGGCCTTCTTGGACTCTGGATCTGCAGGAAATTTTATTTTGGCCTCTCTCGTCAACAGGTTCAACATCCCGGTGACCAGTCTCGCCAGACCCCTCTACATCAATTGTATAAATAATGAAAGATTGGACTGTACCATACGTTTCCGCACGGAGCCCCTTCTTATGAGCATCGGATCTCATCATGAGAGGATTGAACTTTTGGTCCTCCCCAATTGCACCTCGGAAATTCTCCTTGGACTTCCCTGGCTTCAACTTCATTCCCCTACCCTGGATTGGTCCACTGGGGAGATCAAGAGTTGGGGGTCCTCTTGTTCCAAGAACTGTCTAAAACCGGTTCCCAGTAACCCTTGCCGTAACTCTGTGGTTCCTCCAGTAACCGGTCTCCCTAAGGCCTATATGGACTTCGCGGATGTTTTCTGCAAAAAACAAGCTGAGACTCTACCTCCTCACAGGCCTTATGATTGCCCTATCGACCTCCTCCCGGGCACTACTCCACCCCGGGGCAGAATTTATCCTCTCTCTGCCCCAGAGACTCTTGCCATGTCCGAATACGTCCAGGAGAATCTAAAGAAGGGCTTTATCCGTAAATCCTCCTCTCCTGCCGGAGCCGGATTTTTCTTTGTGTCCAAAAAAGATGGCTCCCTACGTCCTTGCATTGACTACCGCGGTCTTAATAAAATCACGGTTAAGAACCGCTACCCCTTACCCCTCATCTCTGAACTCTTTGATCGCCTCCAAGGTGCCCACATCTTCACTAAATTGGACTTAAGAGGCGCCTATAACCTCATCCGCATCAGAGAGGGGGACGAGTGGAAAACGGCATTTAACACCAGAGATGGACACTTTGAGTATCTGGTCATGCCCTTTGGACTGTGCAACGCCCCTGCCGTCTTCCAAGACTTTGTCAATGAAATTTTTCGTGATCTGTTATACTCCTGTGTTGTTGTATATCTGGACGATATCCTAATTTTTTCTGCCAATCTAGAAGAACACCGCCAGCATGTCCGTATGGTTCTTCAGAGACTTCGTGACAACCAACTCTATGCCAAAATTGAGAAATGTCTGTTTGAATGCCAATCTCTTCCTTTTCTAGGATATTTGGTCTCTGGCCAGGGACTACAGATGGATCCAGACAAACTCTCTGCCGTCTTAGATTGGCCACGCCCCTC